>NW_012115344.1:390752-468506 GCF_000951035.1 Colobus angolensis palliatus | reverse complement strand
GGAGAATGGCATGAACCCGGGAGGCGGAGCTTGCAGTGAGCTGAGATCTATGTCTTTTAATTGGGTCATTTAGCCCGTTTACATTTAAGGTTAATATTGTTATGTGTGAATTTGATCCTGTCATCATGATACTAGCTGGTTATTTTGAAGATTTGTTTATGTAGTTGCTTCATAGTGTCATTGGTTTGTGTACTTCAGTATACAAACTGAAGTACACAAGTGTTTTTGGAGTGGCTGGTAACAATTTTTTCTTTTCATATTTAGTGCTTCCTTCAGAAGCTCTTGCAAGGCAGGCCTGGTGGTGACAAATTCCCTCAGCATTTACTTGTCTGAAAAAGATTTTATTTCTCTTTCACTTAGGAAGCTTAGTTTAGGTGGATATGAAATTTTGGGTTGGAAATTCTTTTCTTTAAGAATGTTGAATATTGCCCCCCCCATCTCTTCTGGCTTGTCGGGTTTCCTCTGAGAGGTCTGCTGTTAGTCTGATGGGCTTCGTTTTATAGGTGACCTGGCCTTTCTCTCTGGCTGCCCTTAACATTTTTTCCTTCTTTTCTACCATGGAGAAGCTGATGATTATGTGTCTTGGGGTTGATCTTCTTGTGTAGTACCTGATGAGGTTCTCTGGATTTTTTGAATTTGAATGTTGGCCTGTCTTGCTAGATTGGGAAAGTTCTCCTGGATGATATTCTGAAGTATGTTTTCCAATTTGGTTTTGTTCTCCCCATCTCTATCAGATAGCCCATCAGTCGTAAGTTCGATCTTTTTACATAATCCCATAGTTTTTGGAGGTTTTGTTCATTCCTTTTCATTCTTTTTTTTTTTCTCTCTAATCTTCTCTGCATGTCTTATTTTAGCAAGATAATCTTTAAGCTCTGATATCCTTTCTTCCACTTGGTCTATTTGGCTATTGATACTTGTGTTTGTATTGTGAAGTTCTCGTCTTGTGTTTTTCAGCTCTATCAGATCATTTATGTTCTTCTCTAAACTGGATATTCTGATGAACAGCTCCTGTAATATTTTATCATGGTTTTTAACTTCTTTGCAATTAGTTAGAATATACTCCTTCAGCTCAGCAAAGTTCATTATTACGTATCTTCTGAAGCCTACTTCTGTCAATTCATCCATCTCAGCCTCAGTCCAGTTCTGTGCCCTTGCTGGAGACATGTTGCAATCATCTGGATAAGAGACACTCTAGTTTTTTGAGTTTTCAGTATTTTTGTGTTGATTCTTTCTCATCTTCATGGGTTTATCTACCTTTGACCTTTGAGGCTGCTGACCTTTGGACTGGGTGTTGGGGGGTCTTTTTCATTGATGTTGTTGCTTTGTTTTTCTTTTAGCAGTCAGGCCTCTCTTCTGTAGGGCTGCTGGGGTCTCACCCCAGACCTCATTTTCTTGGGTCTCTCTTGCCCCCGGAAGTATCACCAATGGAAGCTGAAGAACATAAAAGATGGCAGCCTGCTCCTTCCTCTGGGAGCTCTGTCCCTAAGGGGCACTGACCTGATGCTGGCCAGAATGCTCCTGTTTGAGGTATCTGGAGACTTCTATTGGGAGATCTCATCCAGGCAAGAGGAGTGGGATCAGGGACTCACTTAAATAAGCAGTCTGGCTGCCCCTTGGCAGAGCAAGTGTGCTGCGCTGGGGATAATCCTTCTCGTCTGGGCTGCCCTGACCCTCCAGAGCCAGCAGGCAGAAAAGACTAAGACTGCTGATCCATGATCCTGCAGCCACTACTCTTCCTAGGGGCTCCTCTGAGGGATATCAGAGTTCTGTCCATAATCCCCTGGCTGGGGATGCTGAAATTTCCACAGGGAGCCCCAGCCTGGTGAAGAGGAGTGGATTGGGGTCCTGCTTAAAGGAACAGTCTGGCCACGAACTGTCCCAGCTTCTGTGCTGCGCTGTGGTGAATTACTCCTGGCACAAACTGCCCAGTCTCACTGGCACTGGTGGCAGGCGAAAACGGTGGACTGGATCCACAGTGATGGCAGCTGCCTCTCCCAACCCTAGAACTTGGTCTTCTTAGTCAGTCTCTAGCCTGCTGTGCTAGCTGGTGGGGATTCCAAGTCAGTTGGTTTTAGCTTGTGGGTTTGCATGGGAACAAGGCCACTTGGCTCCATGGGTTCAGCCCCCTTTCCACAGGAATGGATGGATCTCCTGTCTCACTGGGGTTCCTGGAGCCAGAGTATATAAAACTCCCATGTCTCAGTGCCTGCTTGAATGGCCGCACACCAAGCAGTCCCCATGAGTCTGCATAGCTCTTTGCTTGGGACCCAAGGCCCTGGTGGCATGGGCTCATGAGGGAACATCCTGATCCATGGGTTGCAAGGATCTGTGGGGAAAGCGTGGTTTTCAGGGAAGGGTAGCACAATCCCTCACCACCTCCCTTGGCTGGAGGGATGGAGTTCCTTTTGCAACATGAAGCTCCCAGGTGGGCCCTTACTCTATCCTGCTTTTCCTCACTCTCTGTGGGTCATGTCTACTACCTAGTTGGTCTCAGTGAGAGAACTTTGAACTACCTCAATTGAAGATGCAGAATTCACTCACTATTTTCACCCTTCTTGGTGGGAGCTGCAGAGGGGAGCTGTTTCTCTTCAGCCTTCTTGGCTGCTCCAACCCATCACTGTGTTTTTGACACATGGCTTGTCTCCCTCCCTTTTGTTACCTGCCTGGGCCCATGTAGGCTTTTGAATTTATCCCAATTCAGAGAAATTCATGAAGACAAAGATTAAAGAGCACAAGAATAACAGATTCTCCACAGAAGTTGGAGCCAAGATCCCAGTGTGGTATAGAGTAATGCAAATAGTCTTTGAAGTCAGAGAGACCAGCTTTGCTATATGATCTTATAAAATTTATTTAACCTCCTTTAGCCTCAGTTTCCTCATTTGTAATACCACATCATATGATTGTTCTAAGAATCAACTAAAATAATGCATAAAAACAAAGTGGTGGGTCAAAGAATGCCATCAGTAAAGGGTAGATATAATTATTCTCCAAAGTCTCGTTTCTCAACTGCAAAATAGGGTTGGTACCACCTGTTTCACAGCTCTATTGCAAAGGTTAAATGAGACATTTGAAAAGTATTTTCTGCTTTCTGGCTTAAGAGCCAATCAATATATGTTGGTTTCCTTTCTTCTTTCCCAAAATTAATATAAAAGAAACATCTATTTTGGTGTATAATATTTGTCTTGATTATGATAGAACAGGATTTAATTATGTTGCAGAAAGCAGTCAAATGAAACCAGAAATAACACAAAAGTGACTGGAAAACAAATACTTAGAATCAGCTTAAATATTCTTCCAAAAAAGAGTAAGCACCAACAGAATCCACAGCATTTATGTGCCTAGAATAGAGATTATGAAAGATGCTGTACTTTCTTTCTTTCTTTCTTTCTTTTTTCTTTTTGAGACAAAGTCTTACTCTGTCACTCAGACTGGAGTGCAGTGGGGTGTGATCTCGGCTCACTGCAACCTCTGCCTTCCGGGTTCTAGCAATTCTCCTGCCTCAGCCTCCCAAGTAGCTGGGACTATAGGCACGTACCACCACATCCGACTAATTTTTCTACTTTTTTAGTAGAGACGGGGTTTCACCATATTGGCCAGGCTGCTCTCAAACTCCTGACCTTGTATCTGCCCACCTCAGCCTCCCAAAGTGCTGTGATTACAGACATGAGCCACCACATCCAGCTGATGCTGTACTTTGTTTTCTAATTTTGCTATGCTAATAAAAGAAATCAGTTTCCAAAAAAATATTAATTTAAGCAGAGGGTATGAGAGACAAAAACAGTTATCACAATTTTTTAAAATGTTGAAACAGGAAGATACAAAAATACAAGAGTATAAATATAGCAAAATATGTAAGAGGATGAATTCTGGAGTTTGAATTCCAGCTTCATCTCTTAGTAGCTGTGTGGCCTTAGGCAAGTTACTTATCCTCTGTGCTGCACTTTCTTGTCCTTCCTTCATGCCTCATTTCTATCTTTAAAACAGCTACAATGATAGTAGCTGTCTCACTGGATTGTTGTGTATGGCAAATGAGTTAGTTGAATATATCTAAAGTGTGTTTAAAACAGTGCCTGAAACATCATAAATGCTACGTATAAGCTATTATTATCCTAAGAGGCAAGACTGATAGAATTCTGATTCTCTTTTCTAAGTATCAGAGACTGGAAGTGTATGTCATAAACATGTCAAAATACTCTCAAGTAAAGTGTCAATGGTGACTCCGATAGAGAAGATTTTAAAAACAAACATTGTCCCTGCTCCCAACCACAGAAGTGGAATAAATAGTAAAAACCAAAAAGCAAGTCAAAGGCAACTGTGGAGACATAAGGGAGCTGTTAAAAGAAGCAAGTGTCATGAAAGAGTAACAACCACCTAGAGAAAATTTCAGCAACTTTTTTTTCCCCTTAAGGTACAGGGTGGTGGTAGTATTAGGAGAGGAACATTGAAAGGGAGGTTATGGATAAGAGAGTTATAGCATTTTGTAAGTTCATTTAAAAAATTTATGTGAATAATATATGTTTACCATGTGGAAATTTAAAAATACATGTGAGGTAAAATAAACAATAACAACAACCCATGATCCTACTGTGGTGGGCAGAATAATGGCCAACACAGGTGTCCACGTCCTAATCCTGGAGCCTGTGAATATAGTAGGTTATGTGGCAAAGGGGAATTAAAGTTTCAGATTGAATTAAGGTTGCTGATTAGCTGCCTTAAGGTAGGAAAATTATTCTCTTGAACTAGGTGGGCCCAATGTAATCACAAGGGTCCTTACAAATGAAAGAGGAAGTCAGAAGACAGACCAGAGAGATGGCTGCATCAGAAGGTTGGGCTGGCTTGGAAGACAGAGGAAGGGACCATGAGCCAAGGAATGCAGGCAGCCTCTAGAAACTGGAAGGACAAAGAAACAGATTCTCCCCTAGAGTCGCTAGAAAGAAATGCAGCTCTGCTGACATCTGGATTTTAACCCAGTGAAACTCATTTTGGATTTCCTAACTGTATTAGTCCAGTTTGCATTGCTATAAAGGAATACTACATGAAGGTCAGTAATTTATAACGAAAAGAGGTTTATGTTGGGCTCACATTTCTGCAGACTGCACAGGAAGCATAATGACAACATCTGCTTCTGCTAGGCCTCAGGAAGATTTTCCTTATGGTGGAAGGCAAAGGGGAGGCAGACATCACATGGTGAGAGAAGGAGCAAGAGAGATGTCAGGCTTTTCTAAACAAACAGGTCTCACATGAGCTAATAGAGTGAGAACTCATTCATTACTGTGAGGAAAGTGTCAAGCCATTCTTAAGGGAGCAACCTCATTACCCAAACACCATTCACTAGGCCCCACATTCAGCACTGGGGGTCACATTTCAACATGAGATTTGGAGTGGACAAATTCTAAACCATATCACTAATGAAAGCATTGTAAGATAACAAATTGGTGTTGTTTGAAGCCACCATATTAGTGGTAATTTGTTACAACAACTAGGGGTGTATTAGTCCTTTTTCACACTGCTATAAAGAAATACCTGAGATCGAGTAATTTATAAAGGGAAGAGGTTTAACTGGCTAACAGTTCCATATGGCTGGGGAGGTCTTAGGAAACTTATAATCATGGCAGAAGGCGAAGGGGAAGTAAGCACCTTTTCACAAGGCGGCAAGAGAAAGAAGAGCAAAGGAGAAGCTTCTAAACACTTAAAAAACCATCAGACTTCGTGAGAACTCACTCACTATCATGAGAGCAGCATGGATGAAACTGCCCCCATGATCCAATCACCTCCCTCCCTTGACATGTGGGGATTATACATCAAGTTAAGATTTGGATAGGGACACAGAGCCAAACTGTATCAATGGGAAACAAGTACACCTACTATGCAGGGACAACCACTAGTATAGGTAAACATTTTAATGTACATATATATATTTGTGCCTATGTTTTTTGTATAACCAGACTCTTTGAAAGCAGAATTCTTTAAGGGACTGCTTTGGAAACAGGAAAAGTAGAACGAGAAGGGAAATAATGCAAGTTAGGGTTCAGTTACCAGCCAAATAATGAAGCAGCAGTGTCAAAATAGTTGACGTCTGCAACGGCCTGAGTCAGCCAGGGCACACATAGAAAACTGCTGTGAATGGTACTCAGAAGACCTGCAATAGGGCTCACTAGGATGACTCACACTTCAGAAAAGAATTTGCCAGAATTAGTTGCTAAAGGTTGAGTCACTTATCACAGTATGCCAGTTGGCAAAAAAAAAGGGGCACTTTTAAGTTAAATACAGCTGAGGTTAAAGATGCAAAAATTATCTCATGTGGTAGGACACTTTCTCCCTCCAGTGCACTGTCCTTGCTCACCTGACAGACCATTCAACATTTCCACCTATGGGTCTGGGTGCAGTGATGTTTAGGCACACCAGAGTTCTCCCTTTCTTTGCTTTAATCCCTTTTCAGTTCACACGATGTCATTCTGGGCACCAGGCTGTTAGGAGTCTATCTCTGAACTTAACCTGGCTAGTATATATTATGGCTTCTTCTTAGGGTCGCTTCCATTTTCTCTTGTTAAGGCTGAATCCTCCTTTCTAGAACTGCACCATTTTTCATGCCCACCTTCTGACAGACTCACACAACAATAACAGCATCTCTTGGAACCCTAGATTTATTTTGCCATTCAGACAACGAGCTTTTAGGTTCCTTTTTACATAGGTCAGGCTCCCATGGGATGCCGAGAATCTTGGGTACAGACATGATCAGTCCAGTGATGCAAGGGCAGTGGCAGTCTTTTCACTTAAGCAAAAGAAAATTAGACTTTGGAAGCTGCTGACATTTTAAACATCGTTTCAAGTGGTTTCAAGACAAACTTGCTGCAAAGCTGCGAAGAACAGCAGGGGCCATGGTATGGATGCTGCAGAGGTTCAAGACAGCAGTGGGGAAATAAAAAATGTGCCAAAGGATAGGTGTGGGAAGACACTTATGACGTTCAGGACTATAGAAGAAACTTGAACAGACAAATATAATTTTCTCCTTAAGATCGCCCATGATATAATGTGCCTGAGAAGATGCCAATGATGGGGTCTTGTATCCTAGTGTCAGCTAGTTGGGAAACCAATCAAGTGACTAGCAGAGAGAGATAAGGATCTCAGGAAAGATATGTCAGAGACAGTCTTGTGAAGGTGATTGGAAGTTGCTGCCAGTGCTTAGTTATAAGTAGCTGACATCCTTCTGGCAGTAGATTTTTAAAAGTACAGCAAAGAAGTGGTATAATTATAGCTCACTGTTGAGTGCTTACCAACAGACACTGGTTTAAGTGCTTTACATACATGATTTTATTTATTATTATTTGTTTTGGGAGATGGGGTGTCAGTCTGTCGCGCAGGCTGGAGTGCAGTGGCACAACTTCCGCTCACCGCAACCTCTGCCTCCTGGTTTCAAGTGATTCTTATGCCTCAGCCTCCTGAGTAGCTGGGATTACAGATATGTGCCACCACGCCTGGCTATTTTTGTATTTTTAGTAGAGACAGGGTTTCACCATGTTAGTTAGCCTGGTCTTGAATTCCTTACCTCAAGTGATCTGCCCACATTGGCCTCCCAAAGTGCTGGGATTACAGGTGTGAGCTACTACTCCTGGTCCACATGATTTTATTTAATATACCTTATTATAGCAGCCCTATGAGGGATGTTGTGGTAAATAGAATTCTAAGATGGCCTCCTTGTTCTCTGCCCCGTAACAATAGGCCCTGCATTATCTCCTCCCCAAGAGTGCAGGTGGAACCTGTGACTTGCTTCAAACCAACAGAATATGTCAATCCCTCATTGATCCTTGTTTATTTCCTTCATGGTGCTTAGGACAATCCAAACAATAATCATTTACTTCCTATTCCTCCATGAGAACTTGGATGATGCCTGTTTTGTTCATTGTTGGATCTGCAGTGGTAATACACTTATGCCTGGCATTTACCAGCAGCTCAACAAACACATAATTTATCATATGAATGAATTAAGGGAGATGCACAAGCCTGTTCTATATAATGTAAAGAAATAAAGAAGCAGAACTATAGGAAGGAGTGGACTTGAGGATGAAGCTTTTGCTCAGGAAATTGACATGCTCAGATGGCAGCCATGCATGGGAGGCTCACACGGCCTACTGCTGGTCAGCAATGAAGTGTTCAGGGCAAACTTCTTACCAAAAGATGGAGAGAGGCTGGAGGAAAGGCAACAATACTTGATCTCTGTATCTCTGAATAAAAATTGTCTACATGTGGGCAAATTGATGAAGGAAGGAAAACAGAATCACAATTGTGTGAATAAAGTTATTGATTGAGTGGAAACACAGCAGTCAGAAACAGGTAAAAGTTCCAAAGGAAGATCCAACAGAAAGGATAACACACACTCTTGAAAAGAGAAGATTCTGGTAGATGAAAAGAAAATAATGAAGACTTGGGGATACTGCAATTATAGGAAACAGCTATCATATATCTATGGAAAGTTCTTGGTAATTGGGAAGTGTAAAAATATTATAATTAAATAAATTTTGGGTATTATTAATTTGCATATTTACATAAATGTTTTCATAGAAACCTGTGAAATAACATACATACATAAAAGAACTTTAAAAAAGCAAAAAAGCAATTGCAACAAAAGCCAAAATTGACAAATGGGATCTAATTAAATTAAAGAGCTTCTGCACAGCAAAATAAACTATCATCAGAGTAAACAGGTAACCTACAGAGTGGGAGAAAATAGAGAAATTCAAATCAAAACCACAATGAGATACCATCTCACAACAGTTAGAATGGCAATCATTAAAATGTCAGGAAACAGCAGATGCTGGTGAAGCTGTGGAGAAATAGGAAAGCTTTTATATGCTGGTGGGAGTGTAAATTAGTTCAACCATTGTGGAAGACAGTATGGTGATTCCTCAAGGATCTAGAACCAAATATACCATTTAACCCAGCAATCCCATTACTGGGTATATATTCAAAGGATGATAAATCTTTCTACTATAAAGACACATGCACATATAGGTTTATTGCAGCACTATTCACAATAACAAAGTGTTGGAACCGATCCAAATGCACATCAATGATAGAGTAGATAAGGAAACTGTGGCACGTATACACCATAGAATACTATGCACCCATAAAAAAGGATGAGTTCATGTCCTTTGCAGGGACATGGATGAAACTGGAAGCCATCATTTTCAGCAAACTAACACAGGAACAGAAAACCAAACACCACATGTTCTCACCCATAAGTGGGAGCTGAACAATGAGAACACATGGGCACAGGGAGGGGATCATCACACACAGAGGCCTATCAGGGGGTGGGGGGTAGGGGAGGGATAGCATTAGGACAAATACCTAATACATACAAGGCTTAGAACCTAGATAACGGGTTGATAGGTGCAGCAAACCACCATGGCACATGTATACCTATGTAACAAACCTGCACATTCTGCATATGTATCCCAGAACTTAAAGTAAAATAAAACAAAAAAGCAACATACAAATGTAAGCAATTTTTTTCTTTATAATCCCAGCAGTGAGAAAATTATTAATGCAAGCATCCCCTTGGAGAGAGAAAGTACTAAAGCTAGGCAAGCCTTGAGATGTGGAGTTCGTTTCTTCACCAAAATACCATGAACAAAGGAACAAAATGTTCAGGAGAGGAGCTGCTCTATATAAGTAAGGTGAATAAAATAAAGGTGCCAGTTGTTAGTATATTGCTTGCATTATTTTTTTGAATTGTAACTTTCCTAGTATTTCCTGTATCAACTTTTATACTTTAGTGCTTAGTTCTTTCTCAGATGTACTTCATAAGTACTCAAGAAAGAGTTAATCATATGAGGCTCTTAAAACAATTCCTGGCACATAGTAAGCAGCTCCATACATATTTGATAAATAAGTGCATGATTCTAAACATTCACCTCAAGTCTGAATTTCATCTTCCATATGGTTTTCTTTATCATACGTAAACTCAACAGGGTTAAAATGTGAAATGAAACAAATGATTCACAAAAAGACTGGGAATGGGTGTATTAAGTGGGTTGGTACATTTATAAAAAAAGAGTTAAATGACTCATCTTACAAATTTATTCTATTCTTCACACTCTTCTTCCCCCACTTCATGTGATCTATAAATATATCTAAACACTGGGAATTTTACCCTAACACTTTTAAAGACTTCAGCAGAAAGCTTGTATTTCTCTATAAAAATAGCCCTTTCCTTTTCATTTGTGAATAATCACTTCCCCCAATCATCCTTAAAAGAAGCATGACAAAAAATTGCTTAAAATTCATGTTTCTCTATGTTCTATTTATTGCTCTGAAAATACAGGATATCTATCGAGGAATGTGGAGTTTAGTTTTCAGTTTGCTTTGTCAGCATATGGACCAGGACTGAATTTATGTTTCTTCAATTCCAGATCTCTAATGGACCACACTAGAATTCCTTTTGGTGAACTGTGGGAAATTTTCCACTTCCCAGTTGGTGCTGCCTGAACTTCATTTAGAACTCTGTGATATGTGCCTCCTGCCTTGTGTTTCTTTCTTTGAGCAAATGTGGAAGACCGGATGGCATAGAGGCGGAGGACACAGAGGCGGGACTGCAAGTGCCTGCACCTGTTGGAAATGGCAGGTCCTTCGCTTTCTTCCCTGCCCCTCACGCCTCATGTCCATCTCTTCAGCTCTCAGGGCTGAAGATTCTGCATTCTTTTTTCCTAGCTTGTTTCTGGCCCCAGTTCTTACATGTTGTCCACTAATAGGAGCAATGCATGAATGAAATGCAATGAGGAGAGGGTGGGAGCCATGGGCTGGGTAGGATCCAGGCATATAGACGGCTGTAAAGAGGGTACAATCTGACCTGGAGCAGATGTTGTACCTCTGTGAGCCATCCTGGTGGCTCTACATTAGGGAGCTAATTTTTCAACCCATATCACTTTGGAAGAGAGGGTGCACAGTACTTCACACTTAAAAATAAAATTTGTCCTTAAAAATATCTATTTCATTTTATTTTTTTGAGACAGAATCTCCTTCTTTTGCCCAGGCTGGAGTGCGGTGGTGTGATCACAGCTCATGGCAGCCTTCACCTCCCGGGCTCAAGCAATCATCTCACCACAGCCTCCTGAGTAGCTAGGACCACAGGTATGCACCACCACATCCAGCTAATTTTTTAATTATTTGTAGAGATGGGTCTCGCTATGTTGCTCAGGCTGGTCTCAAACTCCTCAGCTCAAGTGATCCTTCTGCATTAGCCTCCCAAAGTGGTGAGATTACAGGCATGAGCCACCATGCTCGACCCTAAAACTGGTCTTTGAATTAGGGAAGAACAACTAGTAACAGGATAATTAGTTAAAAAAAAAAAAAAACTAAACTAAAATTCAACATTTTACCTCAGACAGATGGGATAAAGGAAGTTTTAAATTTATTTCAGGGCTAATAGCAACAATTAAAAAAATACTAAAAACTACACCTTGCTCAATAGTGAAAGAAAGTTGTTATGAGATTTGTTTTGGATGGGCACATATACAGTTCACTTTCTGGCATGTTGATGACTAATTCTCCTTTTTATAAACAAAGACAGGAGGGTCTATATCCCAAGACTTGGGTTCTAGCCTGAGCAGCTTGTCAGATGTTATTTAAACTCTTTGGACCTCAGCTTTTCTCATTTGTAAAATAAAAGATTTAGTTTAAATGAGGGGTCAGCAACCTTTTTCCTTAAAGGGAAAGACGGTAAATATTTTAGGCTCTGAGGTTCATATAGTGCATGTAACAACTCAGCTCTGCTGTTGTGGTGTGAAAGCAGAGGTAAACAATAATCAAACAAGTGGTATTCATGGATGGAAACATCACCCTGTACACCATAAACATGTACAATTATTATATGTCAAATAAAAATAAAACTTTAAAAAACTCATTTAAAAATTTCAAAAATTCAGTCATTTAAATGACTGACAAAAATGATGAATCATTAGGCCCGGTGCAGTGGCTCAGGCCTGTAATCCCAGCACTTTGAGAGACTGATGAGAGCAGATTGCTTGAGCTCAGGAGTTCAAGACCAGCCTGGCCAACATGGTAAAACCCCATCTAAAAATACAAAAATTAACCTGGCATGGTGGCGCATGCCTGTAATCCCAGCTACTCAGGAGGCTGAGGTGAAAGGATTGCTTGAACCCAGGAGAGGGAGGTTGCAGTGAGTTGAGATTGCACCACTGCACTCCAGCCTGGCGGACAGTGAGACCTTGTCTCAAAAAAAAGGAAAAAAAAGTCATTAAAAAAAATTCAAATAACTAACAAATGTGAAAAAAAAAGAAAACAAATTAACGTGGTTGTGTTCGGATACAATTTTATTCACAAAAACAGGTGCGGGGCTGGATTTGGTGTGCAGGAGGTAGTTTTCTGACCACTCTAGAGAGGTCTAGATCACTCATCTTTCAACTGTTTTCCTCAGAGATTTCTGGGGCTGCCTTAGGAAGAAAAAGGAGTAGGGAGCCTGAGCACATGGGATTGTGCAGCTGTCGCCTCCGTTTCAATCAAAGCAATTCTTTTTCATATTTTAGATTTCTAAGATTTTTTTTAAGGTTTTTCATTTGAAAAGCATGTAAAGAAAACATTAAGTCTTTAAAGTCCCCTTGAAAATTGTATGCTTCTGGCCGGGTGCGGTGGCTCTCGCCTGTAATCCCAGCACTTTGGGAGGCCAAGGCGGGCAGATCACGAGGTGAATCTTGATCGAGACCACCCTGGCCAACATTGTGAAACCCCCTCTCTACTAAAAATACAAAAATTGGCTGGGCGTGGAGGTGCAGGCCTGTAGTCTCAGCTACTCAGGAGGCTGAGGCAGGAAATCACTTGAACCCGGGAGGCGGAGGTTGCAGTGAGCCGCGATCGTGCCACTGCACTCCAGCCTGGTGACAGAGCGAGACTCAGTCTCAAACAACAACAACAACAAAACAAAACAAAACAAAACAAAACAAAATAACAACAACAAAAAACATATGCTTCTAAGCAGTGTCAGCCACTCATGCTTTTGACCGCCTGCTTCCCACCCTCCTGCCTTACCCGCGCTTCACCCTGACGATATCGCGGCCGCCATGTTTCCTTCTCCTGTCCAGAATTCTCCGTGGATTAGACCCGTATATTCCAATGTCTTTCTAGACAACTCTCTGGATTTTCCGTAAGTACATCATAATCAATTATGTCAAAAATACTCATTATTTTTAACTCTAAAGCTGCTCCTTTTCTCTTTTTTCGTCTGAGTTAATGGCTTCAGCTTCCCTCTAGTCACACAAAGCAGAAACCTGGGACTTAACTCTTTTCTCTCCACTGAGAACCAGCCCCCGGTTCTGACAGGTTTTATCTGTGATCACATGTTCTAATCTGTTCCCTCCTCTGCGTTAGTACCTTCATCCTGATGTAGGCCTCCATCTCTCACCTGGGCGGTTCCCAGATGAGAGAAAAGGAGAGAGAGAAACTGGTGACAGGAATAAACGGGTCTTTGCCACCTTCTCAGTGTGTGAGAATGATCTGTCTAAAATGCAGCACTGAGCTGGAAACTCGCCTGATTAAAAACCCTCATTACTTTTTATTCTATGCAAGATAAATATCAAGTTCCTTAACCTGGAATTAATATAAAAGTTGTCTATGACCAACTTCACTGGTTAGAACCATATGAAATAGCCATTTCTCTAGGTCAAAATGGCTGACTGTAATAATGGTTTATGGTTAACCTAAAACTTTTCTGGTGTCATCTCCTACCATTCCCTAATTCCTACTTCATACAAGGGAAGAGGGGGGCGGGGACGGGGGGAAGGGAAAATTCCTTTGCTGGAGCTGAGATCTGCATCTTGACTGACCTCATTAATTTCTATACATCTTTCTCATCCTAGTTCTGGTGGACATTTCCTTCAGATCTCCAAACTGCTTCCTGAGAAAATGTTCCTTATCTGTATTTCCAAAGTAACCACTGCAAAAGACAGCCATAGTACTTAGGCATTGCGTTGAAATTGTCAAATGATCTGTTTGTGTCCCAGCCATCTGCCCAGACCTTCAGGAATTTGGAAGCATCTTTGCCTCCCCTCTGCCTGGCACAATGGATTTAGTCTATTGAACTATACTTAATAGACTGGATCAAAGCTATCAAGGTGTACCCCAATTCTTAGCAAATAACTATCACAAATTGATTTTGGATTTCACAGTTGTGTTTGAGTTTCAGAACTGTTTGGTGGATTTGAGACTGGCCAGTGTTTTTATGTGCTGATAAATGTGATTTGCAGCATGAAGCACTAACTAAATGAATATTTAGCTTTGAGGGTTGAAGAATAAATCAAGCTAAAAGGCTTGTACTTTTAGCCATAAGATTTATATAAGAATAAATGATTAGAGTAAAGGATTTCTGGAGTTGTACTGTGGGAGAAAAACATTTTCATAGTTTGAGTAATGCGAACTTTCATTTTCAAGTTCTCTGAATGTGCAAAATTGCTTTTCTTCGTTACATCCAGATCTTCATAGATGAAGATGTGATATTTCAGCCCTCCTCCCCCACAAAAAACATACTGAGAAGATTGTAGGCAAATAGTAATTTTAGTTTAGATAAAAAATAATTCTCAGTCATAATTATAGCAACGCAGCTGTGAAACTATATATGGCGTGGGAACAGACATATATATTGGGCTGTTGGGGGAGGTGAGCAAACTTTTATTCGTGCAAGGATGGAACGTTCCCATATAAAGCTCTCCTGCCTGGTGGAGAGGTAGACAACAAACAAGCCAGTAAGCAACATCAGTTAATGGGTCACATAGTTGTGTGGGGCTCCTGGAGTAAAGAGCCCAAAGAGGGAGGCAGCAGGCTGCAAACAGGTGATGACTGTACATATTCAAATAACTGGAGTGAAGCAACAAAAAATAGCAGGCTTATATGGGAGGTAAATATTGAGCACCTCTCCTAGATACTGTGCCAGCTGGAGGGCTCTCACAAAGAAAGCCTCACTGTGGCATCCTCCCCTGTCCTTTAAATGCCACACACAGCTGTTAAGCCATCTTGTTCACCAATATGTGTTAGAAGCCTCGTCCTCAACACAGCACTAGGCATATAGCAATTAGTAAAAGTTTTTTGATAGTCAAAACTCTCCCACAGGGAGAGGGAAAATTGAAGACCAAGAAGGGACACAAGGCCTGTGCAGAAGCTACATGAGAATACCAAAGTTGCAACATATCCTGTGCTCAGAAAGGGCTTTATGTCCTGGCTATTGAAGTGACGTGTGTGGAGGATGTGCACAGGATTTCATGGCTACCATAATCAGTGTAAAATCTAAATATAGTGAATACCATGTTTTTCTCCTCTTCTTCCTCCTCCGCTTCCCTCTTGCTTCAGAGCTGTGTGGTTCATCACAGAAAGCAAGGTGACTTTTCTAAATGCAGTTGTGTGAAGTCTTATTTTACTGCCACACCTGGTTCCATGTCCATATGAAAGCCACATGTGTACCCATTTTCCTTTTATCTTCACTCTGAGTACTTTTAAGTGTCTGGGTTACTCTCCATTTTCCTTTTTGGGTCTCAGTCATCATTCTCATAATGATCTTTAATGGCTTTCTCTGGGCCTTGACCAGAGATTTTAATATATATATATTCTCCCTGCTTCTTGTAATAATGGTGGTGATGGTGTGCATTGTTAAGCCACCATTTACTGAGCATTATTACATGCCACACACTGCTATGAGAAATTCAGACATGTTATTTACTCTCATTCACTCATTATTTGATTTTTGTTCTCTGTGCAACTCATTAAGTTAGGTATTACCATCTTCATTTTTAGATAAAGAACCCAATGGTAAGAGAGAGAAGTTTGATTAATACTATTAGCAATTAGCAAAGCTAGAATTTAATCTGCATTCTGTTTGACCTCAAAGCTCAGGCTCCTTCTACTTGATAACTTTTGTTGCAAGTGGTTGCACCTGGTTCTCCATCATCACCTGTTTTCGTTCATGTAAGTTGGCTTCATTTACTTTTCTTTAAATGTATCCTACCTATTTGACTGGTATTTTTATGTGACTGTTTCCAAATTTGCCTTTCTGTTCTAACTCACATTCAGAGCCCACCACCCAGCATTCTCAAAAAATATTTTGGAGTATTTTTTAAAAACCTTTATAGAAAGACAAAATATCCGACCATTATTCCCAAGCCCTTCCTAATTTAGCTCTTCTCTATAACTCGGAGAGCCCTCATAATTTGTCCTGTTCCCTAACCACAAAATCTTTCTGCTTAATTTTAACCTTTTCTATAATAATGTGCAAACAAAATTCAAATACAGGTATTATGTTTTTGAATGTTCTTGAACTGACCTCCTCTATGTCTTTCAAGGGCATCCTTTTAATTATTGACTAATTTACTGAAAAGGTTTCAGATTGTTGCAACAGAAAATAATGAGATAAAGTTAATATTCTTCTTCTGGCATCCAAAATAGGATTTTTGCAATGATGGTTTTGAAAGCGGGGCATTTTGGAAGAATACAATTTTAAAGTTCCTTTATCCTCTCTTTCAACATATGAAGAGTAAGGCCTGGTGTACTGGTTCATAAAGATTTATTTAAGAAAATTCCCGATCTGATAGAAAGAAGAAGGAAGAATGAGCTATGGGAGAAGGAAGATTTCAAATGGTAATGGGGGAAGAATCATCCAGAGGAAGCCTACCTGCTTACGTGTTCTGGAGAAGGCTGGAGGGCTCCAAGAGAAGCCAGACATACTGCTATTTTCAACAAGATTCAGAGAGACGATACAGAGGTACCAGCAGGAGTGAGCTAAAAAGTTAATGCTTCAGCTTACACAAAGCAGTGATGGAGTTCAGGTGTGCCCAGATGCTGATTTAGGAAAGCACTGTGGCTCTTAGAGCATCTTGGTAGGTAGAGTCTGGGTCTGGGGAGAGGAAATGTTTGACAGTGGAGAGCAAGAAGATCAAAGTCCATGTGGTCAGATACAGTGGAACACTCTCCAAAATGTAGGATAGGATTCATTGCAACTCAGTATTCACCCATTCAAGGAGCCACTGAGACCAGCCACTCTGCAGCAGAGCCTGGCAAGAGGTAGAAGACACTGCATGGATCCACATCTTTCTACCATTCCACCAACCATCAGATCACATGAGCCAGAATTATTTCCCATATATATAAGGCCATCCTGAAAGAATCAGGGAGAAGAAATACATTTGGGAGACTAAGAAATTCCAAGTATGCATACAACTCAGGCTCATTACAGAAAAAAGAACCACAGAAAATATTCACAAAAAAGAAGAAAATACTCATAATCAGAGACATCTTGCAACAGATCCTGTTAGATCCTTTCAATATCGTTCCCTCATCTCTCTCTCTCTCTCACTTGCTCTCTCTCATGCAGGCACTTATTTTCTGTGGCTCAGCCTCTTACCACTCATGTGACCTTGAGCATATTCATCATTTGTGAAAAGAAGGTAATAATAATACAGTCATGTGCTGCACAATGACGTTTTGGTCAATGACAGACTGCACATACAATGGTGGTCCCACAGGATTATAATGGAGCTGGAAAATTCCTATTGTCTAGTGACATAATAGCCATGGTAAGGTCACAGCACAATGCAACAGTGTTTGTGGTACTGGGTGTAAACAAACCTTCACAAACTCTTTCACAGTATGTATAATTACGTATAGTATATAATACTTGCTATTGATAATAAATGACTGTGTTACTGATTTATGTATTTACTATACTGTTTATCATAATTTTAGAGTATACTTAATTCTTCTACTTATTAAAATAAAAGTTAACTGTAAAACAGCCTCAGGCAGGTCCTTCAGGAGATATTCAGAAGAAGGCACTGTTATCATAGGAGATGATAGTTCCATGCATATTGTTGCCCCTGAAGACCTTCCAGCGGGACAGAATGTGAAGGTGTAAGATGGTGATACTGAGGATCCTTACCCTGTGTAGACCTAGGCTAATACATGTGCTTATGTCTTAGTTTTTAACAGCAAAGTTTAAAAAGTAGAAAAATTAAAAATTAAAAATGTTAAAATAGAAAAATGCTTATAGAATATATAAAGAAAGAATATTTTTGTACAGCTGTCCAATGTGTTTCTGTTTTAAGCTAAGCATTATTAGAAAGCAGTCAAAAAGTATTTAAAAATTGTAAAGTTTATAAACTAAAAAAGTTCAAGTAAGCTGAGGTTAATTTAATGTTGAATAAAATTTTTTACTTTGGGAGGCCGAGGCAGGCGGATCACGAGGTCAGGAGTTCAAGACCATCCTGGCCAACATGATGAAACCCTGTCTCTACTAAAAATACAAAAATTAGCTGGGTTTCGTGGTGCATGCCTGTAACCTCAGCTACTCAGGAGGCTGAGGCAGGAGAATCACTTGAACCCAGGAGGCAGATGTTGCAGTGAGCTGAGATCGCACCATTGCACTCTAGCCTGGGCAACAGAGTGAGACTCCGTCTGAAAAAAAGAAAAAAAATGTAAATAAACCTAATGGATCCTAAGGGTGCAGTGTTTAAAAGTTCTGCCGTAGTATATAGTAATGTCCTAGACCTTTACATTCACTCACCACTCACTCACTGACTCACCCACCCAGAGCGACTTCCAATTCTGTAAGCTCCATTCATGTTAAGTGCCTTATGCAGGAGTAGTTTTTTTTAATCCTTTATACCATATTTTTACTGTAATTTTAAATGTTTAGATACACGAATACTTAACACTGTGTTATAATTGCTCACTGTATTCAATATAATAACATGCTGTCCAGGTTTATAGCCTAGCAGCAACAGGCTATACCATACAGCCAAGGTGCATAGTAGGCTAGACCATCTAGGTTTGTGTAAGTACACTCTATGTTTGCATAATAAAGAAATGGCCTAATGATCCATTTCTCAGAATGTATTCCCATTGTTAAGCAATGCATACTGTACCTACCTCATGGAACTGTTTTAGAATTAAATAAGGTGCATATAAAGGTTTAGCAGTATAGTTATCCCTCTGTATCCATAGGAGATTTGTCCCCTCTGCAGATATCAAAACCCAAGGATGCCCAAATCCCTGATATAAAATAGCATAGTATTTACATATAACTTGCACGCATCTTCCTATATACTCCTATATACACTAAATCATCTCTATATTACTTTATAATACCTAATACAACGTAAATGCTATGTAAATAGTTGTTATACTATATTGTATCAAGAATAATGGCAGGAGAAAATCTGAACATGTTCAGTACAGATACAATCATTCATTTTTATTCCAAGTATTTTTGAACTGTCGTTGGGTGGATACACATATGTGGGACCCATGGATATGGAGGTCCAATTTTATATCTAGCACACAGTAATTATTCAACACATTTCAACTGTTTAGTTTTTAAAAATGGGGTATAACACATATTTTTAAGGTAAATATGTGAACATCTTTTTGCATCAGTAGATGCAATTTTCTATAACATTAAAGAGTTGAATAGTATTTGAGCACGTCACTGTATTGTAATTGAACCAAACCTCTATTGTTGGGCATTTAGGTTTTTCGAACTTGTACTGTTACAAATAGTTACGATACAGATATTTTATAAGTACATATCTGGAATAAATCCTTGAGTGCTTCTTTATGTTGGATGTCCAGAAGTGCAATTTCTTGGTCACAGGACAGACACATTTAAAAACCTTGAATAAATGTTTTCAGATTGCTCTCCAGTAAGGCTGTACTCAAGATTGAGATACCTTTTAATAAATTCACCAAAACATGTCTGACTGAATATCCTTCATCATCCGTGGTAATGTAACAATGATTCACCACAAGATAAAGTTCTTCTGTGAATCCAAGAAACCCCAGCTAGAACAAGAGGTCTGACATTTGGCTTTTTCAGGCAGTGAAACCTGAGAGAAACAGAGAAGGAGGTTCTCAGTTCACCTGCCTGTTTTTATGAGTGGTTGTCTGTCAACTGTCATGATTTTCTTACTGAGGCAACCTGCCTTTTCTTTGAAAAGCATTTTGTGAAGACTCTTGTTTGAAAGATACCCGCATTTTAATTGGCAGACCTTCTAAATCATTATGTTACATCTCTAACTGAAAATGACATTAAAAACAAAAACCTATTACCCTGAAAACCCCTCCGGTCTTGAGATTAGTTTTCACCCCCGCATGGCTTATCATGGCTATGACTTCCTTAGGGATTACTCACAGGAGCAAGAGCAGTCTGCTTTGAGCGTGGCAAGATTGAAAGCCACTAGTCTACAGAACTTAATTTAGAAACAACCTGCAAAAGATAGTTAGCAACTAAGGAAGGTTAACTGAGCTCTCCTTGGGGATGGTTCTCCTGGCTTAGCTGTAACTGTGCAGAGCCTTTTTTACTTTTTGCATCTGTTATACCCAGGAGGCCAGAGAGGGAAAGGGGACCAACATGAGTCAAATAGAGTCAGCTCTTCTGCCATATCCCTGCTGCCCTACTTAGGAAGGAAGTGAAATTCAGTCTTAGAAACTAACATATACTTTTTCAGACAGACATGTATGTTCATCCTTTCTCAAACAACACCGTGGTGTAGTAATGACCAGATTCAGTTGTTTTCGGTATCTCAGTGAAATTCAGTCTTAGAAACTAACATATACTTTTTCAGACAGACATGTATGTTCATCCTTTCTCAAACAACACCGTGGTGTAGTAATGACCAGATTCAGTTGTTTTCGGTATCTCATGTCAAACCTAGATGCAGATCATGTTGAGCTATAAAATAATGATGGTCATTTAGTCAAATACTTTAAATATTTTTCAAATTTAAATAAGATATTGTCATTTAGTCAGATATTTTAAAGAAAATCTTAGATTTCTTTTGTGGTATAAGGAATGGCTTGATAGTATTAACAGTCTTAGGTGAATGAATTCAACAAATTCTTGATAAACATCTATGATGGGCAAAGTGCACTTAGGCAACACAAATATGTTTCTCTCAAAAGAGCTCAGAGTCTGGAATAAGAGATAAAATGTAAATAAGTAACTAAAATACAAGGTAGAGAATGATAGTTGCCACAAGAGGCATATAGACAAGAGGTATTATAGGATTTTAAAAGGGAGACAGATGCTATCCAGCAGAGCAAAATCTAGGAGAGTGTGTTAATGGAAGAGGCACTCCAAATAGGTGTGGACCTACTGAGATAAAAGCAAAGGTCTGCTGGTGGGAGAGTGCTTAAAATTGTCAACCTTCTTTTTGGTTAACATATGGGATGTGTGAAGGGTTTAGGGGATAGTGGGAAGATGCAGTTAGGAAGGTATAGAAGCCAAAACATGAATGTATGTATAATGTCAGCATGGTCAGGATCTTCAATCTGAGATAGCTTATTTCAGATTCTTCATTTGATATTGAGGAAAATTAGCCCCAGAGAGGTGAAGTGACCTGCCTGAGGTCACGCATCTGGTTAAGGAGCAGAATAAAAATAATCAGGGGAATGAAGGCTTTTTGAATTTCTCAAGTTATAGTTAAATTTAACATAAGGTATAACTAAAAAAATCTCTTCATGCTGTACACATTGTGACTACATTAACTATTACTTGAAGCAATAACAGAAAATATTTATGATACACTTTCAATACATGTCCAGCAGTATGCTAAGTGTTTAAAAACCATACTCTCACTTACTCTTCCCATTAACTCATGGAGTAGTTAGCATTATTATTTCCATTTCACTCATGAAGACACTGAAGCTGGAAGGAGTTAAATAAATGGCTCAAAGTCACACAGCTAATGAATGGCAAAACCTGAATTTGAATTCATTCCCTGACCACATGCTGTTAAGTGTTAAGCTCTTCTGCCTCCCACAATATTCCATATATTATGGAAAGTTTATCACTGTGTTCAGGTGATTTTTTAATACCTACAAGTCTAAGTATCTAGATTAGAATTCATTCTTAATAATTAAAGACAGTCATTGGTTAGCCCTTGATGTCAATAATTGAGTTTAATTCCTTCATTAATTTATTTAGTAAATATTTATTCAAAAAACAGACAAAAACCTGTCTTCAGGGAACTTACATTTCAAGTGGGCAGTTTCAAAAATATGGATACATGATAATGTGTTTGTGCTACTGTAACAAAATACCTGAGACTGGATAATTTGCAAAGAGCAGAAATTTATTTTCTCACAGTTCTAGGGGCTGGGAAATCCCAGATGAAAGCACTGGTAGATTCGGTGTTCGGTGAGGGCTGCTCTTTGCTTCTAAGATGACACCTCCTTGTGGTGTTCTCACATGGTGGAAAGGGGCAAAAAGAGATGAGTGCTGTGTCCTCACATGGAAGAAGAAATGGAAGGTTCACACAGATTTCCGAAGCTTCTTTTATAAGGGCATTAATCCATCCACGATGGAGGAGCCCTCATAACTTAATCACTTCCGCAAAGTCTCCAACTCTTAACACTACCACAAGGAGGACTAAATTTCAACACGACTTTTGGAGTGGCATAAACATTCAGACCATACCAGATACTAAAAATAAGCTTGTTGATAAGGTCTTTGAAAACGTTTTTTGGAGTATCATTTACTGTTTGTACAACACATATACAGAAAAAGTGCATAAATCATTAGTGTACACTTTGATAAATCTTCACAGTGCAAATGCTTCCATGAACCCAGCACCTGGAATAAGAAATAGACCCTAGCCAAGACTCCAAAAGTCTCATTTTACCCAGTTCCAGCAAATAGCCATTCCCCAAAAGTGAACACTCTCTTGATTTCTCAAATCTTGGATTAGTTTTGCTTGTTCTCAACTTTATGAAAACAGAATAATAGAATATGAATTTTCTATGGTTTGAATGTGTCCCCCAAAAGTTCACATGTTGAGAACTTAATTTCCATTGTAACAGTATTAAGAGATGGGGCTTTTAGGAGGTGATTAGGTCATGTGGGCTTCCCATGATGAGTGAATTAATGCCATCGTTTTGGAAGTGGGTCAGTTATCAAAGGAAAGGGCTCCTAATCAAAGGATAAGTTCAGCTCCCATTTCCTTTCTGTCTTTTGCACTCACTTGCCATGTGATGCCTTCCACCATGGGATAACCCTCACCAGATGCTGATGCCATGTTCCCAGACTTCCCAGCCTCAAAAATGATGAGCCAAATAAACTGTTCTTCGTAATTTACTCAGTCTATGGTACTCTGTTATAGCAGCAGAAAGTAGACTAAGACAGACCTTCATAGTGTATGATTTCTTTCATTTAAATTATGTTTACTAATTTTTCTTGCTATATCATAGACTAGTGCATGAAATTCACAATTTATTTATCCATTCTGCTACTGAATGACATTTTGAGAAGCTTCTAGATTTTGGGACACATGTACACATATCTCTTTGGAATATACCCAGGAATGAAGTAGCTGGATCCAAGGATATTCTTGTGCTGTGGAGGCTCACCTTTAGTAGATATTGCCAGTTTTCCAAGGTAATTGTGTCAATTTACACTTCCACCGGTAGTTCTCTACAACCTTGCTGACACTTGGTATTGTCTGTTACATGTAAGCCATATGATAAGCATGCAGTTCATCTCATTGTGGTTTTAACTTGCATTTTCCTGATGATTAATGAAACTGCACATCTTTTCATGTTTATTAACCATTTGCATATTCTGCTCAATTAAAAAAATCAATATTTTAAAGTTATGCTAGAGAAATAGAAGTCACTTAAAAAACTTGTTTCATTAGAGACAAGCTTTTTTTGTTAACTTATCTTGGACACACATTCTCAACAAAAATGTCAGGAGAAGGCTAGAGAACACAATCAGGTTGGCCCTAAGCAAAGTTCTCTATTAAGCACAATTTGCCTTTGATATTCTTTTTTCTTACCTATGGATTTTGTCTCTTCCAACTTTTCTGTGCTATCACAGCTTCATCAACAACTCTTCCTCACTAGACTCCTCTTATTCTGTATCCTGGGGATGGGAGGGTGAGGCAGGAATTGCATTTAAAATACCATGGCTATGTTTCTCTTTGGACATTGTTTATATAAGCACATTTATGAGATTCTAATGTGCAAAGACTTAGAGCAAAATTTGACAGTAAGGACAAAATAGAGTTTAACTAAATTTGAAGTGAGAAAAATCTGGATTGGAGCAGGAAAGGACTTAACCCTAAATAGAGATAAGGAGGAGAAATGGGAGGGGAGAGTGAGAATTAAGAGTCCAGCAGCATGACGTAATGCCTGTAATCCCAGCACTTTGAGAGGTAAAGGCAGAAGAATCACTTGAGCTCAGGAGTTCTAGATCAGCCACAGCAACATAGTGAGACCCCATCTCTACAAAATTAGCTGGATGTGGTGGCACATGTCTGTAGTCCTAACTACTTGGGAAACAGAGGTGGGAGGACCACTGAGCCCAGGAGGTTGAGGCTGCAGTGAGCCATGATTGTGCCACTGCACTCCAGCCTGGTGACAGAGAGAGACCCCACCTCAAAAAGGAAGAAGAGGAAGAGGAAGAGGAAGAAGAAGAAGAAGAAGAAGGAGGAGGAGGAGGAGGAGAAAAGAGAAGAGAAAAGAAAAGAGAAAAGAGAAGAGAGGAGAGAAGGAGGAAGAAGAAGGAGGAAGAGGAGGAGAAGAATTCTAATGGAGGGGTCAAATAATTTTTAAATTTTACTTTTGAATTTCTGAAAAAATACATTTACTTGGTTCATAAATCAAAACAATATTGAGAAATACAGCATAATGTCTTAGTGCAAATTTTGTCCCTATCCACCTCATTCCACACCTCTCCCCCACAGATAATTTATCTTTTAGTTTTTATGGTATCTTTCCAGTGTTTCTTTATGCAAAGACAAATCAAAATTTATACTATTTTTTCACTTCCAAAAATATTTTAACAGTGATGTCTAATTTTCAGTTTAAGTTATTTGCGCTGTAAAAGAAACCCTCAAAATCTAGTAAAATCTACTTTACATAACAATCTTGTATGAAATGTGTATGTGTGTGGCTGTGTGAGTGTCAAGGAAAGGGACTGAGTTCTACATCTGGGCTGACATTATGTGGAATAGTAGCACATGTGGGATAGAGAGATCATCTATACACTGATTTAATTCAGCAAAAGCAAAAAAAGCTAGAGGTGAGGGTGAGAACATCAACCCACTAGGAACTGATAAATATCTTGGGAAGTGTGTTGGATTTTTTACAAAATGTATATCTGTGGTTGTAGCCAATCTTATTTAGTCCCCAAGGGAACAGTGTGGCCTCAGTTGATATCTGAATTATACATTATTGCCTTCAACTATCAAATACTTTTTAATTATTAACCGATTGATACGACTTGGTGTATCGCCACCCAAATCTCATCTTGAATTGTAGCTTCCATAATTCTCACGTGTTGTGGGAGGGACCCAGTGGGAGATAAGTGAATCATGGGAGTGGTTCCCCCATACTGTTCCCATGGTTGTGAATAAGTCTCAAGAGATCTGATGGTTCTATGAGAGTTTCAGCTTTTGCTTGGCTCTCATTCTCATTCTCTCTTTGTCTGCTACCATTTAAGATGTATCTTTTGCTTTCCACCAGGATTGTGAGGCCTCCCCAGCCACGTGGAACTGTCAGTCCATTGAACCTCTTTTCCTTTGTAAATTACTCTGTCTTGGGTATGTCTTTATCAGCAGTGTGAAAATGGACTAATACCCTGATGTGCTGGGAACTGGTGATAAACCATCAACATTGTCAAGCTGAGAAGCTTAGATATTTTCTAAAGGCAAATGGAAAGTCTTTGAAGGTTGTTGAACACAGGAATGGCATAAACAAAACTGTATTTCTAGAAGTTTAACGTGGCAATAGAAAAATGAACAATACCTGGATTTGGGAATAGCCATTTAAAAACATACTAATTATCTATTGCTGCATAACAAATTATCTAAAATTTAGCAGTTTAAAACAACAGGCATTTGTTATCTCACAGTTTCTGTAGGTCAGAAATCTGGGGGTAATTATTGGCAGGATTCAGCTCCTCAAGGGCTATTGGACTGGCAGTCTAAGCTCCTCAATGACCATTCACCAGAGCCTGCCTCAGTTCCTCCCTGTAAGCCTTTCCATAGGGCAGCTCATAACATGGCAGCCAGCTTCCATAAGACAAGGGAGAGAGCAAGAGAGGGGTAGGTAGCAAGATGGAAACCAGAGTCTTTTGGTTACCTAATCTTGGAAGCAATATACCATCACATGTGCCATGTGTGAAGCAAGTTGCCAAGCCTGGTTCACACTCAAGGGGAACTGATTCCACAAGGTGTAAATAACAGCAGGCAGGGATCACTGGAGGTCATTTTATTGGTTCTTTCAACCTAACAAGCTGGAGATAGTGAGGAATTGCAGTAGGTGGTTCCTGTTGGCAAGGAGTGAGGGGAATGGTATGAAAACGAAGACAGAATTAGAATTGCCAGGACTTGCAAACAGATTGGATGGGGAGGATGATTGGAAGAAAGGAGTCAAGCCTGGCTGATTGGGATGATTGCCGAGGGAGTCACAGAAGGATGAAACATATGAGGAGAAGCAGATTTGGGAGAAATGTCAAGTAATGAGAGTAGGTTTTAGCAGACTTAGCATTAAAGAATCAGAAGAGAAAGGAAAGAGAGTTGTTTTGGTTCCATTAATTTGTGGCAGCTGGTGTAAAATCAAGTGCATGCAGACTGGAATCAGACCTGGGTTCAAGTAGTGACTCTTCCATCACTTACAGGTCCTGCCCCTCTGGACAAAAGCTCAGTTACTCTTTTGTTAATGTGGAAGCCAATTCCTACCTCTCTTAGTTGTTTTCAGGATTACATGAGATAATATACTTAAAATTCCTACTACAGAGTAGGTGCTCAATAGATGGAACTACTCTGATATGGTTCTCCTACATATTTTTAAAAGCAAGTATGAAAATACCCTTTCTCAGTGTCTCCTTACAACCATTGAATAACCCTACTTGAATCATGTTACTATGATTATTTCAACAGCTGTCATAAAGTTTACTTCTGCGTATTTGTACCGCTCAAATCATCATATGTGTACAATATGTTAATGTCTTCATTGTATCCTTAAAATACCCCCAAATGAGGTACCTAAACATTTAGACTTGGAAGTCACTAGCTTACTCTTCATGTGCATCATTAGTGTATTGCTTTCCCTCTCTCTTTCTCTCTCTCTCTCTCTGATTCCTACTCCAGTCTCTAGCTTGAATTTTATTTATTTATTTACTTACTTACTTAGAGATGGAGTCTTGCATTGTCGCCCAGGCAGAGTGCAATAGTGTGATCTCGACTCACTGCAACCTCCACCTCCTGGGTTCAAGTGATTCTCCTGCCTGAGCCTCCCGAGTAGCTGGGATTACAAGTGCCTGCCACCATGCCCGGCAAATTTTTTGTATTTTTAGTAGAGATGGGGTTTCGTCACATTGGCCAGGCTGGTCTCAAACTCCTGACCTCATGATCCACTGGCCTTGGCCTCCCACAGTGCTGAGATTACCAGTGTAAGCCACTGCACCCAGCCTGAACTTTATTTTTAATAGTCTTTTTTATTGTACAGAAAGACAGAGTAGTTAAGTGGGGAAAAAGACCTGGGTTTGAATCATAACTTTCTTATTTTGTGAGCTATGTAAACTTTTTGGGCTTTGCTTCCTCATTCATAAAAATGGGGAGAGTATTACCTGTCTTATATTCTTAGAGAGAGAATACCAGATAATTATAGGGGTTGAAGTTGCCATCCTTGTTTTCCCTGTACCAACTCAGAGGTCAGGGCCTTGTCATTATGTCTACCTAAGTGCCCAGTGCAGAGCGTGTACTGTGAGAAGCTGATATTGTGGGCGGACTAGTACAGTGGGTGGGTGGGTGGGTGGGTTGGTGGATAAATGGGGCCCCATCTGTGGCCATCATGTACACCACCCTCCAAGAGCTGACAGGCAAGAATGCTGTAACATGGATGACGGTCATCTTTGCCACCATTTGGTCAACATTTCCAATATTGTATCTAACTTTCCACCATGTTAACATTTGCAAATAATTCTTCCATGTTTAGGAGATTCAGGAAGGGCAGAGACTAAAAATGAAGTATGTGAAAGATTATTTGAGATAGAAATGAATGTTGAGATAATTTTTCTTCTTTGTAGTACCATGACATGTGTAATGTCTGAATTACACATGTAAATTTCACTAAACATTTTTTTAAGCAACATTGGTATTCCTTTGCAGTTGATAATTGCTAACGTTAGCTGAGTACCCAAACTATACCACGTACTGTATTTTATACTTACTAACTCGTTTAATATTTGCCATAAACCAGTCAGGTGGGTATTCTGACCCCCTTTTACAGCTGAAAAAACTGAGGCATAAATTGTTGGCCTTCTTGGAGATCATGGGAAGTGACAGAGTTGGGCATTGATAAATAGGCAGCTTGGCTTCAGAGCCCATACTTCTAACCACCCCTATGCTAAATTTTAAGTTCTAAATAAGTGTTTTCAAAGTGTGATCTGCCAACGTTTTGGTCTCAGAATCACCTGCAAGTCTTCTTAAAATACCTATATCTGAGCTCCACTCCTGACCTACTGAATCAGAGAGCCTGTAGGTGGTCCCTAGAAATCAGAATTTTAGCAAGAATTTCAGTATTATTCTAACACATACTAAAGTTTAAGAACCACTGCATGAAATAGTGCACAATCTCAAATTGGCCAAAAGTCAAGAATCATGGGATACCAGGTCTTGCCTATTTTCTTCCATTGCAAGGACCATTGATGAGCCCCTCTTGAAAATTGAAAGCTTAGCCCATGGAGATCTCTGATTTTTTAGTTTTTATTTTATTTATTTATTCTTTTTTTGAGACAGAGTCTCGCTCTGTCACCAGACTGGAGTGTAGTGGTACAATCTCAGTTCACTGCAGCCTCTGCCTCCTGGGTTGAAGTGATTCTCCTGCCTCAGCCTCCCAGATAGCTGAGATTACAGGCACCCACTACTATGCCCAGCTCATTTTTGTATTTTTAGTAGAGATGGGATTTCACCATGTTGGCCAGGATGGTCTCAATCTCTTGACCTCATGATTCACCTGCCTTGGCCTCCCAAAGTACTGGGATTACAGGCATGAGCTACCATGCCCTGCTGAGACCTCTGATTTAATTGAAGTAACAGCAGCCAGTGTAACTATCCCAGTTCTGCTGTAACTTTAGGTTCTAGGATTCATAAGTACGTTTCTGCACGTTCCTGAGACATTAATTTCTAACAGATTAATTTCCTTCATTTATCTTGTCTGGTCTTGGGCAGCTTCTAAGGGTCTGTTATCCTGGCAAGAAGCTCAGGGCTCTTCATGAAAGAATGTCTGTCCAGAGTCTGCACATTTGGCTTCAAAACTACCTTCCCCATAGCTCTCCACTTCTGCATTATTCTCTTGACACTCTTTGTTTGAGGATGCATCCACTGGCTCATTTATTCTGATCATGTATCATCCTGTATCACAAGGTCCTTCCCTGGCACACTCCCAGTCCTCTCTACCCCAGCACTCTCACAGGGGTTACCCATTTCTGAAATAAACAATCATAAGAGACATCTCATCTTAGATTTGACTGAGTCAGCCTACCTCCCACCAGATGTCTGTTTCAGATTCACAGTTCCTGTCTGGTGAATTCCCAAGAATCCCTGTGCCTGCAGGGCTGGGCTTGCCTTTCTTTCCCTTCAACTTGCCCTCCCTTCCAGGGTTGTGGTCCTGCCCCTAAACTCCATGTGGAATTCAGACGCTGGATTTGCACTCTATTTTCACTTCTTGATTTCCTCGATGTTGCATGCTTAGCTCCAGACACACTTTTTTTTTTTAGTTGCTATAGGAGGACTCCTTTCTTGATTCAGGGTTATTTTTGTTCCATGTGTTATCTCTTGGTTTGGAACATTCCCTGTCTCCTCATCTTTCACTTGGTAACTCCTTCTTAAATGTTGGCTCCAATGTCTCTCCCTCCTTTAGGCCCTTTCAATATTTGGCCAAATGTTCCTCCTGTGACATATGAACCATTCTGTAGTTCTGCAATCACAGAGCTCACTACATGATGGCATCATTACCTTTTTACCTCCACCTAGTCCCTCCTAGGTTTTAAGCTTCCTAATGGCAGGGTGTCCATCTTCCCCTTAGATCCTTAGTGGCCAGTCCACAGTTGTTGTTCAGTAAACATGTACTAAATAAGTGAACAATGAATAATGCTTTTCCAAATGCTGGCTAAGTGCCCATCTGAATCAAAATGCCTCTTGCTCTGGCTTGAAACAATGCTATGTTCTGATGCCCAATTCATACCTTTATAACACTTTGCTTGGCTCTCTACACTCCAGCAGTGGCATTTGTTGCTATACCTTTCACATACTGCATCTGATCAGTGGGACTTCCCCAAAGGGGAAGCAATTGGTTTCCTTGCCATAGGGTTTGTCTGATTCCACATCTGCTCCTTTACAATCTACCCTTTCCTATTCTGGTTTACATCCTGTAGACAGGATGTAGACTACCTCAAAGATGGTTCCCAGTGGTTTTCACTTCCTGGTATTCTTGCCTGCGTGTACATTCAATTACATCCTGTAATCAACCAGAAGTTGTAGAAATGATGAAATATGGCTTCCAAGGTTAGGTCATAAAAGATGTTATGGCTTATACCTCATTCTCTCTTGGATTCCTATCTTTGGGGGAAGCCAGCTGCCATGTCATGAGGATTCCCAAGCCACCCTTGGAAGGAACTGTGGCTTCTTGCCAAGAGCCAGTTTCAATTTGTGAACATGTGAATGAGACATTCTGGAAGGAGATCTTTTAGCTTTGTTCAAACTGATGACTGCAGCCTTGGCAAGCATCTTGACTGCAACCACCAACCAGCCAAGTGACTCCTGAATTCCTGATCAATAGAAACTGTGCAATAATAAATGTTTATTGTTGTTATAAGTTGCTAGGTTTGGAAATTTGTTACACAACAATATATAATTAAGTGTCTTATCAATCCTTGTTTCATCAGTGGCATCGAGACTACTCAGCCAACCATGAAAGCAGTCTTAATAGGCTGACAAACCTTCATTAAGACATATGAAAACCTGACCAAGAAGTTTACATACACTCAGACACACACACACACCCCAAAAGGTGTCCCCCTCACTCCCCATAGTTCCTACCTGAATCAAACTGTTGGCCCATTTAAACATAATACATATGACAAGGTAAAATTTGGCTCCAAAAGAAACAAAATAAAACATAATACCTATGTGTGGCTTCAAATGCAATACTAAGTCTACATCTCCAGAAAATTCACTAGTCAACCTGGAAAAAAAGAGTTGTAAGAGGGTCTAACATTGGTGCAATAATAAAGGGGCATCCATATAAGGATAGATACTAGAATTTTTTAACCTAGAAGATAAAGGTTGAAAGGAAATAGAATTTAAGTCCTTAATATTCTATAGGATTTGGACAAGTTAAAGAGGAATTGTTCCTCTGCTGTCGGTGTGAATGCTTACACCTCTAACAGTATGGTCTTTGTGGATGTCTTGTCTATATTTGGATTATTTAAAAAATGATCCACACCATGAAATAAATATAGTTTTAAAAAATCATATAAAATGGCAAGTTGGAAATAGAAACATGCATGTAAAGCTTATAAAAATTATAAGCTTCAAGGAAGATGACATAAGAAGGTCATCCCATCCTCTTATTGATTAGCGCTTAGTCTTAATGTCCCAGATGGATACCTTCTGAGAACATTCTCATAGTCTTGCAATTATCCTCATCAAAATCAGCTTTCTTACCAGTGCTCTTACTTCTGCTATTCCCCTTTCCCAATTAATTCTCCACAAGGCAGCTGGCATATTTACTTAAAACCATGAACTAAGTGAGTCTCCTTTGCTTAAATCTTCAGTCCCTTTTCATTGCTCTTCCTCTGAAACAGTCCCTCCTGTGATTTTTCAGACCCTGCAGTCCTGGGTCTAACTTCATCATCCTGCCTTCTTCCTTTTCCAGCCATCTTCCAATTACTTCCTATCTCTGGCTTTGGCAGCGGGAGTGCCTCCTGTGACTGATTCATTCTCCTCCTTCAGGTTGCAGTTTAAATCCCACCTTCCAGAAAGGTCTTCACAGAGAATCCCTTTGAAAGCATTCTATACAGGTTGTGTTACTTGATTACAAGGTTGATTTCCTTTGCACCATTTATTCTTATCTAAAATTACATATTTTTTCTTACTTGTGTATTATTCATTTATAACACCAGTTTGTGGTTTCCAGAGGCTTGCAAGTATGGGGGTAGGGAGGATAGAGAAAAGTGGGCTAATGGGTACACAGTTACAGCCAGATTGGAATAATAAGTTCTAGTATTCTAATAGTACTGTAGGATGACTGTAGTTAACCATAATTCATTGTATATTTTCAAATAGCTAGAAGAGAGGATTTTGAATGTTACCAACATAAACGATAAATATTTGAGGGAATGGATATGCTAATTACTCTGATTTCATCACTATACATTGTATATGTGTATCAAAATATCACTCTGTACCCCATAAATATATACAGTTATCATGTGTCAATTATAATAACAAAATCTGTAAACTTCAAATGTCTTGTTCATTTTACTCCCCAAACCTAGCATAGTTCTTGACATTTACAATAATACTTACTGTTCTTTTATGGTATTAGATATATTATCATTATTAGAGCAATGAATAAGACAAAATAGAGAATGAAACTGCTAGATATTTCCTGGCAGATTTCCATAACCAACACCATTTACAATCCCTTCCCTTACTCTTTTCCTTCCTCCTCTGTCCCTCACCCAACTTCTTCTCTCTTTCTCTCTCTCTCAATTTCTCTATGTCTTGGAATATCTAAAGCTTCAGTTTTACACTTCACTGTTCACAGAGAGTCGAGGCAATTCTATTGTGTGCTCTTAGGTCTTGGTGGAAAGACTGTATGAGTTTATCAATTGTTGCGAGAAGTCAGGGACCCCGAACGGAGGGACTGGCTGAAGCCACGGCAGAAGAACATAAATTGTGAAGATTTCATGGACATTTATTAGTTCCCCAAATTAATGCTTTTATAATTTATTACGCCTGTCTTTACTGCAATCTCTGAACATAAACTGTGAAGATTTCATGGACAGTTATCACTTCCCTAATCATTTCCTTGTGATTTCCTATGTCTGTCTTTAATCTCTTATTCCCATCATCTTCTTTATAATTTGAGGAGGATATATGTCACCTCAGGACCCTGTGATGATTGTGTTAACTGCACAAATTGTAGAGCATGTGTGTTTGAACAATATGAAATCTGGGCATCGTGAAAAAAGAATAGGATAACAGCGGTGTTCAGGGAACAAGGGAGGTAACTTTGAACTGGCCGCCGATGAGCCGGACAGAACAGAGTCATATTTCTCCTTTTTCAAAAGCAAATAGGAGAAATATTGCTGAATTCCTTTTCTCAGCAAGGAACATCCCTGAGGAAGAGAATGCGCCCCTGAGGGCAGGCCTATAAACGGCCCCCTTGGAAGTGTGCCATCTTTTATGGTCGAAACAGAAGGGTTGAAATAAGCCCCGGTCTCCTGTAGTGCTCCTAGGCTTATTAGGACAAGAAAAAATTCCTACCTAATAAATTTTGTTCAGGTTGTCTGCTCTCAAAACCTGTTTCCTGATAAGATGTTATCAATGACAATGCGTGTCCGAAATTTCATTAGCAATTTTAATTTTGCCCCATCCGGTGGTCCTGTGATCTCGCCCTGCTTCCATTTGCTTTGTGATATTTTATTACCTTGTGAAGTATGTGATCTCTGTGATCCACACCCTATTCGTGCACTCCCTCCCCTTTTGAAAATCGCTAATAAAAACTTGCTCATTTTATGGCTCGGGGAAGATCATGGATCCTGCTAAGATGTGATGTCTCCCCCAGACACCCAGCTTTAAATTTCTCTCTCTTGTGCTCTTTCCCTTTATTTCTCAAACCAGCTGAGACACCCAGGAAATAGAAAAGAACCCATGTAACCATCGGGAAAGGGTTCTCCCGATAATTAATAACTGCTGCTGCTCCAAGTACCTTGGTTTCTCTTTCAGAACATGACCATGCATTTTCTATTTGGTGAAGCCTTTTGACATGCTTAGTTCAATGGTGTTTTTCTGTTGTGGAGTATTATTAGTCTGTGACTGAAAGTGCTGAGAGAGTGAAGGAAAGTGCCATGGTTGGCAGTACTATTAATAGCAATTTGGGGAATTGAGACCTACAGGAGTAAGACTTTAGTTCAACCTGAGAACATGACATCTGTGCTGGCCAGGAACAACAAGCTTTCTGGTAGCATTGCCTGCAAACGTTTACTGAATATTTTTTTTTCACTTGACCAAATGGCAGGTTAATATGACCTGAATTAAAATAAAATAAAACAAACAATAACCTTTTATTTGTTAAGTTGCTTGTGTATTAGATTTTTGATAACTTTTCATTTTATTACTGCTTTCATGAAATTTATTACATGCTTTTTTATTAAGATAAAGAAAGAATTCTTTTGATTTTCATTTTTATTCATATTTTCCCATATACACATGTTGCTGATATAATAATGTTTTGCATAATGATAAAATATTGGAATAAAAATCAAGGTCTGAGATAATGGCTATTGTGGCAACTTTAGAATTGGGAACCAAGAGATAAGCATTAAGATAAGATTTTTAAAAAAGTTTATCTTCCATAAAGTTAGAAAAAAGTATACCGTAGATTTATTTAGCAGACTTTATTTACAACAGGGCTTCCTAATCAATTATCAGTAATCACAACTGAGTACATATACACAATTCCATATCTACAATGCTGAAGTCTAGTGGTCTGAAAATGAAAAGTTTTTGTTTGCTTTTGTGACAAACCAATTTGGCAACAAAATCTAACCTGAACCGATGCAAAGCTGTTAATAATCTTTATCCAAATGAAGGTGAATAGCCATCATTTTACAGAAGAAATATTAATGTGCTTAATTTGGAGTTGTTGCCCCAACACCTATTGGAAATATTATTTAAAAAGAGCTTGTGCAATTTATTACCTTTGAAAGAATATGAAAAGAATGAATTCAGTAACATGTGACATACAATCCCAAGGTTTTCGAATGGAGGATTGAGGACCTATATCATAAAATCATAAATAAATATTTGATTTGGAAAGTACCTAAGATATAATATATTTCAACCTCCTCATTTTATGAATGAGGACTCAGTCCAGAAAAGTGCAGTGACCTGCCAAAGGTCTTACTACTTGGTTAGTAGCAGAGATAGAAATAGACTCCAATCCCCAGGTGCTCAAGTCCCAGGCTCCTTCTACTCACAGCCCTCTAATGAGCTCTTCCTCAGTGGCTGGGATTTCTAAACAAGTGAAATATACATAAGTGTGTCCTTCATCAAGTCTCACTGTGTCCATGTGGAAGTACATGCAAAATTGGGCACATAGCTACTTTAAAAGAAACATGTCCCTCTCTTCTCTTCACAAATCTGTTCCTATAACATTATTTCACTAATCAGCACAGCCTTGCCTGATTTGTTAGGCACTATTACAAATGCTAAAAAGGCAAAGTCCTTCATCTTACCCTTTAGTTTAACTTCATTGTTTAACAAGTTTCTATTAAAAATACTTCATTAGTTCTCCAGGAATTTACAGCCATCTCCTATGTGCCCGGTATGGTAGAAGGACTAAATCGGCAATTTTCAGCCAGGGGCAAATTTGCCCTTCAGGGAATGTTTGACAATGACTAGAGACATATTTGGTTGTCACAACTTGGCATGTTTTACTGCCATTTAGTGGGTAGAGGCCAGGGGTGCTACTAAACACTTTATAATGCAAAATACAACCCCTGACCTAAAAGGTAAATAGTGCCAAGATCAAGAAACTCCAAGACAAAAATATATACTATTATCCTTTTCTTCAGAGACTATATACTCTAATTGGAAAATAACAACTTACCATTCATGAAGTTAATTAGAATAATTAAGTACAAAATTCAGCGGTCTCAAGATTTAGAGTCAGAAGACCAAAGTTCAAGCCTCACCCTAATACTTCCTTTGTGACCTTTGGAAAATTATTTAAACATTTGGGGCCTCAGTTTTCTTATCTCTAAAGTAAGACTATTGATAACCAACTAAATTATTTCATGGGCATGCTGTGGGTATCAAATGAGATGGTGCCTGTGAAAGTACTTTGACAACTGCTTTATGTAAACATAAAGCATAGATAGACATATTTCACACTTATCAACCTAGTACTGAACTTGAGAAGTGTCTACCCTGATCTCAGTGAACTACACTGTCAGAGGCATGTGAACCAGAGCAACTCCATCTTAAATAGGAGCTAGGTAAAATGAAGCCGAAACCTACTGGGCTGCGTTCCCAGTTGGTTAAGGCATTCTAAGTTACAGGATGAGATAGGAGGTCAACACAAAATACAGGTCCTAAAGAACTTGCTGATAAAACAGGTTGCAATAAAGGGGGTAGCCAAAAGCCACCAAAACCAAAATGGCCACAAGAGTGACCTCTGGTCATCCTCACTGATGTGCTCCCACCAGCACCATGGCAGTTTACAAATGCCATGGTAACATCAGGGAGCTACCCCATATGGTCTCAAAAGGGAAGGCATGAATAATCCACCCCTTGTTTAGCATATCATCAAGAAGTAACCATAAAAATGGGCAACAAGCAGCCCTCAGGGCTGCTCTGTCTATGGAGTAGCTGTTCTTTTATCCCTTTACTTTCTTAATAAACTTCCTTTCACTTGGCACTGTGGCCTCACCCTGAATTCTTTCTTGTATGAGATCCAAGAACCCTCTCTTGGGGTCTGAATTGGGACCCCTTTCCTGTAACATGTTCCTGGCGACTACAAAGGGATTATGTAGTGCGGAAATCCTGACCCAACGGCTACCTTTGGGTAAGTGTTGGGGTCCCATGACATCTTTTTGACAACCACAGAAGCGACTATACTGCAGAAACCTCCTAGCCTTTGGGTAGGTGGTGGGGTCCAGTAACTTTGGGTAAGTGGTGGGGTCCAGTAACATCTTTCTCACAAACCACAAAAGGGACAATACTGAGGCCACCCTGACCCAAAGGCAATAGATTGGAGCACTGATTGGATGACTTTGGATAAGTGCTAGGGTACCCAGATAAAGAATGGGATTGGGTTAGAGGACCAACTTAGCAGAGTCAGAGTCTCTCCTACGACAGAGTGGGTTAGAGGCCCCTCTTAATAAAATGCAAGGAAGCTTGACTGACCTTGGGTTAGAGGCCCGACTTAGGAGGATTAGAGTCCCTTCTTAGATTTAGGGGGTTAGAGGCCCCTCTCAGTAAACTCTCTCTCAGCTAAGAAAAAGTTTGGCGCTATGGGATGTTAACTTCTATTCTCTTTGGATTAAGCTGCCTTGAACTCTTTGCTGATGGCCATGGGTGACAAGGTTAGGCATGTACAGGATCGTGGGACATGGGGAGCCTTTTTTTCTCCCAAAAGGAGAAACTTGAGAGCTAATGAAACTGCTGGAAAAAAAAAATCCCTTCATGACAGCAGCCTTCTGAAATTTTCAGTGTCGCTGCAGTGGGTGGGTTTTTCTCTGGCCTCCCTGAGAATTTTGCCTTCCCTGCCTGCCACAGGCAATGCTTTTCTTTCTCTCCTTTCCCTTTCTTATCTTTCCTATTACATAGGGTGACCACCTTGCCCAGAGACATCGTGTTGAAACTCCTAGTCAGAGGTTGGATTAAAGATGACGGGCCCATCTGAGGGCAAATTTAAGCCTTGCCAGTTTGATATCGGGTGCTAAGCAGAGTGGCTAATGTCTATGTTTTATCACATGTATTTTGCTCTGCCTAGAACAACAACAACAAAAAATTTTCCTTTATGATGTGACTTGGCCCCCAGGGCAATGGTGCTGCAAACTGTATCACTAGGGCTGCTCAGGGAAAGGGAACCTAGAAGCCTGACATGCTGGGAAAAGGGTAAATATTTCTTACCCATCAGATTTCTGGCTTCTCTCTCTCTGTGCAAACAGTTGAATAAAAGGTTCCAAAAACAGAAATCAGTATTTATCTCCTCTATAAAGTTTAGACTAATGCAAAAAAAGAGTTATTTTATTTTTTGAGACAGTTTCCCTCTTGTTGCCCAGGCTGGAGTGCAACCCCACCTCCCAGGTTCAAGCAATTCTCCTGCTTCAACTTCCCAAGTAGCTGGGATTACAGGCATGTACCACAATGCCCAGCTCATTTTGTATTTTTAGTAGAGATGGGGTTTTTCCATGTTGGTCAGGCTAGTCTCGAACTCCCGACTTCAGGTGATCTGCCCACCTCAGCCTCCCAAAATGCTGGCATTATAGGCGTGAGCCACTGCGCCCAACTGAGAATTCTAAGGCTAGTCTTAAGCTGGTGTATTTTGTGATATGAATTTGTTTATCTTTAGGCTAAAACATGGGCTTAGAACACCTGTAAGCCTGCTTTTCAAGACGACCCAGCAAGCTGATCAGTAACAAACTTGGCTTCAGGTCCCTGACACAAAGAGAAAAACTGGCTGAAGTCCCCGCCTTCTTTTATGTCCTCAGGAGCTTGATCTTTTAACCACGTGGTGGTGCTTTCTTTTGGTCTCCGCCTTCAGGGAACAGGAATTTTAAGGTTCATATCATAGTTAGCTCTAAAAATCATATAAAATTATTAAAAACATTTTCAATCTCAAAATTAACTACTCTAGACTTCTTCTGGCAGGGGGTGGAGGTGGTTGGCAGGGGCAGGAGTAGAGACTGTCCTGTGCTGTAACTCAGTAATTAAGGTTTTGCACTTTCGCGGTAACTGTGTGGATTCAATTCCCCACCTACGAGGTAAGTCATTTCTGGTTTAGTATCTGAGTGACCTTGTCTATTCTCTTCTCCTCCATGGACTGTCTTAAATTTTCCTTTCTCTAAGCACCTAGGAGGTTACCTTTGGTCAAGTTGAGAAGCTAGAAATATTGGCCGCTTGGCAAGGCTAAAGTCAGGTAATAAGAGATCTGAAAGGATTTTTTTTTTTTTTTTTTTGAGATGGAGTCTCGCTCTGTTGCCCAGGCTGGAGTGCAAGCTTCTCCTCCCAGGTTCACACCATTCTCTTGCCTCAGCCTCCCAAGTAGCTGGGACTACAGGCGCCCGTCACCACCCCGGCTAATTTTATTTTCGTATTTTTAGTAGAGATAGGGTTTCACCATGTTAGCCAGGATAGTCTCTTATCTCCTGAAGTCGTGATCCGCCTCCCTCGGCCTCCCAAAGTGCTGGGATTACAGGTGTGAGCCACCACACCCTGCTGAGATCTGAAAGGATTTTTTAAAAGAGCTCTACGGTTAAAAGTCAGCTTAATTAAAAGTGGATGAACAAGCTATAGGTATATTTAAAAGACCTTTATGTTTTTCTCTTCTTGGAACTTGTTTTTCTGGAAAAGTTTTTTTTCTTCTCAGTCAACTGAATTATGTTTCTCTATTTCTTTTGTCTTGCCACTCTTAATGCACACACGAGAGGCCCTAAAATAACTTCCAGTAGCCTGGGACTCCTTGGGAAAAACAGAGGAGGCACCCTGTTTTGGGAAAAAAAACTTCTGTTTTTCTCATGAAACCCTGGAAATTAAAAGCAGATAGATCCCTCTCAAAATCAAAGGTTCTGTTCTGTTTTGCATTGTGTTATCTGATGGTTTTGAGTTTTGGGGGGTATCAGAAATTACTTCACATTATGAGAGAGTTTTGGTGTGTAATAACTAGGTAGGAAATATACTTTAAGGGATGGCTAATAGTAGTTATGGAGGGACACTTGACCAAATCTTTGCACATTTGGATGAGAGAAGCATGCTTTTGTCCACCTGGAAGATAAGGAAACACCTCTACTCTGAATGGGAGATGGGAATCCCATGAGGGATGGGCTGATTACAAAATGGGCTCATTGGATTTGGGTTGCCTTGCAATGCAATGCAGAGTAGAAGTACTGCTCTGTCTTCTCCCGTACTATTTCCCTCCTTTTGGGGATCCAGAAACCAGTATAAAATGACACTCTTGCTTCTGGGGATCTGTCTTTGCCTTCAGCTGCTTCTTTGCTGCTTATTTGGTCCAGAAAGGCATGCTTTTCTGGCCCTCATCCTCTATGGGCTCCACCCTGAAGCCAGTCATCTAATTAAGAAACTGGCAAATGAAAAATCTTACAAGCGCTGGATCTTCTGTCTATGTATTTATATATGTTGTATGTTTATATATAAAAGAACTCTAATTAATTGGCTTGGAAAAATAAGTGCTTAAATCAAATAGTTGTCAGAAAAATAGGAATTTTAATGCCTTTTTGTTCACATGACTTTAGTAATCTTTAGGAAAAGACAGTTTTAAAGGTTATTGGTAATATAAAATGCCTTGAAAATGTAGATATTTGGTCTAAATTAAGGTCAGATGTCAAATTTGCTAAATGCTTCAAGGTCACACTGTTTCTTTGACTTTTGAAAACTATTCAATCTGGGGACATGTTGAATTAGCCATGCCCCCTAATTATACAAGGAAGATTATAAAGAAAGAGATTTTGGCTGGGCGCGGTGGCTCAAGCCTGTAATCCCAGCACTTTGGGAGGCCGAGACGGGCGGATCACGAGGTCAGGAGATCAAGACCATCCTGGCCTACACGGTGAAACCCCGTCCCTACTAAAAAAATACAAAAAACTAGCCGGGCGAGATGGCGGGCGCCTGTAGTCCCAGCTAGTTGGGAGGCTGAGGCAGGAGAATGGCTTGAACCTGGGAGGCGGATGTTGCAGTGAGCTGAGATCCGGCCACTGCACTCCAGCCTGGGCGACTGAGTGAGACTCCGTCTCAAAAAAAAAAAAAAAAAGAGATTTTATATAAGAAAGGATCTTATATGGTAAATTCTTGTCCTAAAGTAAAATGACTGTTTTTTCAAAAGGAGGGATGTTTAGGGCAAGTCAGAAAGTCCAAGAATATTTCAGATGGTCTGTGTAAGTCATAAAAGGATTTGTGCAAGGAAATTTATGTGAGAAATGTACATGTCAAAGGTTGTTAGACCACCTCAATGCTTCATAAAGTGCCACTATGACTCTTATTGTAAAACTTGCCTGCTTAAGTAAGGTAAGTCCTGGGACATGTGGAGTTAGCCACAGACCCTAGCTATGCTGGAGAGTGAGCTATTACATGCACTTCTGCCTGGTATGTCCTAGGCTAGGCTCCACACCTAGTATATAATTAAAACCTCAAATTTACCAAGGTTTTCATCAAAAATAGAAGTTGCTAAGAGTTAACATTATAACATGTAATTAAAATTACTAAAGAAACAATTTTACATGAAAGGTGTGAAAAGAAAGTAAACAGTATTTTTATGAAAGATTATAAGAAGTTGTAGGAATGTGGATTTTCTTCTGCCTAGAATAAAGTGTTAAAGAATTGTTTCAAGTCAAACAATATCTAAAGGTTTAAAGAAGTTGTGGAAGATTTATAAAAATTAATTGTAAGAGATTGTGTGAACATACTGGCTAAACTTAAAAGAGTGTTACTCAGTTTTTCTGTAAATTAAACATTGGAAGAGAAGCACAACAGATTTTTCTTAGAGCATTAATCTGCTGTTTTGCAAAAAATGTAAAGGGTTATAAAAGGTTTATAAGAACATTACCTTGTGGTTAAACATTAAAATTGATTAAATATGTCTATAAGGTTTTATGAAAAATTGGGTTTAACATAGTACATTAATGTAAGGGTGAAATTTGGCTTATTTGGTATAAAATCAAACAGGAAGCATTATCAAATGTGAAATAGTGTTTTGCTTTCTTTGGACTGCATTTGCATAAATGTTTTATTGGTATATGTTTCAAAGTTGTGGGAAGCTCCTATAATTCTAACATGAATTAGTGTATGTTGTTAATAATTATAATTATTATGTAAAATTTTGTGTGCCACAGAAGTAACTAAATTTCATTATCAATTTTGGTTTTAATAGTGGCTAGAACTTTTTATCATCCACAGACAACTGTTGTCTTGTTTTAATCCTCTTTAGAAGGTGGTTTATATAACCAACTATGGGACTCTTGCAAGCATTCTTAAATGCAGGTGCAATGGCTCATGCCTGTAATCCCAGCAGTTTGGGAGGCCGAGGTGGGTGGATCACCTGAGGTGGGGAGTTTGAGACCAGCCTGACCAACATGCAGAAACCCCATCTCTACTAAAAATACAAAAATTATCTGGGTGTGGTGGTGCATGCCTGTAATCCCAGCTACTTGGGAGGCTGAGGCAGGAGAATCACTTGAACCTGGGAGGTGGAGGTTGCGGTGAGCCGAGATTGCACCATTACATTCCAGCCTGGGCAACAAGAGCAAAACTCCATCTCAAAAAAAAAGCAGGTTTTTTGAGAACTTTGGAGATTGTGACATCAGAATAAAAGAAAAAACTTTCAGAACTCTCATAGAGAACTGAAATATTCATAACTATTGAACGGAAGTTAACTACATGGCCTAAACTAAAGAAGTTTAGTCTTTTCAACTTTGCTTAAAACGTTGCTGATCCTTCGTTTTGTTTTTCAGAGTCAAGGAAACTTTTGAGCTATTTACAGCTTTTAACAGTTGAGTATACTCCTATGAACAAAATTTAGAGCATATTCATTTCTCTCTACCAGATTTTTCCAGAATTTGGAAACTAGTTGTGAGTATTCTTAACTTACGGCAACATAGTTATTTGCACAGGTGCAATAAGAATCTGTTTTCCTTTATAACAGGACACAATTGGAGAAATTGGTTATTTTGCCAAGGCCTTGACTGGAATAGTGTGTTTTCCTTTAGGGAATTTAACTTAACTTATAGAGCCACTAAAAACTCTTGGGGAACTGGCCTCATACCTTGCCTACAACAATCCCTGTACAGGGTTTCTAATATATGGTAAGTAAAGAATGTAACTTTCTCACAGGTCTGGGAGCCCCAAGTTATCTCCTCAAAAGGAGAGGAATTTATCCAACTCATAGGTATTTGGCAGGGCTTGACTTTTAAAAAGTCTTATCTGAGATTCCTTATAAAACAGAGTTCCATCAAAGATAATTAAAAAGCCTATGTGAAAAATAATTATTCTTGCTGTATTTTATACAAATAATCAGGCCAAGTATAATAAAGCAAATCAGTCTTACTATAATTTGTCTTTAGTAAAACTGTGAAACTGGAGTGAGAAATATTATGTTTCAAAAACTATAGTACACTTGTTATTAATTCTAGTTTCATTAGTGGTTTTTAAGTTTATTTCTGCAATTTAGGCTGATCCTCCTTATTCCTGTAAACCAAACAGTGATCTCTGACTGCTGCTCAGAAGAAACAAGAGGGATGGGTTATGTAAAAATCTGGAACAGTATTCTAATCTGGGCACATTACAATTAGCTAACAACTCTGTATCAGCTTAGTTCCAGTAGTTGCCCAGTTCATGAAAAGCCTTCTAATTTAATTTACCTGGAATAACTTTACTTATTTTGCTTTACTCTGGTGGAATATATTGCTGTTACACTCTTTGTGTAGGAATATGGGACAAGCTTACTGAATGTTTTCTTAAATTATACACTTAATAATCTTCCAGATATCACCTTTTGTTGAAACTCAAGAGTTATGAATGGACCTTACCATACTGATGCTTTCTGACTGAGCTCCTCTCTACCCTGAATGCAAGAGACCCCTCATAGTTAGGCAGGAATACCATTGCCCCTATTCAGCCTGAAGAAGTTACAGAAGGTGGACCTTCATCCTTCTGCAACCCTTAGGATTAAGAGTTCTCTTACAAAAGGGAGGGGGGAAATGTCAGAGGCAAGTGAACCAGAGCAACTCCATCTTAAATAGGAGCTGGGTAAAATAAGGCTGAAACCTACTGGGCTGCATTCCCAGACAGTTAAGGCGTTCCAAGTCACAGGATGAGATAGGAGTTCAGCACAAAATACAGGTCATAAAGACTTTGCTGATAAAACAGGTTGCAATAAAGGAGCTGGCCAAAACCCACGAAAACCGAAGTGGTGATAAGAGTGACCTCTGGTTGTCCTCACTGCTATGCTCCCACCAGCACTGTAATAGTTTACAAATGCCATGGTAACATCAGAAGTTACCCTATATGGTCTAAAAAGGGAAAGCATGAATAATCCACCCCTTGTTTAGCATATCATCAAGAAGCAACCATAACAATGGGCAACAAGCAGCCCTTGGGGCTGCACATTCTATGAAGTAGCCATTCTTTTATCTCTTTATTTTCTTAATAAACTTGCTTTCACTTTGCACTATGGACTCGCCCTGAAACCTTTCTTGTGTGAGAGCCAAGAACCCTCTCTTGGGGTCTGGACTGGGACTCCTTTTCTGTAACAACACCACCATCCATTTGTAATACAAGTTGGGAACCCAATAACATCATTGATCTTCTTCTTTCTCTCCCCAGTTTGTCACTGAGTCTTGAGGAGTGGACATTTTTTTTTCTTTTTAAAAGAGGTTAAATGCAGAAATAGAAATCTAAATTAACCTTTCATGCAGGCAGTTACTGATGAGTCTGATGTTGAATCACGGGCTAATACACAACATTCTATGCTGGATTGTCTTCCTCTCCTTCTACCTTGCCCTCCTTCCCCTTGAAATTTCTTCCTTTATTATTTGGGAGGAAATACCCTCCTGGAGGCTCAGTAGGAAGTCCATTGTTTCCTAATACCTCACCACCTTTATTTTTGGATATAGACTTAAAGCCAGGTAGATAGTTGTTTTCAGAGTGAGAATCAGGATGTGAGCAAAAGCATGTGTTTTTGGATATAGACTTAAAGCCAGGTAAATAGTTGTTTTCACAGTGAGAATCAGGATGTGAGGAGCAAAGGTATGTGAGGTCCTCAGTTGAGGCCTAGTGAAGGAGAACAGATGGTTTTACATTGCCAGAGTTCCCTCCGGTTCCTTAAGTTCCCAAACATGAGCCTTTGAGGATGTCTGGTACGTCTTTCTGGAATGCATGAGTTAATTGGCCAGTCTGGGGATGTCTGTCATATTTGTAAGAGGGTACCACAATTTATGACTCTGTGAACTATTTGGCTTTATGCACGTTTAGCATATAAACTCCTATTTATAGCAAAAGACTTGCTATGGCTTCATTATTCACTCCTTAAAAGATGTTTTGCTTATGAAGTTACTCCCAACAGTGTAATAAAGACCATTTCAATGCACTTAAAATATATTTTGATTTACAAACAAATGTTTCAAAGGCAGATATCTTCTGCTGTGTCAAGTGATATATATGGGGTGGAAGGAAAGGACAAATGGGCAGTCCCTGCATTGCTGGAAGAATCATATGTATACACACATTGAAAAAGGAGAAAAAAGCTTTCTTTTAAAAGCTGATTGATGCAAATCAGTTTATAGAACCAAATCCAATTTCTAAGTCCATACTATCTTCATTGTTTATAGAGTACAAATCTCTTTCTACAGTTTAATATGAACATAAATAAATGCAGTAAAGTTATTTATTTATATTTTCTTTCCCTTGATGTCTTGAGCTCTGCAATAGCATAAAATCTCAGCATACAAAAGTTCTTAAGTGAAATGTCCTTTAAAAATTCCCAGCATCACTTAATGACATATAAATGGTTACAATACAAGCACTGGCTTTTTCCCATAAGACATACATTTTTCCTATTACACAGGACCACCCATGTTCTGATTTGATCCTAGCCATAAAGCAACAGGGAACAATTTTGCCTGGCTGCAGTAGTTGGCTCAGCCATCATGCCCATCCTTGCACAAAGCCAGACTGGAAACTTCATTCTAACATGAATACTAGGTTATCTTTCTCTTCCCAGGCCATACATCTTTTTGACTAGCTTTCTCCATGTATGAACACCAAAAAGCCTCCTGGTGGTGGGGATGATTGAGGAGCAGGGAGATAAAAACACACTAGATAAATCTCATTTTACAAATTATGAGGAAATCTGGGCTCTAAACTCTAATACAACATAAATTAGCTTTTTCCGTTGGATTTTTATATAATTTCCTAGGGCCTTATATCTCATATTTACTAGTTTTAGTGATGTTAATGCTTATGGATGTGCATGGACAGAGCTATCTGATGGGTTTATATGGAGGCTAACTCTAAAACACATACCAGACTGAGACTGACCCTTTAACAATTCCAATAGACTTTCCAGGAAAAACCTCTTTCTAACCCAGAAAATCCCATCCTCTAATTTTTCTTTCATTGAGCTCCATCTAATGGCAATTGCATGCTTTTCAGCAAGGAGGGAAATTCATGGCTTCCAGGTAAACGGTAAACTCTCTCAAGGGTGTCAAGGGAGCTGAGTTTGGGCTTTCTCAGTAACAGTAGTAAGCCTTGGGGTTTATCATTTGCTGCATCAGGATTTTACTGATTGGATTGATTTCAGTTCAGGGCACAGAGAAAGTCAATGCAAGAGAAAGAATGTGCTTTAACTTAATCATATCATAAAGCAACATACCCCTGGTGCACAGCTCCAAGACACATTTGTCAGAGCCGTCCAGCTGTTCTAAATGCCGAGTCAGATAAGGAAATAGCTGACTTGAGACAGAAAACTCCAGGCAGCCTCTAGAACAGCCCTTTACTGCATTGTTTTATAACACTGAGGCAATGTAGAAATGTGCAGAAAATGCACACGGCAGTGGGTATGCATTTCAAGATGAAAACAGTAAGAGCAAAGATCTATGCCTCATTGGTCACTATACTGCTCATAGGAGTGGAGAGACCTGCAGTAACTGTTCCAAGGCTGTCATTCAGTAGCTGCTGAATGCACGCTCTGCTGAGTCACTGGCCTTGGCAAGTGATGTTGGCTGGGACCTGGTAGGCAGGTGATAGAGAAAAAAAAAACTGCTCTTTAAACTTAGCTGCTCTTTAAACTAAGTTCATTTTATAAGACACAGTTTTAATTTTAGTTCCTCTCTTTACTTCTTATGTTTGAGCCACTCAAACAATATTTGAATATATTTACTTATAAATGTCTTGAGTAATTACAAATAATCAGTCTCCAGGGAGAAGGAGACTTTGACTTTTTCTTCCCTCCCACTAAATGTGTAGGTACATGCAGACACACGCATGCACACATACACACACAGATGTATACACACACACTTACAACTGCCTGCCTAGGGAGAATTTGTGTTTTTTCCTCATAAATGCTGGTTTGGAGAAATTAAAGAATCCAATCCTAGATACGGAATAGTACAGAAAAAATGAGCAAGACCCATCCTAGGCACCCCTGTACCATGTCTGTGACTAAAGGCCTCTGTTGTGCACAGCGCTGTCCTTGCATTCAGCATGAACTCAGGCTATCATTCGAGGTGGGCTCCTCTAGGAAGCATTGCCAGCTCCCACCTCAGGCCTTTACACCAACTTGTCTAATTGGAAAGATTTTCTATCCTCTGAGTGAGCCAAAAAGTATTTCCGCTGAAAGGCTGTGAAAGGTGGGAATGATACATCCGGAAGCAGCTGTTTGAGTTCCAAAACACCCATCGGGCCAGCTGGAGGTCCCTTTATTATCTCTTTGTTATTGAGATGAAGTTGCTCCTTATAGAAGAAACTGGCTTCTCAAGGGCATTGCATTTCAAGTGTCTTACTATATTTACCCATGTCCAGTAGGAGTGACTTTGCTCTTCCAGTCAAAGGTGAGTGATGATCACAATGCCTTGAATATAAAACATGACCTAAGGGCTGGAATTACAGTAAAAGAGAGGCCCAAAATGCAGTCATATATCTCCATTTCAATGAATTTAGGATCATCCTCCTAGCTCCCCAAACCAGATACTTCTTTAATATCTCTGCTACTATTTTGTTTTTTGGCTATAATTTTTTGTTAAGAAGGAAATTCTTGTCCTGGACAGTCTTCTCCTAGAGGGCAGTAGAATAGCAATTTCTCTAAGGAAATCAGGATTTAAAGAGAGAGAAAAAGTCTCTGTGTCCTTCTATACTGATCTTCTTGCCTCCCTTCGAAGTGCCAGATTGTTGCCCAGGAGGAGTTCATAGCATCAGAGGAACTGATCCTTCACTTACAACCTTACTTCTTTACCCCTCCACAGAAGGCAAGCTCCAAAAGGATTCATTAGCATGCAGATTCCCTTATAAGCAACACCCACACTATGTCTCAGACCTAATGGTAATAAGGCGGGCCCATAATCCTCTTCCTTCCCTGAAACAGGGGAAGGTATATTTCCTCAATTCTTCTCATTCATCCACCCACCGGGAAGATTTCAGATTGGCCTAGAAATAAAAGGCTCAGGATATGAGACAACACTTAAGCCCTGCTATTCTTCCGACTGCCACAATTCAACAGTGTTTAGGATTGACTGTGCCATCTTATCAGATATTCATTCAGCCTCAAATAACAGAGCTGTCCCAAGAATGGCTTTCATTCATGAGGGTTATTTCCCAGAAACTTGCAGTTTATTTTATTGTCTGCAACTGTATCACCCCTCCAACTCTGAGAGAGTCTAGGAAGTTGAGATTTTTAGTCAGGAACATTGTTACTTTGAAAAATATGAATAAGGAAGCTGGGGGAAAGGGACTGAATTTTGGGTAAGGAAATAGTAACTCACGACTGCTACAATTCCAGCATTCATTGTGCTTGGAAAATAGTAAGTTACACATATGTATTAAATGAGGCCCTAAGATGTTAAAACAAAGCATGATCAAAGTCAGAGAACTTATCCTGAAGTGATTAGCCCTTTTGGGATGTTACATGTGACTAAGAAAGTGTACCCAAGAAAGTTTCATGGTCATAGAGTTAACCATAAAAAGCAAATAACTGATTCAGTTCTACTTCATCCTTGCCTCACTCTATGAAACAGAGAAAGAGAGAGAGAAAACTCAGAATAGGTCTTTAATATGATTCTAGTCATTCTTATAGTAGTGTTATAGCTCTCAAAGTTACATGGACCTTGACATTAGCTTTTTCCTCAATTATGTTTATGAATTCCAAGGGCAATGGTCCTCACCATGTTTCAGATCTGATATCATGTCTATCACTTCATAGAAAGCATCCCAAAAAAGGTACATGACTCATTGTTATTGCCTTGGGAGAGACTTCATTATTTAGCACCTTAATCACAGATGAGTTTTCATATAACAGAGGTGTCCGATGATGTCTTTGACTTCAGTGAAACCTTGACAATTCACTTCAACAAGGTTTATGATGCATCAACTGTATTCCAAAGACTGTGATTGGCCCTGAGAATATAGAGAGGGATTATACACTGCTTCTCTCCTCAAGCAGTTAATTATCCAGTGGTGAGAGATTGCTGATACGGTGAGCGTTATCACAGTGGGCAAGCATGGTGCTGTAAGATGCTGATGGAACTAACCTCATTTGGAAAAGTATTCTCCAGGGTTGTTAGAAAGATCTGAGGTGGGTCTTGGGGCAGAGCAGGACTTTATCAAGTAGGAGGTGGTTGAAAATTGCATCCTTTTGCATTTAATTCATATTAAAATCTTTACATTAGCACCAGGCAAGAAAGAAATGCCAAGTATGAAAGAAGTCTGTGTTTGGGAGAATAAAAGTTTGAATTTGAATTAAAATCATACCTTTAAAGATGATTACTAAACTTGCTGAAGATATAGTCATTAGGCACATCACTGCCACAATCCTAAAGAATGTGAAAAAGATTTTGCAGACTGATAAAACTTTCCAAAGACTCAAGATATAAACTCTCTTTTCCCTTGACCTTTGATGCAGAAAGTTGAGAGTCACAGGCAACCTTCCCATAAATTTGTAATTGTGAGTTGGGAATTGCCAGTTGGTCCGTTGGATAGCAAAACATTACCCAAACTAAAGATTCTCAGATTATAGTCTGCTTAAATGATTTCAAAATACTTAAAAGGATATTTAAAAATTAAGTCAAGTATCTAGCAATTTTCTTCATAATGCAAAATGCTCAGATGTTTATAGAATTTACATTTGGAAAGTTGAAAAGGAGGTAAAAAGCATTGTGACCCTAATCTTCAGACTGAAGCTTTGCCCCTGCTAGGAAAGAACAGCTGCTTCTGTGACAGTCTAAGAAAGAATTCATGCCCCCTCCAACCTCCACTCTAATCTCTTTTCCCTGACTAACATCAGGGGAGCAGAGATAATCTAGCTCAGAAGTCACATGGAGGTTGATGTTACAAGAGACCAAATACCCAAACTGTAGTCAATCAAAGCACATGATATGGTTGTAGATGACTGACCCAATTGGAGCTTAAAATGATAGTACAGGCGAGATGCCTTGGCACTGTGTGTATAATAGTTAGATATTTTATTCCCTCCTAGATACTCTGTGTTGCTGTTTGTTTTTTAAACCCCAGTCAGCTTGGAATTTTCAAGTTGTGTTTTTTCGTTTTTCAAAGCTCTGATGTGTGTTCCACATAGAGGTATCCAGATTTAGCACATCTTTGGCTTGAGAGAGTGTGCTAAATGTTTTATAGCATATTTACTGTGGTGTTACTTTAACTTAGTTGTGGGTTGCAACCGAGCATGGCACAACTGCCTGTTTCATTGTGTGTGTGTGTATGTGTGTGTGTGTGTGTTCTCTTGCACTGCTTTTCGCCTCTTCACAGGAAATTTATGCACAAGCCAGGCTGATGATTGGTTCCCTAGTGAGAGTAGCTCACACTCGCCTCTGGGAATGTAGGAAATGGAGCAACCTCAGTGTCTCTCAAAATAAGTTAAGCATTTATACATAACTTGTGTCCAAATGTTATCAGACAATTAAGACAAAAGGACATTTCAATATAATGAATTGAAATTGCAGCTTTGACTTTTGAACTGGAATCATTGAAATGTCCTATCCTCCCTTAACTCTGTGTTTTATAAAAAACTAATCTATTATAGATACGACAGATTAAGGACAACAGTCTCCCTGGGTCCTCTCTAGCAGTTCCCTTGGTGAAGGTCCTCTCCTGTGTGACCATTAATGGGCTGGAGCTCCTTAGCACCCAAATATTCCTAACTGTACCCAGGGGCCAGAGCACATGCAAGGGAACTGAGGGTGACAGATGGGGAAGCAGAAATCCTTCTAGACAACAACCATTTCTTCTAAGAGGCATTTTTCCTGTTTGGCTGGCTCAGAGAGCATTCTATTTTTTTTTCATGGAGTGTGTAGACAGCTTTCTGCAACACCTATTTTCGTGTTTATTGAAATTAGGAATCAGATGTATATGAAAAATAGAAATATTCCAAATATGTAATTTTAAGATTTATAGACCTCAAAAATAATGTAATATCAGTCATTTAAAAAACCCATTAATTCTGGGATATTCAAATATTGCTTGATACAGAAGAGATCTCTTAAATAGAAACTTTTTTTTTTTTTTGAGATGGAGTCTCCCTCTGTTACTCAGGCTGGAGTGCAGTGGCGTAATCTCAGCTAACTGCAACCTCCACCTCCTGGGTTCAAGCGATTCTCCTGCCTCAGCCTCCCAAGTAGTTGGGACTTTAGGTGCGTGCCACCACGCCCAGCTAATTTTTGTATTTTTAGTAGAAAAGGGGTTGTACCATGTTGGCCAGGCTGGTCTCCAACACCTGACCTCAGGTGATCTGTCTGCCTTGGCCTCCCAAAGTGCTGGGATTACAGGCATGAGCCACCATGCCCGGCCTTAAATAGAAACATTTTGCACAATATTTCCTTGTTTATATATGAAAATCTGATATAGATCAAACAATAATCAGCTGATTAGCAGATCGTACTATGTTGCAATTAACTCTAGCCCAAGTTAATTGTTTATTTAAATTAGGATGTTATTATCTTTACAAGGTATGTTTGCTAGGGATGCCATAACAAAGTACCACAGACTGAGTAATTTAAATACGAAAAATTTATTTTCTCATAATTTTGGAGGCTAGAAGTCTGAGATCAAGGTGTCTGCAGGGTTGATTTCTTCTGTAACCTCTGTTCCTGACTACATTGTAGAAGGCCATCTTCTCCCTGCGGCCTCACATTATCTTCCTTCTGTGTCCTCATCTTTTCTTATAAGGATATGAGACATTGGATTAGGGCCCACCCTAATGACCTCATTTTAACTTAATTACATCTTAAAGACCCTATCTCTAAATACAGTAGATTCCGAGGTTAGGACTTATACGAGTTTGCAAGTTGGTGTGGCTTGGCTGTGTCCCCACTCAAATCTCATTTTGAATTGTAGCTCCCACAATTCCCATGTGTAATAGGAGGGACCTGGTGGGAGGTAATTTGATCATGGGGGCGGATCTTTCCTGTGTTATTCTTGTGATAGTCAGTAAGTCTCATGAGGTCTGATGGTTTTGTAAAGGGGAGTTTCGGGGCACAAGTTCGCTTCTCTTGTCTGCCACCATGTGAGATGTTTTTTTCACCTTCTGCCATGATTGTGAGGCCTCCCCAGCCATGTGAAACTGTGAGTCCATTAAACTTCTTTCTTCTGTAAATTACCCAGTCTTGGGTATATCTTTATCAGCAGTGTGAAAATGAACTAATACAGAGGTACATAACTTATTTTCAAACAGGAGGTATTAGCAAGCAAAATAAATTTGCAAATACATAAATTTTTCTAAGCTTACTACATTTCAGGCAATGGGATAATTGTTTTATGTACATATATTTCATATACTTCTTACAATTACTTGAAAAGCTAGATTGTTAGAATCTCCATTTTACAAATGAGAAAAGTTGGGCTAAAAAAGTTCATAAGTGTTCTCAAATCTATAGAGAATGAATTCTCAAAACCATGTCTGTACATTATCTCCAGAAAGTGCAAAAATTACTGTTATGCTCCTGTAGGAGTGAAGGGAAATTTCCTTCTACTCTAATGTTTTGATAATTTGCATCTCTGGAATAAACTGACAGTAGACAGATTAGCAAGAGGAAAAGCATACAAATTTATTACATGCAAATGCCCAGGAGCCTCACAAAATATAAGACTCAAAGAAGGGCCAGATGGTTGAAGTTTAAATAGCAATTTTTTTAAGAGACAGGATCTTGCTCTGTCACCCAGGCTGAAGCGCAGTGGTGTGATAATAGCTCTCACTGCTGCCTCAAACTCCTGGGCTCAAGTGATCCTCCTGCCTCAACCTCCTGAGTAGCTGGGACTACAGGTGCATGCCACCATGCCAGGCTATAAGTGGTATTTTGAGCTACAGAAAGAAATAGAGGCTTAGGATTTCTTCATGTGAGATGTCAACACAAGCGTGAAAGGGTGAGGGGAGGAAATGTATGGTAAGCAAAGGTGTTTTGTTATGCAGGTAGTCTCTCAGGCGACAGTCCATAGAAGAATAGGTGGTATCAGTGACCTTTAGTCTTCTTTCCTATGAGTTAATCTTCCCTGTTTGATGGACTTTTAGGGCAGGAGCTCATGACAATTACATTCTTTTGAGAGGAACTTCCCTTAGTCAAATAAGCAAACTTCAGGGAAAGCCCCTCCCTGCACTTGGAGGAGAAAGAGGGATGAGAGATAGGAGGCCAGAAGAGGATCAGAGACCTGGGTTCTTCTTTCGTTCAAAGTACTCAGCATGCCAAAGCACCATACTTTGGGATATTGTTTCCTGAGCCCCAGCACTCCTTTGCAGTTTACCCAAGATTACATAGCTGGTTGGCAGCCAATGCAGGCCTCCTGATTCCTTGTGCAACACTGATATGCAAATAATATTAAATGAATCTATAAACAAATGTAGTTTTTAATGAAGCAGGAAAATTTCCCTGACCCCTTTGTGGGCTGGAACTAGAGCATGAGCACGGGAACTAGCTGGTGCTTCAGTGCTAGCAGGGGCAAACTCCACTCATTCAAACCCACTATGCTCTGTTCCTTGCAGAAGGGAGTATGTGGGTGAGCAAGTGCAGGAACCTGAGTGAGTGCTTTTGGCTGTTGGCAGGAATGAACTCTGTATAGGCCCCGTGGCTGCATCTAGTGGGGGTGCCTGCAAACCCTGAAGCCCCAGAAGAGTGTTACAGTCCATGCCCTGTTAGCTTTGTCACATGTGGACCGCTTAAGTGTTAACACCTCAATGGAGGGTCAGTGTGACAGTCTTTTGCACCCGCACCCAAGTTCTCATCCAGTATCCAGGAAGAATGAGGTCATATGAACAAACTTGAAGGATGGTAAATGTGGAGGATCTTATTGCCAATGAAAGTGACACTCAGTGGGAAGGGGAGATGAAAAAGGGATGGAGCAGGAAGGTAACTTTCTCCTGGAGTCTGGCTGTCTCCAGCTGGACTCTTCTCTGAAGCTACGCCATCAAGCTGGCCCTCTGAAGTCAAGCTGCTTCTCTCCAACTGTCGCCTCTGACATCCATTGTTTCTCCTCTCTTCTGCTAGTGGAGCCTGTGGTTTTTATGGACACAGTATGTGGGGCAGGGCAGACCATAGGTGGTTTTGGAAAAGGCAACATTTGAGCAGGAAAACAGGAATGTATGTTCTCACCTTGGGCTGTGGTTCCAGGCTCGCAGGTGGCGCCCTCGCCAGGGACCTGCCCTCTTCTGCCCAAAATTTCCCTGCCTCCTGTCCCTGTCATTACTACTACTCTGCTGTATTAAACAAGGACTTTACTTTTTCCTTCTGTTAGTTAGACTTTTTAATTTTTCTAGGAACAGAGCATATTGAACAGGATGAGATCTTAAAAGCTGTCAATGCTTTGCTTGTTAACCCAGTTAATTAGGGCTATGGAAAAGGATATATACCAGCAGGATAACCAACCATCCCAGTTTGCCTGGAACTGAAGAATTTGCTGGGGTATGAGAGTTTCTAAAGCTGAGATAGTCTTAGTTTAGAAACAGAAATGGTTTTAGAAGCAGAAAAGAAAAGAAACCATCTTAGTGATCAGACAGCCAGGCCTATTAAGAACTAGGTGATCCGTTTGAATACAAACAATAGAGACTCCTGAGAGACTGATATGCAAATGGACAATGTCCAGACCATATATAAAAATAAAATTCTGATCCACAACTTGTAGCAACCTGCCCAGGAAACCAGCTCTGTATCTACAATGAGCAACACAAGAAGCCATCCTGCTGTAAGTGAGACCTGCAGGAAGCCAGATTGCTATCTCTAGTGATGATCCAGGAAGCTAAACAGTAGTTGCTATAGCAATAGGCCCAAAATAGCCAGGACTTGGTTAATAATTGACAGCATCCCTAATTTTTATCTCTGCTTCCAACTTAGGACCAAACAGAGAAAGCTGAATACACACCCCTAATTAATCACATAGGACAACCTGATTCTGGTTAGCCCACCTATAGCTTCCCCAGGCCAACACCCTCCAATCAGTGCATGCCTGAAGCCTTCCCTTTTTTCTCTTGTAAAACTTTCCCACTTCTTTGCCTGCCTTTAAATCTCTGCCAAAACTCAAGGGATGATGCAGACTCTTTTGCTATAGCAAGCTCAGAATAAATAACCTTTGCTTTTCTCATTTGATTGGTCTTTGTTTATTTCCACACTCCTGTAACTACCTGATGGGTTCTTCCTGCTCACTGCACAAACAAAATCAACTCACCAAGACCATGGCATTGCAGTAAAGAAAGAGTTTAATTGACACAAGGCCAGCTATGCCATGTGGGAGACTGAGTTTTTACTCAAATGAATCCCTGAAGGCTCAGAGGTTACAGATTTTTCAAAGATAGTTTGGTGGATAGGAGGCTAGGGTAGGAAGCATGCTGATTGGTTGGGTCAGAAATGAAATCGTAGAGAATCAAAGTTGTCCTCTTGTGCTGAGTCAGTTCTAGGGTAGGGGTCACAGGACTGGTTGGCACGTCTAGGTGTTGCCATCTGGTTGTCAGAAACGCAAAAACCTGAACAGACATCTCAAGAGGCCAATCTTTGTTCTACAATAGTTATGTTATCTTCAGGACTAATAGGGGAAGTTGCAAATATTATAACCTCCAGAATAATGACTGATAATTATTTAGAATTCAAGCCCCTCTCATCCTCCTAAATTGGTGCCCTTTCATTAAGCTTTACAAGAACAGTTCAGTGTTCAGAAAGGTCTATTATTATGTAAACTATAAATTAAATTTCTCCGAAAGTTAGCTTGGCCTATGCCCAGGAATAAGCGAAGAGAGCCAGCCTGTGAGACTAGAAGCAAAATGGAGTCAGCCATGTCAGATTTCTCTCACTGTCATACTTTTGCCAAGGTAGTTTCAATACAACAACAGGCTTGATGTCTTGTCACATCGTTGACTCTCTGGTGTTCCAGCATTATGGTGACTCAGCATTTTATCCTTACTGCTCTTACCTCTCCAGCTGCCATAGAAAATACCCTGTCACCTTTGTGGTCCCAAAGCTTCTGTTTGATGTCTTATTCCTGCCTCCTTCAGGTTCTCTTCTTCTCCACTAGCTGCATTTCTCCTAGAGCTAAACTCTGGAAGAGATAGAAAATCTGACTGCAATATGTATTGAGCACCTAGTGAGCACCCTTATTATGCATTGTTATGGCTCCAGGCAACTTGTGAACTGCAGGCCAGACTACAGATGGCTGCTTTTGGCTCAAAAGCCTGTTTTGAGGAAATTAGCTGTGCTCATTGTAACACCATCATGTGGTTCAAAGCATGGCAGTTTATGCATAATGTATCATTTCATTCAAAAGGTGTATGTGTACACTCCATGTATTCTCTACTTTTTTTTTTGTTTCCAAGAGCTCCTTTTCCCTGTATATCTGGAAGTAAGAAGCTTTGAGTAAGTGCTGAATCTGATTTGGCAGATTTTTATCCCTGCCTTGTTACTACTGGGTTTTCTTGAATAGGATCTTACAAATCAGATTCCAGATGAACAACATGGCACTCTCTCACCTTACTGAATAGCCATTTGCATATGAATAATTGTTATTAATTCATAATTCTATAAACTACTTTCTTTTCAAAGGAATTTGAAACAATGGCTACTTCCAGTTCCATTTTTCATAAAGTTCTTCAAGATATTTTATCTTGAATTACTTGTATTCCCTTATTCATCATTTATTTCTCATATTTTCTGAGTACCTAATAACTTTCAGGCACTATATGATTATCTATCTGTTATATAGTCTGATTTGCAAAGCAACATTTTTATGCTTAAATCTTCAAATTACTTCACTGTAGTTAAATCGGTAGAGGAGTAGTCAGAGAAACAAGCATAATTTCAATAACAGAAGGTCACTAGCCTTAAGGGTTGCAGTTTTAGGATCTAATCTGCATTGCCCATAGAGATGAGAAATCCTATTTTGTGGCACACAACTAATCTAGATTACAGGAAGATGAGTTCCAGAGGCAAAGGGAAGTTGCTAGATTCTGTCTTAATCCCACAGTCACCCAATTCTCTTAATTTTTAGCCCTGTAGTCACTAGACAAATAACTGGTCTTTTTTTCCAAATAGTTTTTCTAATGGGAAATATAACCTGCAGACCAGTTAAAATTAGAGTTTACTCTTCCTGGCAGTGGTGTTTCTCTCAGTGTGCTGATAACAAGTGTTTCAATGTACAAATTTTTATTTCCTGAGGGTGATTTTCTTGTTTCAAGATCTTATCAAACCTGAAGGAAAGAAACTTAATCAGCCCAGAGGTCCTCTCTGACCAGAAAAGAGATGATATACCATGGAGTGGACATTCCTTTCATGTCTTTCTTTGGTGCTGAGTGTAGATGCTAGGGTGCATAAGCAAGTATGAATGACAGTAGTTGGCAACTCATTTCTGAAAGCAATTGGTATTGTGAGTTTATCCAAGGAAGACCCAGATAGGGCAGATCTAGGAATAAAGACAAGACTGTGGCATTCTGCTATGAGAGCCAGATGGGTCAACACTCAGAAGCACAGAGCAGATAATTGATGTGTGTGTGTGTGTGTGTGTGTGTGTGTGTATGATCCAACTATAGAGAGGTGTGTGGGCGTGGAAAGTAGGAAAGGGGATTGGGAATGACTGGAATTGCGGGAAAAGGAGTTTCATTTTCAAAAGCCCAAATCCAGGTATTGGGTTCAGAAAACAAGCCCAGGAAAAATTATTTCTTCAAAAACTAAGAACTGAGAAACAGACCCTAGCAAACTTGGGGCAATTAAGAAGGGCTTGCTGTTTCCATTCTGTACCACTTACTACTCTGCACAAGGTATGGCCCTGTTTTGAGATTTCTATCATAAGTTGAATCTGTTCTTACACCTTTTCTAAATCTTGCTGTAGGTTTGAGAAACAGAGTAATATTGAGGGCCACTGCTGTGTGCACAAAGCTGCAGCTTATGTAAATGCTCTATTCATCATTGCTCAGCAATGGCAAAGGTAATCACTAATAACCTCTGCAGGTTTGAAACTTCTCACCAGCTGCCAAATGACCATAAAAAATATAGTTGACATATCTGCAGAGGAAAATTCCAGACTGGATGATGTTTATAATCCTTAGCTGCCCTGATTCTCTCCCACTTTTTTGCTTTGCTTTACCTTTTTGCTTTGCTCATCTTTTTGCTTTGCTCTACCACTGTCTTTCCAGCATCCTTAGCTAGAATGGTCCCTGTCATCTGCACACCACATCCTTACTCACACACTGCCCTTCTCATCCCAACCATGCTGCCACCAAGGTAGGAAAATTACTCTTACTTCACCTAAGCAGGTTAGTCTTTGACTCTAGCATAGAATTGGATGGCACAGAAAGCACAGCTTTTTTCACCTTACCTGACTAAACCTCACCTCACCTCACCTCACCTGACTAAACCTAACCACATGTATCTTAGCTAGAAAGCATTACTCCACCTTAGTTCCTTCTTGTTTGCACCCTGTCTACATTTACTAGATTAAATAGATGTGGATTCATGCTGTTAAAATTATGATAATGGTCTCATCCAGAATTGATTCTGAACATCATTTCCAGGTCTGGATCCCAAGGTCGTGTCTGAGTCCCAGGGTGCTCAGTCACTGTGTCCTCATTTCTGCTCTACTCACTGTCCTTCAGGAAGAAAGCCATTTCTCAATGTGTTCTAAGGCTTTCTGTCTTGAGCCATCACCCTCTCACTGACTTCATTCATGCTGGGCTGTATGACATTGGGGCCCAAAATATTCAGCGTTATGCCCGCATTCATTTCACTTCAGCTTGTATAATTTACTTGATACTACATGTTTACTAGCTAGTGAGATACTAAGATTCATTTCACCCTCAAAATAAGCTCAGCTTCCTCATCTACTATTCCAAAGTGGCATCAGGGCCAAATCTTATCATTATTTATCTGTCTTTGATGACAGATTCCATCTATTCTCATTTCAAATATCTATCAGTTACATCTGACTATGAGAAACAGAATGTCTGTCTTTTCATTTTGAAACTGTCCACTCCCATATGGGTTCCCTAAGTTCCTATTTCCTCTCTAAAAGATGCCTTTAAATCTTAGCTCATTTTCAGAACAAGGAGATTCTCAATGAGTAACCAAACTTATGTCAGCAGCTCTACTCATTGCCCCAAGTTGTGCTAGGTGACTCACCCCTGAGGAAACTCTGAAATGTCATTTTCTAGTATCCTATACCTCCACTATTTAGCAATAGCAAAACTATTTTACACTGACTATAAGTACAACAGATACGGTTTCCGACAAAGGAAAAGAAGAGCTAGTTACTGACAATTAAGCTTAATATCAGAAAGAGCCCATAGTCTCTATTTTGAAGGTGGTATTCCTGGTCCACAAGACACACTAGTATGCCTCAATAAGATGTTTTTAAAATAATGTACTACATGTAAACTGCAGCTCAAAGAATGTAAACAATTGAAATCATCATACCATGATTCAGGAAAAGTAAGAAGTTATTTTAGAATAGAACTAAACTTCTTTTTTTTTTTTTTAAACAGAGCCTTGCTCTGTCACCCAGGCTGGATGGAGTGCAGTGGCACAATCTCAGCTCACTGCAACCTCCACCTCCCAGGTTCAAACAATTCTTCTGCCTCAGCCTCCCGGGTAACTGGGATTACAGGTGTGTGCCACCACTCCCAGCTAATTTTTGTATTTTTAGTAGAGATAGAATTTCACCATGTTGGCCAGGCTGGTTATAAACTCCTGACCTCAAGTGATTCGCCCACCTCGGCCTCTCAAAGTGCTGGGATTATAGGTGTGAGCCACTGCTTCCAGCCTAGACCTAATCTTTACATTAGATTTTTGGCACACAATGCTGGTATCATTCAAACATTAAACTTCACTAAGTGTATAGGAATTTAATTCACTCACAAGCATTGTGTAAACTTTTCAGATTTATGTAATTTTTACTAAAAAAAAATTATTTTTATAGGTTCTTATGTTTTTGCAATTATTATAATTAAAGTACATTCTGTATTTGCTATGTTATCTTATTAAGAAAAGATTAGAGAATCTATATTCTGATGAGTCAACATAGCCAGTTGGCTAGTCAGAAATGACTCTGTGTTCATCAGTATCAGCTGTGACAAGTACTTATGTCAAAGAGCAGCTATGAGTATTTGTGTAGGCATAAGATTAATCAGGGGAAATATTAATCAGAGGAAATTTATAACATGCGAATGATGACTGTAAGCCTTCTACTGAAAAATTACATGAGTAGTTCTCCAATTTTTGCTTTAATATATTTTAGCTTCTTGGTAACACAAGCAGGATAATTCTCTAGTTCTATCAGAAATACAATTGCCTATCTTGGTTTATTATTTGAATTTTCTTCTCAGGAAATGTTATGACATGAAGCAAACTGTATTAGAAGATGCAACTCTACATCATGTCTTAGCCTCAGCAGAACAGTAGTCAACATGATCTACTGAAGCTCAGACATGATATAATAGGGTTTAAATTCTCTCTTCTTCTGTTCTTCTTCAAACTAAAGTAGATTACTTTCACTTTACTATTTTAAAAAGTGTATTTTATAATAAAGAAATACACCTCCATAAATGGTAATGGAACAAATGTTATCCACATTACGAAATTACTATTATTGGATCCCTACCACCTACCACAAACAAAAATCAGTCCTAAGTAGACTAAAGATTTATGTGAGGAAGACAAAATATAAACCTTTAGAAGAAAATATAGTAGGATATCTTTAAAAATTGGAATAGAGAAGATTTTTTTTAGACAAAAGTAATCCAAACCATGAAGGAAAATACTAATGAATTCAACTACATTAAATATAAGGACACTTTCTTTTCCCCTCTCTCCTTTCTGTCCTTCCATATTAATGCTACCCAAAACCTGTAGGGACCAGGGGCCTGAGCAAGGAAGACACATCTTAACAAAGGCAGCAGCATCTCACAGAGGTGTTGGGTGCTTTTATGAGAAAGAAACACCCCGTTCTGTAGCAGCCCAGCAAGGTCAGTAGATTGCTTTCATATGAGGACTGACCAAATACGTAAGCAGACTGAGAATAATGGGAGTCAGATTTCACAAAGTTGGAGAAAAAAGTTACAATTACAGAAAATGGGGAAAGCTAATATAAACCCCAAACTTTTCAATATATGGAGGTCATAAAAATAAATATATTCATACATATGTAAGTGTGCATGTGTGTGTTGCTCTCTGCATGGCATATTGCTCATTTGGAAAATATTGCTTCACTGAGATATGCAGTTCTTCCAAATTCGACCCTTTTTATTGTATAATATCAAATAAACACATTCTTAATAAAGCCACTGATCAGAAAAGTCTTTATGTATTGGGAAACTGTTTCTTTATTGTGCAGATGCAAGTTTTCTAAATTCTAAATTTGCTTAAAAGCTTAACACGGGATTTTGTCATTAGCCCTAAAGACTGCCTGGATTCTCTAGAGAATACACTTTCCTGTCCTTGCTAGATTGGAGCAGAGGTAGTCACTTAGCTATGAGGAGGTGTGGGGAGGCTACCTGGAAATCTACATGCTCTTTACACATACTTTTATCACTTCTCACTATATTTCTCACCACCAACTTCCACAGTAACTGGTGCATCCAATGCTTGGGAGTCTCCTTGGTGCTGCTGGATGATATGGCTTGCTATTTGTGAGCATCTTCCTTTGCATCTTAGATGCTTACATTTCAGCTTTCTTCACTACGCGTAGCCAATATCTCATCTTCCAAAAGTTTATTGACATAGTTCATTTCCTGTAATCTATTCTGTTTTTAAGTTGTGGGTTTAGAATATTTTTATTCTTTTATTGTTGTTTTAATAGGGATTGGAGAGGAAATAAATATTTGTGCTTAATCTGCCATGTTCAAGGCTCCTGCATTAAGAACGTAATTTTAAAATTTGTCTTTCTCACCTCTTCAAACAAAACCATCCAAGCTTAGAGGATTCATGTCTTAGATTGCATTCATAATGCAAAGAATATCACCCATCTTTCTTCGATAGTGAAATTGTGAGACTTCTTAGTGGTACAGGTTGTGCATCACAAATCCAAAATCTGAAATGCTCCAAAATCTGAAACTTTTTGAGTGCTAACATGATGCTCCAAGGAATTACTCATCGGAGCATTTTGAATTTTAGATTTTCTGATTTGGGGTGCACAACTAGGATATATAAAGCAAATATTATAATCTGAAAAAAAATCAAAATCTGAAACTTTTCTGGTTCTAAGCATTTTGGGTAAGAGATACTTAACCTGCAGAAGACAACAGAGATTAGGAATGCAAACAGTCATTTTTGTGTGTGCTAATTTTCCCTGTGGATTAAGGCTCCTTTCTGGGTGTAAATTGTCGTTCAAATCTTGTGCCCACTTTTAAATTGGGTTGCCTTTTCTTTTTAAGTATTTCTATTCTGGGTACAAGTTGTTTGTTAGCTATGGCTATGTAAATATTTTTCCCATATATGATTTGCCTTTTCATTTTGTTAATAGTGTCTTGATGAATAGAAGTTTTAAATGTTAATGAAATCAATTTTTTCTATTTTTCGTATATAATTAGTACTTTTCGTGTCACCTCTAAGAATCTTTGCCTCTCAAGGTTCCAAAGATGTACTCTCTTATGTTTTTCCTAGAAGCTTTATAATTTTTGCCTTTACATTTAGGTGTGTGATCCATCTTGAATTGAGTTTTATGTATAATGTGTGGTTGAAGTTGAGATTTATTTTTTTCCATGTATTTATTCTAGTTTTTCCAGCTCCATTTGTTTAAACAATTTTTCTTCACCTATTGAATTGTCTTGAAACCTTTATAGAAAATCAACTGACTCTGTATGTAAGGATTTATTTCCCGTCTCTCAAATCTTTCCCATACATTTTTTGTCTATACTAATGATAATTCTAAATTATTCTAATTACTGTAGCTTTATCGTAAGTCTTGAAATAAAATGTAAGTGCTCCAACTTTTTGTAGAATCATATTGTCATTTTCTATAAAAATGCTTCAGTGTTTTGATTGTGACTGCGTTTAACCTGTAGATCAATTTGGGAAGAATAGACATCTTAACAGTCTTGTGTTTTTTGATCCATGAACATTCTATATCTCTCCATTCATTTAGATTTTTAAAATTTATTTCAGGAATGTTTATAGTTTTAAGTACAGAGAATATATATCTTTTATATCTTTCATTAAATTTATTCTGAAATATTTTGTATGTTTGTTGCTATAATTTAAAAATATTTTCTAATTGTTTTCGGGAAGTACAAAAAATAAAGTTAATTTTTTGGTATATTGATCTTATTTCCTATGACCTTTACAAATTCACTCACCAGTTCTGGTACTGTAGTTTTTAAAAATAGATTTCTGACCAGGCATGGTGGCTCACATCTGTAATCGCAGCATTTTGGGAGGCCAAGGAGGGCAGATCACTTGAGGTCAGGAGTTCGAGGCCAGCCTGGCCAACATAGTGAACCCCGTCTCTAGTAAGGATACAAAAATTGGCCAAGTGTGGTGGCATGCGCCTGTAATCCCAGCTACTTGGAAAGCTGAGGCAGGAGAATTGCTCAAACCTGATAAGTGGAGGTTGTAGTGAACCAAGATCGTGCCACTGCACTCCAGCCTGGGCGACAGAGCAAGACCCTGTTTCAAAAATAAGTAAGTAAATAAATAAATATAAATAAAAGTAGATTTCTTCGTGATTTCTAGATGAAAAATCATGTCATCTGGAAGATAAATATGATTTTCATTTTTTTCTTTCTAATTTATATATTGTTTTATTTCCTTTTCTTGCCTTATTGGGAGGTTTTCCAACTTCAGCACTATTGACATTTTGAGCCTGTCCTGTGCATCATAGAATGCTTAACAGCATCTCTGACCTCTACCTGTTAGGTAACAGTAACATCTCCTTTTCCCCAGAGTTGTGAAAACCAAAAATGTCTCCTGGCATTGCAAAATAGCTCTTGCAGGGCAAAATCATCCCCTCGAGTACCACTGCCTTCTTGCGTAGACTGGGACCCCCAATGACATGTTGAAGAGAAGTGGTATAAATGGACATTCTTGTGTTGTTTTTAATCTTAGAAGGAAAATACTCAGACTTTTGCTATTAAGTAAAATGTTGACTGTGGGTGTTCTTGTTATATATGCCTTTTTATCAAATTGAGAAAGATTGATTCTAATCCTGGTTTACTGGGCTTTGTTTGTTCATTTTTTGGTCATGAATGGATATTGGATATTGTGTAATGTTTTTACTGTGTGTATGGAGATGATCATATGATTTTTCTCCTGTGTTTTGTTAATATTGTGAATTGCATTCTTGATTTTTGAATGTTAAACTAAAGTTACATTTTACTTAGAGTGTATTACGCTTTTTATGTATTGCTGTATTTCAGTTGAAACTATATTTAGGATTTTTGCACCAATATTCTTCAGAAGCATTGGTCTGTAATTTTCTTTGTTCGCAGTATTTTTGTCAAGTTTCGGAACCTGGGTATGGTATCCTCAAAAAGTAAGTTGGAAAGCTGGCAAATTTGTCATATAATTCTCTATTTTCTAGAAAAACTTGTGTAATACTGGTATTATTGTTTGTTTAAAGATTTAAGAGAACTCATCAGTGAGCCCATTTGAGTCATGATTTTGTGTGTGTGGGAAGATTTCTGATTAACAATTCAATTTCTTTATTAAGTGAAGAGTTATTAAGATTTTTGATTTCTACTTCTGTTGATTTTGATAGTAGTTGGTTTTGCAGAGAGGAATTTGTCTTTTTCATAAAATTTGTCCAATTATTAAACTGGTTCTTAATTGGTCTGTCTCATGTTAATTTTGGTATATAATATTTATCATATGAACATATATTTATATTTATATACACAATTAAAATTAATTAGACCAAACTAGGAAATCATCCTGGCTTTTCAGTCTTTGTAATGATGGTTAGTAAATAATCTGAACAGGGAAACTGAGTAAGTGTTGATTATTCCGGTTAATATCTTTGTTTGTGGAAATAAGATATATTTTATACACACTCCAAAGTGTAGTTGATTGGAGTATAAACTCAGTTTCGTATGAATTATTACTTTTTTGTTGTGTTTTTATCTTTTATTATAGCCATCTATTTTTTAATATATTTTAAGTTTTAGGATACATGTGCAGAATGTGCAAGTTTGTCACATAGGTATACATGTGCCATGATGGTTTGCTGCACCCATCAACCCATCATCTACATTAGATATTTCTCCTAATGCTACCCCACCCCTTGCCCGTTACCCCCCAACATGCCCTAGTGTGTGATGTTCCCCTCCCTGTGTCCATATGTTCTCATTGTTCAACTCCCACTTATGAATGAGAACATGTGGCGTCTGGTTTTCTGTTCCTGTGTTAGTCTGCTGAGAACGATGGTTTCCAGCTTTATCCATGTCCCTACAAAGGACATGAACTCATCCTTTTTAATGGTTGTGTAGTATTCCATGGTGTATATGCACCCCCTTTTCTTTATCCAGTCTATCATTGATGGGCATATGGGTTGGTTCCAAGTCTTTGCTATTGTGAATAGTGCTGCAACAAACATATGTGTGCCTGTGTCTTTATAGAAGAATGATTTATAATCATTTGGGTATATACCCAGTAATGGGATTGCTGGGTCAAATGGTATTTCTGGTTCTACCCTTGATTTATAATCCTCTGGGTATATACCCAGTAATGGGATTGCTGGGTCAAATGGTATTTCTGGTTCTAGATCCTTGAGGAATCACAACACTGTCTTCTACAGTGGTTGAACTAATTTGCACTCCTACCAACAGTGTAAAAGCATTCCTATTTTTCCATATCTTCTCCACCATCTGTTGTTTCCTGACTTTTTAATAATCTCCATTCTAACTGACATGAGATGGTATTTCATTGTGGTTTTGATTCACATTTTTCTAATGATCAGTGATGATGAGCTTTTTTTCGTATGTTTGCTGGCTGCACAAATGACTTCTTTTTAGAAGTGCCTGTTCATATCCTTTGCCCACTTTTTGATGGGACTTTTTGTTTTTTTCTTGTAAATTTGTTTAAGTTCCTTGTAGATTCTGGATATTAGCCCTTTGTCAGATGGATATATTGCAAAAATTTTCTCCCATTCTGTAGGTTGCCTGTTCACTCTGATGATGGTTTCTTTTGCTATGCAGAAGCTCTTTAGTTTAATTAGATCCCGTTTGTCAATTTTGGCTCTGTTGCCATTGCTTTTGATGTTTTAGTCATGAAGTCCTTGCCCATGCCTATGTCCTGAATGGTTTTGCCTAGGTTTTCTTCTAGGGTTTTTACGGTGTTAGGTCTTACATTTAAATCTTTAATTCATCTTAAGTTAATTTTTGTATAAAGTATAAGGAAGGGGTCCGGTTTCAGTTTTCTGCATATGGCTAGCCAGTTTTCCCAACACCATTTATTAAATAGGGAATCCTTTCTCCATTTATTGTTTTTGTCCGGTTTGTCAAAGATCAAATGGTTGTAGATATGTGGTGTTATTTCTGAAGGCTCTGTTCTGTGCCATTGATCTGTATATCTGTTTTGGTACCAGTACTATGCTGTTTTGGTTACTGTGGCCTTGTAGTATAGTTTGAAGCTAGGTGGTGTGATGCCTCCAGGTTTTTTCTTTTTGCTTAGGATTTTCTTGGCTATACAGGCTCTTTTTTGGTTCCATATGAAATTTAAATTAGTTTTTTCTAATTCTGTGAAGAAAGTCAGTGGTAGCTCGATGGGGATAGCACTGAATCTATGAATTACTTTGGGCAGTATGGCCATTTTCACGATATTGATTCTTCCATCCGTGAGCATGGAATGTTTTTCTATTTGTTTGTATCCTCTCTTATTTCCTTGAGCAGTGGTTTGTAGTTCTCCTTGAAGAGGTCCTTCACATCCCTTGTAAGTTGCATTCCTAGGTATTTTATTCTCTTTGTAGCAATTGTGAATGGGAGTTCACTCATGATTTGGCTCTCCGTTTGTCTATTACTGGTGTATAGGAATGCTTGTGACTTTTGCACATTGATTTTTCTATTCTGAGAATTTGCTGAGGTTGCTTATCAGCTTAAGGAGTTTTTGGGCTGAGACAATGGGGTTTTCTAAATATACAGTCATGTCATCTGCAAACAGAGATAATTTGACTTCCTCTCTTTCTATTTGAATACCCTTTATTTCTTTCTCTTTCCTGATTGTCCTGGTCATCACTTCCAATACTATGTTGAATAGGAGTGGTGAGATAGGGCATCCCTGTCTTGTGCCGATTTTCAAAAGGAATGCTTCCAGCTTTTGCCCATTCAGTATGATATTGGCTGTGGGTTTGTTGTAAATAGCTCTTATTATTTTGAGATATGTTCCATCAGTACCTAGTTTACTGAGAGTTTTTAGCAGGAAGGGGTATTGAATTTTATCAAAGGCCTTTTCTGCATCTATTGAGATAATCATGTGGTTTTTGTCATTGGTTCTGTTTATGTGATGGATTACCTTTATTGATTTTCTTATGTTGAATCAGCCTTGCATCCCAGGGATGAAGCTGACTTGATCGTGGTGGATAAGCTTTTTGATGTACTACTGGATTCGGTTTGCCAATATTTTATTGAGGATTTTCACATTATGCTGATCAGGGATATTGGCCTGAAATTTTCTTTTCAGAAAAAGAAAATTTTTCTGAAATTTTCTGAAACCAACAAAGATCAAAAAAGACAAAGGAGGGCATTACATAATGGCAAAGGGAACAATGCAACAAGAAGAGCTAACTATCCTAAATATATGTTCACCCAATACAGGAGCACCCAGATTCTCTGTCTCCTGCCAGGTTTTGGTATCAGGATGATGTCTGGTCTCATTAAATGAGTTAAGGAGGAGTTCCTCTTTTTCTATTATTTGGAATAGTTTCAGAAAGAATGGTACCAGCTCCTCTTTGTACCTCTGGTAGAATTTGGCTGTGAATCTGTATGGTCCTGGACTTTGTTTGGTTGGTAGGCTATTAATTACTGCCTCAATTTCAGAACTTGTTATTGGTCTATTCAGGGATTGACTTCTTCCAAGTTTAGCCTTGGGAGGGGGGATGTGTTCAGGAATTTATCCATTTCTTCTAGTTTTTCTAGTTTATTTGTGTAGAGGTATTTATAGTATCCACTTATGGTAGTTAGCATTTCTGTGGGATCAGTGATGATCTCCCCTTTATCATTTTTTATTGTATTTATTTGATTCTTCTCTCTTTTCTTCTTTATTAGTCTGGCTAGTAGTCTATTTTGTTAATGTTTTCAAAAAATGAGCTCCTGGATTCATTGATTTTTTGAAGGGTGTTTTTGTGTCTCTATCTCCTTAAGTTCTGCTCTGATCCCAGTTATTTCTCGTCTTCTGCTAGCTTTTGAATTTGTTTGCTCTTGCTTCTCCAGTTCTTTTAATTATGATGTTAGGAGGTCGATTTTAGATCTTTCCTGCTTTCTCCCGTGGGCATTAAGTGCTATAAATTTCCCTCTAGTCACTGCTTTAGCTGTGTTCCAGAGATTCTGGTACATTGTGTCTTTATTCTCATTGGGTTCAAATAACTTATTTATTTCTGCCTTAATTTCATTATTCACCCAGTAGTCATATAGGGAGCAGGTTGTTCAGTTTCCATGTAGTTGTGAAATTTTGAGTGAGTTTCTTAATCCTGAGTTCTAATTTGATTGCACTTTGGTCAGAGAGACTGTTATGATTCCATTCTTTTGCATTTGCTGAGGAGTGTTTTACTTCCAATTATGTGGTCAATTTTAGAACAAGTGCTATGTGGTGCTGAAAATAATGTATATTCTGTTGATTTAGGGTGGAGAGTTCTGTAGATGTCTATTAGGTCTGCCTGGTCTAGAGCTGAGTTCAAGTCCTGAATATTCTTGTTAATTTTCTGTCTCATTGATCTGTCTAATATTGACAGTGGAGTCTCCCACTATTTTTGTGTGGGAGTCTAAGTGTCTTTGTAGGTCTCTAAGATCTTTCTTTATGAATCTGGGTGCTCCTGTATTGGTGAACATGTATTTAGGATCGTTAGCTCTTTTTGTTGCATTGTTCCTTTTGCCATTATGTAATGTCCTTCTTTATCTTTTTTGATCTTTGTTGGTTTAAAGTCTGTTTTGTCAAAGACTAGGATTGCAACCCCAGCTTTTTTTGCTTTCCATTTGCTTGGTAAATCCTTCTCCATGCCTTTATTTTGAGCCTGTGTGTGTCCTTGCACATGAGATGCATCTCCTGAATACAACACACCAATGGGTCTTGGCAATTTATCCAATTTTCCAGTCTGTGCCTTTAATTGGGACATTTAGCCCGTTTACATTTAAGATTAATATTGCTCTGTGTGAATTTGATCCTGTCTTTATGATGCTAGCTGGTTATTTTATCCATTAGTTGACATAGTTTCTTCATAGCGTTGATAGTCTTTACATTTTGGGTTGTTTTTGCCGTGGCTGGTACTCATTTTTCCTTTCCATATTTGGTGCTTCCTTTGGCAGCTCTTGTAAGGTAAGCCTGGTGGTGACATAATCCCTCAGCATTTGCTTGCCTTTAAAGGATTTTATTTCTCCTTAACTTATGAAGCTTAGTTTGGCTGAATATGAAATTCTGGGTTGAAAATTCTTCTCTTTAAGTATGTTAAATTCTTCTCTTCTGGCTTATAGGGTTTCTGCAGAGAGATCTGCTGTTAGTCTGATGGGCTTCCCTTTGTGGGTAACCCGACCTTTCTCTCAGGCTGCCCTTAACATGTTTTTCTTCATTTCTACCTTGGTGAATCTGACAATTATGTGTCTTGGGGTTACTATTCTTGAGGATTATCTTTGTTGTGTTCTCTACATTTCCTGAATTTGAATGTTGGCCTGTCTTGCTAGGTTGGGGAAGCTCTCCAGCATAATATCCTGAAGAGTGTTTTCCAACTTAGTTCCATTCTCCCCGTCACTTTCAGGTATACCAATCAAACAGAGGTTTGGTCTTTTCACGTAGTTCCATATTTCTTGGAGGCTTTGTTCATTCCTTTTCAGTGTTTTTTCTCGAATCTTGCATCTTCATGCTTTATTTCATTAAGTTGATCTTCAATCTCCAATATCCTTTCTTCCAAAGAAATTGATCCTTTCTTGAATCAATTTTGCTATTGATACTTGTGTGTACTTCATGAAGTTCTCATGCTGTGTTTTTCAGCTCCATCAGGTCATTTATATTCTTCTCTAAATTGGTTATACTAGTTAGCAATTCCTCTAACCTTTTATCAAGTTTCTTAGCTTCCTTGCACTGGGTTAGAACATGCTCCTTTAGCTCAGAGGAGTTTGTTATTATCAACCTTCTGAAGCCTACTTCTGTCAATTTGTCAAACTCATTCTCCATCCAGTCTTGTTCCCTTGCTGGCAAGGAGTTGTGATCCTTTGAAGGAGAAGAGGCAATCTGGTTTTTGGAATTTTCTCCCTTTTGGCACTGTTTTTTTCTCATCTTCGTGGATTTATATATCTTTGGTCTTTGCTGTTGGTGACCTTTGGATGGAGTTTTTGCACTGTTGTCGTTTTTGTTGATGTTGATACTATTGCTTTCTGTTTTAGTTTTCCTTCTAACAGTGAGGCCACTCTGCTGCAGGTCTGCTAGAGTTTGCTGGGGGTCCACTCCAGACCCTGTTTGCCTGGGTATCATCAGCAGAGGCTGCAGAACAGCAAAGGTTGCTACCTGTTCCTTCCTCTGGAAGCTTCATCCCAGAGGGGCATCCATAAGATGCCAGCTGGAACTCTCCTGCATGAGGTGTCTTTCAGCTCCTGATGGGAGGTGTCTCCCAGTTAGGAGGCACAGGGATCAGGGAACCACTTGAGGAGGCAGTATTTCCCTTTGCAGAGCTCCAGCACTGTGCTGGGAGATCCTCTGCTCTCTTCAGAGCTGGCAAGCAGGAATGTTTAAGTCTGCTGAAGCTGTGCCCACAGCCACCCCTTCCCCCACGTTCTCTGTCCCAGGGAGATGAGAGTTTTATCTATAAGCCCCTGACTGGACCTGCTACCTTTCCTTCAGAGATACCCTGCCCAGAGAGGAGGAATCTAGAGAGACAAACTGTCTTGGCAGCTTGGCACACTGTGGCAGGCTCTGCCCAGTCCGAACTTCCTGGCAGCTTTGTTTACACTGTGAGGGGAAAACTGCCTACTCAAGCCTCAGTAACAGTGGACACTCCTCCCCACACCGAGCTCGAATATTCCAGGTCGACTTTAGGCTGCCGTGCTGGCAGCGAGAATTTCAAGCCAGTGAATCTTAGCTTGCTGGGTTCTATGGGGATGGGATTCACTGAACTAGACCACTTGGCTCCCTGGCTTCAACCCCCTTTCCATAGGAGTGAACGATTCTCTCTTGCTGGCATTCCAGGCACCACTGGGTTATCAAAAACAAAACAAAACAAAACTCCTTCAGCTGGCTCCATGTGTGCCCAAATGACTGCCCAGTTTTGTGCTTGATTCCCAGGGTTCTGGTGGTGTAGGCACCTGAGGGAATCTCCTGGTCTGTGGGTTGCAAAGACCATGAGAACACATAGTATCTGGGCCAGATAACTCCATCCTTTATGGCACAGTCCCTCCCTCCCTTGGCTAGGGGAGGGAGTTCCTTGACCCCTTGTGTTTCCCAGTTGAGACAAAGCTCCCCCCTGCTTCTGGTTGCCCTCCATGGGCTGCACTCACTGTCTAACCAGTCCCAGTGAGATGAACCAGGTACCTCAGTTGGAAATGCAGAAATCACCCACCTTCTGCTTTGGTGTCACTGGGAGCTGCAGACCAGAGCTGTTTCTATTCAGCTATCTTACCCAAGGCTATGATAGTGAGAGGTGAAGCCAGCTGGGCTTCTGGGTTGGGTAGGGACTTGGAGAAATGTTCTGTCTAGCTAGAGGACTGTAAATGCACCAATCAGTGCTCTGTGTCTAGCTAAAGGATTGTAAATGCACCAATCAGCACTCTGTGTCTAGCTAAAGGATTGTAAATGCACCAATCAGCACTCTGTAAAAATGCACCAATCAGCACTCTGCGTCTAGCTAAAGGATTGTAAACACACCAATCAGCACTCTGCAAAATGGACCAGTCAGCTCTCTGTAAAATGGACCAATCAGCAGGATGTGGGCGGGGCCAAATGAGGGAATACAAGGTGACCACCCAAGCCAGCAGCAGCAACCTGCTTGGGTCTCCTTCCATGCTGTGGAAGCTTTGTTCTTTCACTCTTCACAATAAATCTTGCTGCTGCTCACTCTTTGGGTCTGTACCACCTTTAAGAGCTGTAACACTCACAAGGATCTGCAGCTTCATTCCTAAAGTCAGCGAGACCACGAACCCACCAGAAGGAAGAAACTTTGGACACATCCGAACATCTGAAGGAACAAACTCCTGACACACCATCTTTAAGAGCTATAACACTTACCGTGAGGGTCCACGGCTTCATTCTTGAAGTCAGCGAGACCAAGAACCTACCTGAAGGAATAAATTCTGGACACAATAGCTATCTTATTGAGTGTCTCAAAAAATTATTAAGACAAAGTGTTACGTGCACTCAGAGTACACTAAATAGCTTCCAATCAGGAGAAACTAGTGAAGCCTTCAGGAGGTGGAGGCTGTGAGGCAGCCAGAAATGGACGGCGGAAAAAAAAAAAACAAAAAAAAAAACAGCATAAGCTTGGGGAAGCAATGAAGAGACATGGAGGCAAATAGGAATTTGCATGAGGAATAGTTAAGAAACAGCAGTGTGTCCAGTTTGATGGGATCAAGCCTGCTCAAGAACAGGGATTGCAGTTACATAAGGAATGGTGTCTTGGGGAAAGTTTCTGAAGATCCAGAAATGTCAAAATTCAAAGTTTAGATTTTTTCTTTAAGCTGATGCTTTTTTAACATTTATCTCTCTTCTTTCTTTCCCCTTCATTCCCTTTTCTTCTTTTTCTGAATTTTTTCAAATATCAAAGCAGAGCCCTTCAGATAAAATATTACATGGTTAACTAGAATTGAAAATAGGTGAAATCAAAGATGCTTCATCAAAATATGTGCTGCATGGAGGAAACCTTAAACTTTCCACATGATCCTTTCCTTGAGATGGCTCCTGAGGGTTCCTCCTAGGGCACTTTAAAATCTAGATTAAAACTGCAACTCTAAGTAATTGGGAGTCGAAGAATTTTTCAACTGAGAAGGCAAGCCTTTTCCCAGTAAACTTTGAGAACATTATTTTGCCTCTCTGAGGTTCATTTTCTCCCTTGTAACATGGAGATAATAATATCTTCCCGAAAGCTTGTAACAATGAGAAACAAAATATGTGGCATAGTGCCTGGTCTATAGGTGTTCAGATAAATGTAATTGCAAAGTTAATGATTATGACTATGATAATGGAAACAGAAGGCATTGCCAGACACCAAGTTTCAAATTCCCAATCTTATTACCAGATCTCTATTGGGATAGAATTCCTGGCTTACTCCAACACCAGGGGCAGAAGATCCCAGAAACTCAGTAGGCCTCGTGAAGAGTTACCACGTCTCTACGTGTGTACCTCTGGCTGTTCCCGGATATTTAGGAAATGAATCTCTTTGAGGTTTTCCTGAGTCTGAACAAGAACCGAACTTGACTGATCCTCTGTGGTGGCACTGATTGCCCTGGCATGCCTCCACTCAGAAGTGCTACTCTGGTATGAACTTGGTGCACTAAAGACAAAACAAGGAACTCTCTCCTCTCCACACTCAGCATGGCGTAACCCTAAGTATTTCCTACTCTAGAGGAATCACTGCAGCAGATTTCTCCACTCCAACTCTGGAACTCTGAGTAAAGCAGCTGGTTACACTCTTTTGCCTTTAGACTCCCCATGTGTCATTTTATAAATAAAATACATCTGACTCATTTCATGGCTATGACATATTTTCTGTGAATAGTCATCTTTTATGGAAAGGTAAATTCATTTACTATTTAGTTATTCATTAATGCAACAAACAAGTATTGAGTGCTCAGTGTGTGCCAAGCACTGGTTTGAGTAGGCACTAAAAATACATTCACAGACCAGCCTGCAAACTAAACATCACAAAAACGCTAGTGATAAGTTTATATTTGTATGTCTGTGTGTGTGTGGATAGATAGATAGATGTACACACACACTCAAAGGAAATTTAATATGGAAAGTCAAAGTCAACTTCTAAATGTGTTTGTGTCTTTCCAGGCTGACTTATGTGACATTGCCAACACCATCTGCTCTAGAGCAGAAAGACTACTTAATAGGCAAAAGCAGCTGCCAGCTTAGGCTCAATGTACTCTTTTAGTTCCCTCCAGGATGACCTGGTGTGACCACCCTTTCTAGGTAAAGAGGATTCTATCTCCATTTGACAATAAATCCTCAACCCGATCAAAGAGAGATCATGTCAACCTGGCTGACTTTAAGTCACAGGAGGGTGGCATTTTTATGACTTAATACTACCAAACAAAGCCAGTGTCTTGCTCACTCAGAAGGGTGAATCGAGGTAAGTTTGGTGTGGGATTTGACTGTTATCAATATTTCTATACCACTGATGTGAGGAAAAATAATATTTCTGAAGAGCTAACACATATTAATTTTTCCCTGATATTTTGAGACATAGTAAAATGTGGTGGCTAATACCTAGAAAGTGGGTGCAGGGAGGGGTGAAGGTAGAAGTCATCTGGGGAAGAAATGAGAATGAAATGTGAGGTCAAGGTGTTCTCCTCTTGCAAAATGATGACTTGAAATAAAAATTAATTTTGCTGTAGGAAAAAAAACCTTTAAAATCTCTTTTTTAGAGACTTGATATTGTCAGATGAGAGTAGCAGTTACCTCAGATACTTTACAGGGATTTGGCCTGAAATGAAAGTATCCCAATGCAAGCTGTTCTATAGTAGGCAACTTTGGCAAATTGCTTAATAATGACAGCAAATATTGCAAGGTTATTGTAAGAAATTTCAAAAATGTAAAATGCCTAAAGAGAAAGCAGACTCATTTATAAAATGACAGCAAATATTGCAAGGTTATTGTAAGAAATTTCAAAAATGTAAAATGCCTAAAGAGAAAACAGACTCATTTATAATATTGACATCCATTTCCTATTCTCTCTTCATTCAAAAATAATATAACTAAAATTATCCACATATAGCTTTTAGTCTACTGTGTTTTGACATTGTATAAGTAATATTTTATGAAAGTATATTTTATTTAAGTGTTATTGTTAATATTTTATTAAAATATTAATATTAATGTTGGCAATTATTTTACTGTTAAAATGGCCATACTGCCCAAAGCAATCTACAGATTAAATGTTATTCCTACCAAACTACCAACATTACTTTTCACAGATTAGAAAAGACTATTGCAAAATTCATATGGAACTAAACAAAGCCTGAATACCCAAAGCATCCCTAAGCAAATGGAACAAAGCTGGAGGGATCACATTACCTGACTTTGAACTATAAGCCTATAGTAATCAAAACAGCATGGTACTGGTACAAAACCAGATACATAGAACAATGGAACTTAACAGAGAACCTGGAAATAAATCTGCACAACTACAGCCATCTCATCTTCAACAAAGTCTACAAAAATAAGCAATGGAGAAAGGACTCTCTATTCACTAAGTAGTACTGGGATAGCTGGCTAGTCATTGGCAGAAGAAGAAAACTGGACTTCTACTTTTCACCATATACAAAAATTAACTCAAGATAGATTAAAAATGTAAATGTAAGATCTCAAACTATAAAAGTCCTAGAAGAAAACCTAAGCAATATCGTTCTGGAAATTGGGCTTGACAAATAATTTATGACTAAGTCTTCAAAAGCAATTGCAAGAAAAGCAAAAATTGACAAGTGGGACCTAAATAAACTGAAGGGCTTCTGTACAGCAAAAGAAACTATTAACAGAGTAAACAGACAACCTACAGAATAGGAGAAAACATTCACAATCTATGCATCTGATAAAAGTCTAAGATACAGAATCTTTAAGGACTTAATTCAACAAGCAAAAAACAACAACAAAACCATTAAAAAGTAGCTAAAGAACATGAACCAGACACTTCTCAAAAGAAGACATACAAACAGCCAATGTATGAAAAAATGCTCAACATCGCTAATCATCAAAGAAAGCAAAATCACATTGAGATACCATCTCACACAAGTCAAAGTGGCTGTTATTAAAAAGTCAAAAAATAACAGATTCTGGTGAGGCTGTGGAGAAAAGGAATGCCTATTCACTGTTGTTGGGAATGTTAATTAGTTTGGCCACTGTGGAAAGCAGTTCAGATATTTCTCAAAGAACTTAAAACAGAACTACCATTCGACCTAGCAATCCCATTACTGGGTATATATCCAAAAGAAAGTAAGTGGTTCTACCAAAAAGACACACTTGTATGTTCATTGCAACACTATTCACAATAGCAAAGACATGGAATCAATCTAGGGGCCCGTCAAGAGGGGATTGGATAAAGTGTGATACATATACACCATAGAATATTATGCAGCCATAAAAAAGAATGAAATCATGTGCTTTGCCATAACATGGATGCAGCTAGAGGCTATTTTCTGAAGCAAATTAATACAGGAACAGAAAACCAAATACTGAAAGCTCTCACTTATAAGTGGAAGCTAAACATTGGGTACTCATGAACATAAAAATAGCAACAACAGATCCTGGGGACTACTAGGAGCAGGAGGGAGGGAAAGTGGGAAGGGTTGAAAAATTATTGGTTACTATATTACCTGCATGATGAAGTCATTTTACCCCAAATCTGAGCATCACTCAAAATACCCATGTAATCTATATCCCTTGAATCTAATAAAAGTTAAAAAAAATTAGAAAATTAATATTTTAATGTTTTAATGTCATTAAAACATGTAGGTAATAAAATTGTTTCTTTTATTATAAAACTAACCTACGTTAATTGCAGAAAATTTGGAAAATAAAGTTTAAAAAATAAAATTTTAAAAAGATAACTAATCATTGTTAATATAATTAGCTCTGAAGTATAGGCAAACGTCTTACCTATAAAAGCTTCCTATTATTTATCTTTAAAATGGACATAATGATAGTAATTTCCTTATAAGACTATTACATTTCATGTTAATGTAAAATGTTTTTCACAGTTCCTTGTATATCATAAACACATATTTATAATTTTATACCAGTTTTAAGCAAAGCAACATTAACCTATACAAATTGCTCTGTAAATGTAATCTGCTTTTTTAAAAATATGAACAATATATCAGGATCATTTTTCCATGTTAGTAAACACAAATCTGCAGTATAATTTGAGTAACTATGTAGTATTCTTTTTATGACTATGCCATACTTAGGAGACAATTAGACTGCAAACATAATTCTTAATGGTTGTATAATATTTCATCATAAATATGTACTTGGATTTATTTAACACTTTGTGTCATCTGTTATGATTCAGCTGCCTGGGGAAAATGAGGCCATCTTAACAGTAATAAAATATATTTCTCTGAGTCTCTTCCAACTTTCTTCTGCTGAACTTTAGGTTATCTTTTTTTTTTTTTTTGAGACGGAGTGTCGCCCAAGCTGGAGTGCAGCGGCCGGATCTCAGCTCACTGCAAGCTCCGCCTCCTGGGTTTACGCCATTCTCCTGCCTCAGCCTC
>NW_012115344.1:358723-390702 GCF_000951035.1 Colobus angolensis palliatus | reverse complement strand
TTAGCCAGGATGGTCTCGATCTCCTGACCTCGTGATCCGCCCGTCTTGGCCTCCCAAAGTGCTGGGATTACAGGCTTGAGCCACTGCGCCCGGCCACTTTAGGTTATCTTTAAAGACTCTTTCTCACATTTCCAACAGTCCCCAAGGGATTCACCCATCCCTTCAATCCACAAATAAGGAGCACATGCCATGTACCGGACAGTGCAATAGGGATGCAATAATGAGAAAAAAAGGATGCAGCTGCTGCTCTCTTGGCATTTCCAGTCTTAAAGGGAAAACCAAACCTTAACCGAATAATCTCCCAGGTAATCAAACACAGACTATGTTACGCACTACAAAGACAAAATAGAATGCCATTAGAACAATGGCAAAGGGTCAAATACAGACTGGGGCTCAGGGAAGGTCTCTAAGGATTTAGATGATTGAGATGAAATCTGAAGTGTGGAGAGGCTCCCTGGGTCTGGGGAATGGTTCAGGATAAAGAGGGTTGCTTCTGGCAGGAGGAACAGCAAGAGCAAAAGCTCCCTAGCAGGAGGAATAGTGGTTGCTTGAAGCCTCTAGGCTGTGAGTGAATGCATATGAGGAACAACATGCAAAGTCAAGTTGGCAGGTACCACCCATGTGTTTGAAAATGTAGGCTTTATTGTTATTCAAGCACGGTTGGGCCAACAGATCAGGAGATCACTGTCATTAAAAATTTAGTTTGTTATACTCACACATCCCCAGAGGAGAAGAGCCTGCCACACCACACCGAGGCTGAGTTAGGGGTTGGGTTGGGGGCTGGGACATGGAGAAACACCAGAGTCAGTCGGGAGGCAGAGAAATTTAGTGAGAAATGTGGGAAATAATCTTTATGGTGGTTTTCATGGGAAGGAACAGAACAGACAGGGTATGCAGATTTAGGATTGGCTAGTTTGAATAATTTCAGCAGGCTCTAGGGCAGTCCCTAGTTTTCTGGTGCCAGGCCCTGGGGTGATTAGGAAAGGGGTATAGTGGCCCTGAGTGTGAGAGCCTTAGGGAGGAGGTGGTTGGGGGTATGGAACCTTAATTGGTTAGTGTACATATAAAAGACACTCACAGGCTAGTTTTTTACTATCTCTGGGAATTAGCTAGCCCTAGGTGGGGCAGGCTTTTCAAAGTCAGCAAGGTTGGAAAATGTTAATGCCCTTTTCATGGAACTCTGCAATTCTACCTCTATGGATGAAAGCTGGGAAGCATGACTACTCTTATCCCATTAAGAATTGTGCCCCAGTTGGCTGTTTCAGTTTGGGAGACTCCATTAAGCTCACTCAGTATACCCCAAATCGGTAAGCACAGTACCAAATAAAGGAAAAGAAATTAATCAAGGGAATAATGAGCCCTTGTAATGGCTCGACACCTGCTACACCAGAAGAGACTGGTTTTTGAAAACTCTGACTCCACCTTACTTGACAGCTTTGCAGAGGTACTATAAACTAGGAGAGATCAGTTAAAGGTAATGACAATGTTGGGAAATATTTCCTGATATTATTAAAGTTCTGTTCTGTGAATTGTCCCCTGAGAAATTAAACACCTTCTCATTGAGCCTGAGAACTAGCCCTGAATTTCATGAAAGATTGAAAAGCTCATCACCAGCAGGTCTATTTCTGCTCTCAAGAGAAACTGCTAATCCTCAGAGGCCAGTGCCTTCCCCACCCCTCAGAATAGCTATTGTAGCTCCCAGATGGCCAGAAGTTTTTTTTGTTTTTTTTTAAGTTTTATCATTCTATATTATTTTAATGGTTTTGTTCCATTATGACCTTGTTCAATTATAAAATAAAATATGAGCTATCTAACTAAATAAGCTTTAGTAAATGCATAGAATTGTACACTGTGGTATAGCTTAAAAGTGAGTGTAGAAGAGTGATATCAGCAAGATGGTGGAGGAGAAATTTTCAGCACTTGTTCCTTCACAGAAACACCAATTTGAACAACCATCCATGCATGAAAACATCTTCATAAGAGCTAAGGAATCCATATGAGATATTACAGCACTTGGGTGGAGCATAGAAATAAAAAAAGACACCCTAAAGAAGGTAGAAAGAACAGTTTCACCTTATCTGCATCCCTCCTCCACAAACCTGGGCACCACAGTATAGAGAAAAATACCCTCCACCTGGGGGAAGAAGACTGAAGTGAGCACCTGACTTCACCATCAACTCTAGTTAACCCTGGCACCAGGCCCACTCCAATGGACCCAAGTGCCAAGCCCATCTCCATGGACTCAGGTGCCAGGCCTGCCCCAGCACCAGACTAGCCCCAGTGGACTCATACTTAAGTCATGCTCCAGCACCAGGTCAGCTCCTACGGAAACAAATTTCAGGCTCACCTTTGTGGACCCAGTTCCCAGGCTTGTCCCTGAAGACACAGACTCCAGGCCATTACTTATGGACCCAGTCATGAGCCCTGCCCCATTGAACTCAGGTTCCAGGCATACCCCTGCAGACCCTGGTGTGAGGTCAGTCCACCTAAGTACTCCAACAGGAAGCACACACATGGAACCCACCAGATGGTCCACTCAGAATTTCTAGGCAAGGTGACTGGAGAATAGCTTTCTCTGTTGAAGACAGTTTGTAAATATTGAAAGAAGTATCTATTTCTTAAATGTGTAGACACCAACACAAAGACACAAGGATCATTAATAATCAGGGAAGCACACCACCACCAAAGGAACAAATTAAAACAAAGAAACCAACCCTAAAAAAATGAAAATGCATGAACTGACAAAGCACTCAAAATAATTGTCTTAAACAAGCTCTACCTAGCTACAAGAGAACACAGACAATGAAATAAAATCAGAAAAATAATACATGAACAAGATAAGTTTAAGAGACAGAAACCATAAACCACAAACAAGTACCAATGAGAAATTCTGGAGCTGAAGAACAAAATGACTGAACTAAAAACCTCCATGGCATGCTTTAACAGTACTCAATCAAGCAGAAGGAAGAATCAGTGAGCTCAAAAATACATCACTAGAAATTATGAGAAACAAAAAGAAAAAAAATGAAAAAGAGTGCATAAATCCTACAGAACTTATAGTACACCATTGAGCAAACCAATATATGTATTATGAAAGTTTCAGAAGGAGCAAAGAAAAAAGGAACAAAGAAAAAGGGAGCAAAGAAAAAGGGAGCCAAATTCAAAGAATTAAAGAACCTCAGATAAATAAAGAAATGGTCACTGGGACACATTACAATCAAATTCTCCAAAGTTAACTACAAAGGGAGAATTTTGAAAGCATTAAGAGAAAAGTGACTGGTCACAAGTAAGGAACTCTTATAAAATGATCAGTGGACTTCTCAGAAGAAACCTTGCAGACCAGGAGAAACTGTAATGCTATATTCAGAGTGCTGAAATATAAAAAAGCTCTGTCAGCCAAGGATACCGTATTTAAGAGAACTATCTTTCAGAAATAGACAGAGAGTCATAGACAAACAAAAGCAGAGAGAGTTCATTACTGCTAGACCTGCCTTACAAGAAACACTAAAGGGAGTTTGTCAAGTTGAAACAAAAGGATGCTAACTAACAATATGAAAACATAAAACTCACTGTAAAGATGAGAATATAGTCAAATTCAGAATACTTTAATAATGTAATGGTAGTATATAAATTACTTTGACCTCCAGTATGAAATATAAAACTATTAAAAATAACCATAATTACAATAATTGGTTAATGGATGGATAATATAAAAAGATGTAAATGGTGATGTCAAAAATACAGAATATGGGAGGAGGAGAAATTAAGCATAGAGTTGTTGTATGTGATCAGAATTAAGTTGTTATCAGTTAAGTTGTTATCAGCTTAAAACAGGCTGTCCTAACTATGAGATGATTTATGTAGGCTTGATGATGATGACACCAAAAAATGTCTAGTAGGTATATAAAAGATAAAGGAATAAGCATAACACTGCAAAATCATCAAATCAGAAAGAAAGACATCAAAAGAAGAAGAAGAAAGGAACTACAAAATCATCAGAAAACAATTAACAAAAGACAATAGTAAATTCTTACCTGTCAATAATTATTTTAAATGTAAACAGATTAGAATATCTAATTAAAAGACATAGGGCCAGGCACTGTGGCTCATGCCTGTAATCCTAGCACTTTGGGAGGCCAAGATGGTGGATCACCTGAGGTCAGGAGCTCAAGACCAGCCTGGTCAACGTGGTGAAACCCCAACTCTACTAAAAATACAAAAATTAGCCAGATGTGGTGATGGGTGCCTGTAATCCCAGCTACTCAGGAGACTGAGGCAGGAGAATCACTTGAACCCTGGAGGTGGAGATTGCAGTGAGTTAAGATAATGCCACTGCACTCCAGCCTGGGTGAGAGAGCAAGACTCCGTCTCAAAAAAAAAAAAAAAAAAAAAGACATAGAGTGGCTGAGTGGATAAAAACAAAATTCAAATATATGCTGCTTAAAAGAGATTCAATTTAGTCCTAAGTACACACATAGGCTGAAAGTGCAGGGATGGAAAAAATATTTCATAAAAATGTTAACTAAAAGAAAGTAGGGGTGGCTATACTTATATCAGACAAAATTGACTTTAAGTCAAAAACTATCACGAGAAACAAAGAAGGTCATTATATAATGATAAAGGTGTCAACTTATCAAGAAGGTGTAACAATTATAAATATATATTCACCCAACATTGGAGGACCTAAATATATAAAGCAAATATAAACAGAATTGAAGGGAGAGTAGACAGCAATACCATATGAACCAGTAATCTCACTTCTGAGTCTATATCTAAAATATCTAATGGAAACAAAATCAGTATTCTTTTATTATTAGTGTTACTGAGACAGAGTTTTGCTCTGTTGCCCAGACTGAAGTGCAGTGGCATGATCATGGCTCACTGCAGCCTCCACCTCCTGGGCTCAGGTGATCCTCCTGCATCAGCCTCCTGAATAGCTGGGATTACAAGTACCTAACACCATGCTGGGCTAATTTTTGTATTTCTTTCTGCTGTTTTTTGTTTTGTTTTGTTTTTTGTAGAGACAAGTTCTCACTATGGTGCAGAGGCTGGACTCCTGAACTCAAGCAATCTGCCTGCCTTGGCCTCACAAAGTGTTGAGATAACAGGCATGAGCCACAGTTTCCGGTCCTGAAATAAACATCGTGAAGAGATACCTACACTCTCATGTTCATTGTAGTATTATTCACAATAGCCAAGATGTGAAATAAACTTAAGTGTCCATCAAATGATGAATGAAGAAAACATGGCATGTATATACAATGAAATATTATTGAGCCTTAAAAAGGAAGGAAATTGCAACAATATGGATGAACTTGGAGAACACTATGCTAAATGAAACAGGATAGGCACATAAAGACAAATATTGTATGATTTCATATGTAGAACCTAAAAACATCAAACTCATAAAAGCAGAAAGTGGAATGGTGGTTGCTACACGTAGGGAGAAGTAGGAGAAATGAGATATTGCTCAAAGAGTACAAAGCTTTGGCTATATGGGATGATAAGCTCTGGAGATCGAATACATAGCATGGTGACTATAGTTAGTAATACTGTATTGCGTACTTTAAATTTTCTTCTTTTTTTTTGAGTCGCTCTCTTGCCCAGGCTGGAGTGCAGTGGCATGATCTCGGCTCACTGCAAGCTCTGCCTCCTGGGTTCACGCCATTCTCCTGCCTCTGCCTCCTGAGTAGCAGGGACTACAGGACCCCACCACCACACCCAGCTAATTTTTTGGCATACTTCAAATTTTCTAAGAGAATAGATCTTAAATATTCTCAGCACCAGAAAAAAAAGTAATTATGTGAGGTGATGCATATGTTAAGTAGCTTGATTGTGGTAATAATTTCACAGTGTATGTATATATCAAGATATCACTTTGTATACTTCAATATATACGATTTCTATTTCTCAATTGTACTTTAATAAGACTGGGGGGGAAGAAGACCCCCAAAAATGAGACACATAAAATAAGTTGAAGAACAGTACATAAAATGTAATTTCAATTGTGTTATTAAAAAGAAAAGATATTTTAATATTCATGAAACCTATCTGGACTGAGAAAATGGCTGCCATAGGGAAGAGGTGTGAGGAGGTCAGGAGAGTGATAAGATACAGGAGATTTTTTTTATTCAGAGGTTTTGAAAACATTGTTTGCTTTTCCACAGGATGCCATTTAGGAGGCTCATGCCTTGTATGTAATTTAAAACATTAAGCTCTTTATTTGTTTACTAAAGGTTGTCCTTTAATTATAGGTTAGAAAGACTCCTAATAAAATGAATTAGTCTTTCACAAAACTGTTTTATATGCCTTTCACTTTTCAGAATGGCTATACCTTCCACCAAAGAATACAGTGAATCTTTCAAGTAGCTAATCTATATTTCTCTTGTTTGATCAATGCCCACCTACTTGGCACATTTTTATTGATATTGTGCAATAGTCACAATAGTTTCTAGGCAAAGAATGCTTTGTATGGTAGACATACACTACCCCCAAAAATGAAACAAGTCATTCAGTGGCTGATCACAGTTGAAAGCAGAATCAATAAATCTTTGTAACATTGGGCTTGCCAAGCAGAGCCCTGTTGCACTACAAATATACTGACTAGTGAGAGAGAGAGCCTCCAGGTCACATCATTCACTCCACACCCCCGACTATCTTCTTCTCATCCAACTTTTTTTTTCCATGACCATATTGCAGTCTCTGTTGAAACTTAAGAAAGACTAAAAATCAGGGACAGCTGTTGTAGTTAGGAACAACCATGTTTTCTGTGTTATAGTGGCCATTGAGCCTGACAGCTGCACATATGCAAGACCAGTCAGTGTTCACTTTAATAGAAGTGTCTTCTCTGTTTGGAAGAAAAATATGCCATCAGAACCTCAGATTTAAAGCTGATACTGGGGGTTGGTTCATTTGTGCCAAAGAAATATTTTATCATTTGTTTCTTTCACACATATAAACTTAGATGATGGCACTTGCCGTTAATTTAAAGTCAAAGTGGGGAATCACATAGGTATATGTATATATGTTTAAATATTTTATTTTTTCTTAAACTATAGAAGTTTATTTATTTTCTAATATCTAATGTAGAGCCAATGATGATTTTGGTGTGAACACAGCGTTTGGAGTTCTCTTGTTGCCTCTTTTATGTGGATGTCACTTTGTATTTTGTACAATTTCTTAATGTATTATGCATTATAGATTTATTTAAAGTAGAATTAATACTCCAAGATAGTTATAAAACAATCAGAGTAGCTTCCATTTAGATTATTACAATCTTTCCCCAAAGAATTAACTCATTCATACATAACTCCTCAGCAACACTTTTAGTAGTTTACTGATACTAATACTTCTTAGTATTCATAGAAAAAAATGTATTAGTTCATTTTCACACTGCTGATAATGACATACCTGAGACTGGGAAGAAAAACAGGTTTAATTGGACTTACAGTTCCATATGGCTGGGGAGGCCTCAGAATCGTGATGGAAGGTGAAACATACTTCTTACATGGTGGCAGCAAGAGAAATGAGGAAGACGCAAAAGTGGTTTTTTTTTTTTTTTTTTTTTTTTTTTTTTACATAAACCAGTCAAATCTTGTGAGACTTATTCACTATCATGAGAATACCATGGAAAAGACTGGCCCTCATGATTCAGTTGCCTTCCCCAGGTCCCTCCCACAACACGTGGAAATTCTGGGAGATACATTTCAAGTTGAGATTTGGGTGGGGACACAGTCAAACCATATCATTCCAGCCCTGGCCCCTCCAAATCTGATATCCACACCTTTCAAAACCAATCATGCCTTCCCAACAGTCCCCCAAAGTCGTAACTCATTTCAGCATTAACCCGAAAGTCCCCAGTCCAAAGTCTTACCTGAGACAAGGCAAGTCCCTTCTGTCTATGAGCCTGTAAAATCAAAAGTAAGCTAGTTACTTCATAGATACAATGGAGGTACAGGTGTTTGGTAAATACAGTCATTCCAAATAGGAGAAATTGGTCAAAATGAAGGGGTTACAGAGCCCACACAAGTCTGAAATCCAGCGCGGCAGTCAAAACTCAAAGCTCCAAAGTGATCTCCTATGACTCCAGGTCCTACATCCAGGTCATGCTGATGCAAGAGGTAGATTCCCATGGTTTGGGGCAGCTCTGCCGCTGTGGCTTTGCAGGGTATAGCCTCCCTCCTGGCTGCTTTCGTGGGCTGGCATTGAGTGTCTACAGCTTTTCCAGGTGCATGGTATAAGCTGTTGGTGGATCTACTATTCTGGCTTCTGGAAGACGGTGACCCTCTTCTCACAGCTCCACTAGGCAGTGCCCCTGTAAGGACTTTGTGTGGGGCCTCTGACCCCACATTTCCCTTCCACACTGCCCTAGCAGAGGTTCTTCATGAAGGTCTTGCCCCTGTAGCACACTTTTGCCTGACTATCCAGATGTTTCCATACATCTTCTGAAATCTAGGCAGAGGTTCCCAAACCTCAATTCTTGACTTCTGTGCACCTGCAGGCTCAATGACACGTGGAAACTGCCAAAGCTTGGGGCTTCCACCCTCTGAAGCCACAGACCGAGCTGTACTTTGGCCCCTTTCAGCCATGACTGGAGTGGCTGAGACACAGGGCACCAAGTCCCTAGGCTATACACAGTACAAGGATCCTGGGCCCAACCCACAAAACCACTGTTTCCTCCTGGGCCTCAGGGCCTGTGATGGGAGTAGCTGCTGTGAAGATCTCTGACATGGCCTGGAGACATTTTCCCATGGTCTTTGGTATCAACATTAGGCTCCTTGCTACTTATGCAAATTTCTGCAGCTGGTTTGAATTTCTCCTCAAAAAATGGGTTTTTCCTTTCTACTGTATCATCAGGCTACAAACTTTCTGAACATAAGAAAATTTCCCTTTTAAAACAGAATGCTTTTAACAGTAGCCAAGTCACCTCTTGAATGCTTTTCTACTTAGAAATTTTTTCCACCACATACCCTAAATCATCTCTCAGGTTCAAAGTTACACAAATCTCTAGGGCAGGGGCAAAGTGCTGCCAATCTCTTTGCTAAAACATAACAAGAGTCACCTTTACTCCCGTTCCCAACAAGTTCCTCATCTCCATCTGAGACCACTTAAGCTTGGACCATATTGCTCATATCACTATTAGCATTTTTCTCAAAGCCACCAACAAATCTCTAGGAGGCCTCAAACTTTCCCACCTTTTCCTGTCTTGTTCTGAGCCCTCCAAACTGTTCCAACCTTTGCCTGTTACCCAGTTCCAAAGTCGCTTCCGCATTTTCAGGTATCTTTTCAGCAATGCCCCACTCTACCGGTACCAACTTACTGTATTAATCTATTTTCGTGCTGCTGATAAAGACATACCTGAGACTGGGAAGAAAAAGAGATTTAATTGGACTTAAAGTTCCACATGGCTAAGGAGGCCTCAGAATCATGGTGAGAGGTAAAAGGCACTTCTTACACGATAGCAGCAAGAGAAAATGAGGAAGAAGCAAAAGTGGAAATCCCTGATAGTGAGACTAATTCACTATCAGGAGAATCTGAGAAAAGACCGGCCCCCATGATTCGATTACCACCTCCTGGGTTCCTCTCACAACACATGGGAATTCTGGGAAATACAATTCAAGTTGAGATTTGGATGGGGACACAGTCAAACCCTATTTAAAAAAAGTACTCTCTTTTCACTCGATTTCACTGGCTTATATAATATATAATTAAATCAATATAATTGAAATAACAAGTACAACTGGCATTTACCAGCTTGAAGACAAAGTCCAACTGATCCTTGGGCAGTAAGTGGCTCTCCTGGAGGGAGGAGAGGGGGTAGGTATCTGTGGGAACAGCCCACAGGAGTGCCCCATCAGTCACCAAGTGCATCTATCACCACATCTTACTCAACTCTGGCAGAAGGTGATGTACATGTTCATTCAAGGAACATCTGCTGTTTATTAATTTCTTTTAGAGATTTTTAATGCGTTTTAAGCAACATGACCCTTTCTTCAGTTGAAATCTTACACAGAAAAACAGAATATCCATCAAGAGAGGAGCTGTTCTGGGGGAATTATATTCATCATCTCTATTCCCCCATGGTGGTCCTTGAGAAACATCTAGAACTGTCCCAGGCTATATGAAGCACAGTATAACAACCTATGACAGAGTCCAGTCCTTTTGCATTAAAGTGATATGCTGGAATCTAAAGATCTTCTGACTGGAACTCAGTTTTTCTGCTTCCTGAGCTTATACTTTTTCTGTTACATTTTCCATCTTTTACTTCCCATGTGACTTGCAGCTGCCTCTCATGGGGTCTTTTTGACATCTGATTATCTTTGAGTGGCAGCCCAGAGTCACTTACAAGTGCCCAAGTACTCACCTCCTTGGTGTCAGCCCTGATATTTGGCCTAGAGGTTAGGAAGGAAAATAGCTTGGCTCAGCATGGCCTTACTCTATATAGTTTACTGAACTTACCACTAGCTACTGACCCCTATGAATCGGGTGTGTGGTGGACCAGGCATGAATTTCTTTCTTTCTCAACTTTTCTTCAAGACTGTTACTTTTCAGTAGTCTGTGGGTAAGAGGTTTTTGTTTGTTTGTTTGTTTTTTGTTTTTGTTTTTGAGACAGAGTCTCACTCTGTCACCAGGCTGGAGTGCAGTGGCACAATCTATGCTCACTGCAACCTCCACTTCCTGGGTTCAGGCGACTCCCCTGCCTCATCCTCTTGAGTAGCTGGGACTACAGGCATGCACCACCACCCCCAGATAATTTTTTGTATTTTAGTGGAGACAGGGTTTCACCATGTTGGCCAGGAGGGTCTTGGTCTCCTGACCTTGTGATCTGTCCCCCTCGGCCTCCCAAAGTGCTGGAATTACAGGTGTGAGCCACCATGCCCAGCCAGAAATATTTTTATTGCCTTCAAATTGCTCCCAGGGGAGGTTATATACAAGCTGGGCTTGGTCTGTAAAAAGAGATGGAAGGGTAAAAGGAAATTCTAGGCAGAGGGAGTATCAAATGCAGAGGCCTTAACTTGACTTCACCAAGCATGGTATTGCAGAAACAAAAGGTAAGAACAAAAGCCAGAATCATGAAGGGTTTTATAACTGTGCTAAGAGGGAGTGGAAAGTTATCAAAGTTAAAAGCAAGCAGGGGAATGGTATGATCAGACTGTGATTTAGATGGGTCACCTGTCAACACTGGAAAATGAATGGGGACAAGGAGAGATTGAGGCAGGGAGACCAGATAGGAAACTGTAACAGTAACTCAGGGGAAAGATGATAGAGACCTGAATTAAGGCAATGATAATTCAGATAAAGAGGAGGAGATAGATTCCTAGATATTAAGCATGCCTATACTTAGGACACTTTCCAATGCTAACTGACTAGAACGCTGGATTAAAGTGCCAAAACAATTTTCGGGGACATGAAAGAGAGTGTAGATTTCACATGTAATTAAGCTTCAGTTTCAGTTTTAGGGAATATTGTAGAGCTTCTAGTTTTCCTATTGGGGTTGCCATGTATGGCTAGATATGCTGTGCACTAATACAACTTTAGTTTTTAAATTTTTAAATAATTTTTGAGATGGAGTTTCACTCTTGTTGCCCAGGCTGGAAGGCAATGGCACGATCTTGGCTCACCACAAACTCGGCCTCCTGAGTTCAAGTGATTCTCCTGCCTCAGCCTCCCGAGTAGCTGGGATTATAGGCATGCGCCACCATGCCTGGCTAAGTTTGTATTTTTAGTAGAGACGGGGTTTCTCCATGTTGGTCAGGCTGGTCTCTAACTCCCGACCTCAGGTGATCTACCCGCCTCGGCCTCCCAAAGTGCTGGGATTACAGGTGTGAGCCACCATGCCCGGCCACAACTTTAAAATGTGCTATGATTATAGACCGGAATGTTTGGAGCCTCTTTGAGTTGTGCAGTGCTTCTACTCTTCTTCATATGGTCGTGCAAACAAAATTTTCCAAAGATAGTCTACACAGCTTCTTGAGAAATGTCATGTGAGGTATATAAGCCCTAAGATCTAATGTAAGACTGAAACAGTTATTGCTCCACACAGGTGCTGAGAGAGGTAAGAGAGAAATGCCGATGGCAACAGGCTCTCACGTAGCTGGGGAAGGACCCCACAAGAAGGTAGTATAAAGCCCTTTGTATCAAAACAGACTGAGGGAAAACTTTCACTTCCACCAATGTGTCACAGCCTGGAAACCAGTCCCAGTAGGGACACTCCACCATGGTGCCCAATTCAGGGACTCAGGATATGGACTGCAGAAGAATGCGGAAGAGTCTCTAGATTGCTAAGCTCCTCCATAGGATCTGCTCCCAAAAACCAACAGTACTTTTTCTTTCCGTTCTCTTTTTGGGAAAGGCTAAGATACATGCACCTTCCTTTGCTTCACTGTAGCCAATAAAGTTTGTAAGTCTTCTAGAAGTAGGCCCTTTGTTCACAATCCATGGTGTATCTGAAATATGTGAAGAAGTAAATGAATGTCTGTGCTTGCCCATTTTTGTACACAGTAGATGTATTTCTGATAAGTTGTGAATATACTTCATAGAAACCAAATTTTACTTTTAAATAATTTTTCTCATGGTGACATTATAAAACTATCTAGCAATTATAGTTTATCTAAACATTTATTAAGCATTTTAACCCAGGGTGGACGTCTGTAAGAGAGGAAAATTGCAGATGAAAGTACATACACTGTGTTGATTATAATATCAGTGCTTAATACATATATGTACCTGACGCATAGTAGATGCTTGATGAATGTTCACTGACTTCACAAATAAATGAGTCTGTTCAACCAAGAGCTTCTACACAAATTATCTCATCACTAACAAGTCTGTGAAGTAGGTGTTGTTATCTCTGTTTTGCATAAAAGAAAACAGAAGCTCAAAAATATTAATTGACAAGTCCTAGTTTCCATTCATTTTAAAGATGGAATAATTGAGTACATGAAGAATATACAAATACTTGATAGGCACAAAAAGAGAAAAAGAAAAAGGGCAAAATACAAAAAAAATCCACGAAATTTTGACTTCTTAACTCTCCTATTTTGTTCTGCCTATTGTTATCTTTTCTTTCATTTTTTAGTTAGCATTATATAACACTTATTTTTTTTTATATCTACTTTCAGATTGAAAGATTTGTTTTCCAAAATTGTTATCCTAATTTGTTGGGTTGACTTGATAAACTGGTAAAATAGATATTTTAGGAAGAAGAACAAAACAAGCTTCAAAAAAAAATAGCAGGTGTTGAAAACGATGGATGGAAGGGGCCATGATTCACTGGGACTCTGGTGTTTCCTCTGCACAAAATCTAATGCTGTTGACACTAATGTTGGGGGAAGCTGGTTTCATGGTGTCACCTCTCCAATCTACCACAAAGTATAGACTCTGCCCATTTGTGGTTATTCGGGTTCCCACATCTCTCCCACCTGCGTGGAGACCTCCTGGGCTAAAGTCAGCTCAAACCATCGCATCCTCCCTTGGTGATCCCCATGACTTCCACTGGAGATCATGTTACTTGGTTCCTGTCCTAAACCAGTGCTGAGCTTTGCACACTTGATGTGCTTTTTCTCTCCTATCTTTTTTTAGGTGAGGGTGAACAGAAGTCCAAGGATCAGGTGCTGGCTACAGAACAGAGAGATTTGGTTTCTGTCAGGATCAAAGGTGAGCATAAACCAAAAATAAGGACAGCACCTCCACTGTTAGGGTCCTTTCAGACAATAAAACAGGATACATATTTACAATCTGCAAACACCACTCAGGAGAATTTGTAGCAAGCAATGCACTGTCTTAATTTGATTGACCCAATCCTTTTTTGGGGGCATTGGGTCTCTGCAACATCAGATGGCATTTTCCAAGAACTGCAGAAACCTCAATCTTATCTTTGGTTAAACTTCTTTCATTCAGCCTGCTCTGATTCAGAGATCTTTTTATTCATACTTTTTCTAAATCATTGAGCAGGAATTGATTAAATATCAGACTTTAAAACAAAAAATAAATTTGCTGGGGGTTTTAGTTGATAAAAGAAGGTCCAATAAGATAGAAATAAATACATGCATGCATGAAATTTTGGTGGAGGTGGCAATGTACTCTCCAGCAAGTAAACTGCAAATTCACAATGATGTTTACTGAAGTGCACTATTTTTAGAAAAGGCAAGTCTAATAGAGGTTGGCTTTGAGACCTGTTTGATCCAGCCTTTCATCGCTATGAGGTGGAGACAACTTTGGCAAGCCCTCAGCTGGGAGAAATCACCACCAGGGCTTCCACTGCACGAACCTCTGCTCTTGTGACCAAACATAGACTTGCTGCTTCAGGAAGATTTGCATAAAAAGGGATTGATTTTCATTTGATCCTGCAAATGGACTCTCTGAGCTAGCCTGGAGGAAAGGAAGAGAATAAAGAGGGGAACAAAACTTCTTTGGCAGTTCTGGCCAGCTTCCAAATGCTTCAAGCTGCCAGCACAACTGGCTTAATCTGCTTCTTTAGAGCAGAAGATATACTTAACTTTCAAGGCCAGAAACTCAAGACCTAATGAGGGATAATCTAAAATTCTGACTCTTTTTTCTGGTAAGAAACAAAAGCAAAAGAGAAAAAAAGCAAGTTACTATTCTTGGACTCTTCTGCACTTAAAAATTTTTTAATTGCAGGAATGGTGGTCGTTCTCCTTTAAAAACATTTTTAAAATTGTAAAAATGCACAACATCTGTAAGAAAGAATCCTCCTGCATGTGTTGTTATTATATTATTGAGTTAAAACTGTTTAAGACAAGAAAATATCTCTCTGAAATAAAATTTATTGAACTTGATCTAAAATTGTTACTTTTTTGCAGAACATTTATCATGGGCAGGCATTAATTTTAGTTTAGTTACAAAGATGAAAGATCAATAAAACATATTCCCTATACTCAGGGACCTCACAATCTAGCAGGGGAAACACAAATTCATGAATATATAAAGATATGTCTCCTAATGTTCATGCAGTGTGAAGAGCATTATATGAAAGATATGGGCAAGATGTGAAACAAGGTAAGGTAGCAACAAATTCAGCCTAGGTGGACAGAAGTTGATTAAGGCTTCACAAGGATATTAATGTTTGAGCTGGACTTTAAGGAAATATTATCTAACAAGTGTTGGAAGTGAGACCAGGACTAAGTGAGGACTTAGAAAACACTTGCTAATGGTGAGGTCAGCTCTGTTCAGACAAGGGGGCTGGACCACACACAAGATTGCACAGCTCCTACCACCTGGTCAGAGCTCCAAGAGACTTCACCAGAACTGGAGCACTAAGCTTCTGACAGGGCTTCTTGCTTTACCCATTATCCTTCTATAGAAGACTTTTCTCCCCAGAGTGTTAAGACTCAATCCTTTAATATATAAATCATTTATTTCTTAAAAACATATTTATAGAGTGCCTACTATATGTCAGGCTCTCTACTAGACTCTTGGAATACACCAGTAAACAAAACAGAAAAAAAGCCTTGCTGAACTAATTCCTTAGCAGTGGGAGATAGTCTCACCATGAAAAAACATAATAGATAAGTATAAACTAAAATTTATAGTATGTTAGAAAGTAGTATTTTTTTTTTTAAATATGAAAGCAGATCAGAAAGACTGGAGCTGGGAGGAAGTTAAAGTTTTAAAAAGAGTGGTCAAGGTAGACTGCACTGAGGCATTGGTCTTTAAGCACAGACCTGAAGGGGTTAGCCATCTGAGTGATTGGGGAAGAGTGTTATAGGCAGAGGGAATAGTCGATACAAATCACAGAGGTGTTTTCAAAAACAGCAAAGAGGTCATTGTGGCTGGAACAGGGATTGAGGGAGAAAGAAATAAAGTCATCTCATGAAGGGTCAGGGTATTACAGCTTTGCTTAGTGGAAAATGGGTTTTGAGCAGAGGATTGACATGCTCTGATTTATACTTCAAAATTAAACAACCTGACTGACTTGAGAATAGACTACAGGAGAAAATGTTGAAATGGAGCAAGCTTGAGAGACTACATCAGCAACCAGGAGAGAGGAGGAGGAAGCTGAAAACAGGGAAATAAGCAAAGGAAGTTGGGTGAAGCAGTGAGAGTCTGGATATACTGTGAAAGCAGAGCCAATAGGATTTGTTGATGAATTGACTGTGAGGTGAGAATGGAAGGAGTTGGTGATGACACCAAGGTTTTTGGCCTGAGCATCTGGAAGAATGGAGTTGCCATCCACTGAAATGGAAAAGACTATAGGTAAAACAGGCTTGGGGATAAGACAAGGATATTAATTTGGGGCATATTAAGTTTAGACACCCCAATAGAGACAGAAACCTGAGTTTATGGGAGAGGTGAGAATTGGGATATTCATTTGGAAATCACTTGTGTATAAATTGTATTGAGTCATGAGCCTGGGTGAGATCACAAAGTGAGTATGTATACAGGGAGAAGAAAAGAAGATCACGTGCTGGGAAAGGAACAAGCTCAAAAGACTGAGAAGGAGCAATGATCAAGGTAGGAGGAATACCCAGGCAGTGTAGTTGCCTGGAAACCAAATAATGAAAGTTATCATCAAAAAGTAGAAAATGGACAACCCTGTCAAATGTTGATGAAAAAAACAGAAAAAAATCAAGGTAGGAGGAATACCCAGGCAGTGTAGTTGCCTGGAAACCAAATAATGAAAGTTATCATCAAAAAGTGGAAAATGGACAACCCTGTCAAATGTTGATGAAAAAAACAGAGAACTGCCCTTTGTATTTATCAACATACAACTTATTGTTAAATCCGGGGAGTCATTGGTAAATTTTACAAGAGCAATTTTGGTAGAGTGGTCAAGGTAAATCTTGATTGGAGTAAATTATTCACAATTTCTGCTTTGGAGCCATATTCCCAACCTTTTCTTATTTTTGCCCTGCATCTGATCCTCCTACTCACCTTGCTGTTTTCCTTTTTCTCTTCTTCAACTTATATTTTAAGTTCAGGGATACATTTGCAGGATGTGCAGATTTGTCACATAGGTAAAGGTGTGTCATGGTGGTTTGCTGTACAGATTATCCCATCACTCAGGTATTAAGCCCAGCATCCATTAGCTATTCTTCCTGATGCTCTCCCTCTCCCCACTCCCTCAACAGACTCCAGTATGTGGTGTTCCCCACGATGTGTCCATGTATTCTCATCATTCAGCTCCCACTTATAAGTGAGAACATGCATTGTTTGCTTTTCTGTTCCTGTGTTAGTTTTCTAAGGATAGTGGCTTCCAGTTCCATCCATGTCCCTGAAAAGATCATGATCTCATTCCTTTTCATGGCTGCATAGTATTCCATGGTGTTATGTACATTTTCTTTATCCAGTCTATCGTTGATTTACATTTAAGTTGATTCCATGCTTTTATTACTGTGAATAGTGCTGCAGTGAGCATACATGTGCATATATCTTTATAATAGAATGATTTATAATCCTTTGGGTATATACCCAGTAATGGGATGGGGGTCAAATGGTATTTATGCCATTTGTAGATCTTTTAGAAATTGTCACACTGTCTTCTACAATAGTTGAACAAATTTACACTCCCACCAACAGTGTATAAGCATTCCTTTTTCTCCACAACCTCACCAGCATCTGTTGTTTTTGACTTTTTAATAATAGCCATTCTGACTGTAGTGAAAAGGTATCTTATTGTGGTTTTGATTTGCATTTCTCTAATGAGCAATGATGTTGAGCTTTTTTCATATGTTTGTTGGTCTCATGTAAGTCTTCTTTTGAGAAGTGTCTGTTCATGTCCTTTGACCGCTTTTTAATGGGTTAGTTTTTCTCTTGTACATTTTCTTAAGTTCCTTGTAGTCTCTGGATATTAGACCTTTGTCAGATGGATAGATTGCAAAATTTTTCTCCCATTCTGTATGTTGTCTGTTCACTCTAATGGTAGTTTATTTGGCTGTGCAGAATCATTAGATCCCATTTTTCAGTTTTTGCTTTTGTTGCAGTTGCTTTTGGTGTTTTTGTCATGAAATCTTTACCTATTCCTATGTACTGAATGGTATTGCCTAGATTTTCTTCTAGAGTTTCCAGAGTTTTGGGTTTTACATTTAAGTCTTTAATCATTCTTGAGTTGATTTTTGTATATGGTGTAATAGATGTTTTCTGCATCTATTGAGATACATGTGGTTTTTGTCTTTGGTTCTGTTTGTGTGATGAATCACATTTATTGATTTGTGCATGTTGAACCAAACTTGCATCCCAAGGAAGAAGCTAACTTGATGGTGTTGGATAAGCTTTTTGATGTGCTGTTAGATTTGGTCTGTCAGTATTTTGTTGAGTATTTTGCATCAATGTTCATTAAGGATATCAGCATGAATATTTTGTTTGTTGTTGTATCTCTGCCAGGTTTTGGTATCAGGATGAAGCTGGCCTCATAGAACAAGTTAGGGAGGAGTCTCTCCTTTCTAATTGTCTGGAGTAGCTTCAGTAGAAATTGTGCCAGCACTTCTTTGTACCTCTGTAGAATTCAGCTGTGAATCCATCTGATTCTGGGCTTTTTTTGGTTGGTAGGATATTCATTAATGTATAAATTTCAGAACTCATTATTGTTCTGTTCGGAGATTCAATTTCCTCTTGGTTCAGTCTTGGGAGGGTGTATGTGTCCAGGTATTTATCCATTTTATCTAGATTTTCTAGTTTATCTGCATAAAGGTATTTATAGTATTCTCTGATGGTTGTTTGTATTTCTGTGGGGTCAGTGGTGATATCCCCCTTATCATTTGATTGTGTTTATTTGATTCTTCTCTCTTTTCTTCTTTGTTAGTCTAGTTAGTGGTCTATCTTATTACTATTTTTTTCAAAAAACCAACTTCTAGATTCATTGATTTTTCTGAAGGTTTTTTTCTGTCTCCATCTCCTTTAGCTCAGCTCTGATTTTGATTATTTCTTGTCTTCTGCTAGTTTTGGGGTTTGTTTTATCTTGGTTCTCTAGTTCTTTTAGTTGTGACATTAAGGTGTTAACTTGAGATCTTTCTAGCTTTTTGATGTGGAAATTTGGTGCTATAAATTTCCCTCTTAACACTGCTTTAGCTGCATCCCAGAGATTCTGGTATGTTATCTCTTTGTTCTCGTTAGTCTCAAAGAACTTCTTGATCTCTGCCTTAATTTCATTATTTGCCCAGTAGACATTTAGAAGCAAGTTGTTCAATTTCCAGCAGTTGCGTGGTTTTGAGTGAATTTCTTAATCTTGAGTTCTAATTTGATTGTTCTGTGATCTGAGAGACTGTTATGACTTCAGTTCTTTTGTATTTGCTGAGGAGTGTTTTACTTCTGATTATGTGATTAATTTTACAGTAATTCCCATGTTGCAAAGAGAAGAATGTATATTCTGTTGATTTTGGGTGGAGAATTATTTGATATCTGTCAGGTCCACTTGATTCAGAGCTGAGTTCAGGTCCTGAATATCTTTGTCAATTTTCAGTCTCCATGATCTGTCTAATATTGTCAGTGGAATTTTAAAATCTCCCATTATTATTGTGTGGGAGTTTAAGTCTCTATGTACGTCTCTAAGAATTTGCTTTATGAATTTAAGTGCTCCTGTATTGGGTGGTTATATATTTAGGATAGTTAGCTCTTCTTGTTGAAAGGTATTACATAATGCCTTTCTTTGTCTTGTTTGATCTTTGTTGGTTTACAGTCTGTTTTGTCAGAAACTAGAATTGCAACCCCTGTTTTATTCTGTTTTCCATTTGCTTGGTAAATTTTCCTCCATCCTTTTATTTTGAACCTATGTGTGTCTTTGCATGTGAGTTGGGTCTCTTGACCACAGCATACCTATGGATCTTGGCTCATTATCCAGCTTGCCAGTCTGTGTCTTTTAATTGGGGCATTTAGCCCATTTACATTTAAGGTTAGTATTATTATGTGTGAATTTTATCCTGTCATCATGATGCTAGCTGGTTATTTTTTAGACTTATTTATGGGGTTGCTTCATAGTGACACTGGTCTGTGTACCTCAGTGTGTTTTTGCAGTGACCGGTAACAGTTTTTCCTTTCCATATTTAGTGCTTCCTTCAGGAGCTCTTGCAAGGCAGAACTGATGGTAATGAATTTCCTCAGTCTTTGCTTGTCTGAGAAGGATCTTATTTCTCCTTCACGTATGAAGCTTAGTTTAGCTGGATATGAAATTCTGGGTTAGAAATTATTTTCTTTAAGAATGTTGAATATTGCACCCCGATCTCTTCTGGCTTGTAGGGTTTCTACTGAGAGGTCTGCTGTTAGTCTGATGGGTTTTCTTTTATAGGTGACCTTGCCTTTCTCTCTGGCTTCCCTTAACATATTTTTTTTCATTTTGACCTTGGAGAATCTGATGATTATGTGTCTTGGGATTGATCTTCTCATGGAGTATCTTACTAGGGTTCTCTGGATTTTCTAAATTTGAATATTGGCCTGTCTTGCTAGGTTGGAAAAGTTCTCCTGGATGATATACTGGAGTATATTTTCCAACTTGGTTCCATTGTCTCCCTCGCTTTCAGGTACCTCAGTCAGTCATAGGTTTCCTCTTTTTATGTAATCTCATATTTATCAGATGTTTTATTCTTCCTTTTCATTATTTTTTCTCTATTCTTGTCTGCTTTATTTCAGCAAGATAGTCTTCAAGCTCTGGAATTCTTTCTTCCACCTAATCTATTCTGCTATTGATATTTGTGATTGCATTGTGAAGTTCTTGCATTCTATTTTTCAGCTTCATAAGGTCAGTCGTGTTCCTCTCTAAACTGGGTATTCTAGCTATCACCTCCTGTATTGTTTTATCATGATTCTTAGCTTCTTTGCATTGGGTGACAAGACACTCCTTTAGCTCAGTGAAATTCCTTATTGCCCACTTTCTGAAGTCTACTTCTGTCATTTCGGCCATCTCAGCCTCAGCCCAGTTCTGTCTTTGTGGGAGAGGTATTGCAATCATTTGGAGGACATAAGGCACTCTGACTTTTTGAGTTTTCAGCATTTTTGCATTGATTCTTTTTCATCTTTGTGGGCTTATCTACCTTTGATCTTTGAGGTTACTGACCTTTAAATGGGGTTTTTTGGAGTTTCTTTTTGCTGATGATGTTATTGTTTTCTGTTTGTTTTTCTTTTAACAGTCAGGCTACTCTTTAATAGAACTTCTGTGGTTTGCTGGGAGTCTGCTCCAGATCCTAGTTTCCTCAGTTTTTCCCATACCTGGAGGTATCACCAGTGAAGTGTGCAAAACAGCAAAGATGACAGCCTGCTCCTTCCTCTGGAAGGTTCATCCTAGGTGGGTACTGATCTGTTGCCAGCCTGAACTACACCTGTAGGAGGTGGTTGGAGACCTCCATCAGGAGGTCTTACCCAATCAGGAGGAATGGGAATAGGGACCCACTTAAAGAAGCAGTCTGGCTGCTTTTTGGTAGTGCAGCTGTGTGTATTGTGGGTGACCCTTCCTCATCTGCACTATCTGAACTCTTCAGAAGTGACAGGCTGGAACAGCTGAGTCAATGGAAACACAGAGATTGTAGCTTTCCCTCCCTCCTAGAACACAGTCTTTCTCAGGCAGACTCTAGCCTGTTGCTGGTGGTTGGCTGGAATTCCAAGCCAGTGGCTCTTACCTTATGAGGTGCTGTGGAAGGGGTTTAAGACAGAAACCAGTGGCTCTTAACTTGTGGGGCCTGAGAAACAATGCCACTTGGCTCCCTGGATTCAGCCCCTCTCCTGGGGGTATGCATGGATGGATCTCCCACCTTGCTGGAAATCCTGAGGCAGAATATGCAAAACTCCTTGGTCTCTGTGCATGCCTGAGTAACTACTGCATATCCTGCCTGTCTGTTTCCTTGAGGGTTGATAAAGGAGCTGCCATCCACAAATAGGGTTAGTTGTGCATTCTGAAGGGGCCGGTCATGCAAGTGTAGGTGGCTGGGGGGTTGAGCCTCCAGGACCTCAGGACAAGTATGTTTAGTATGGGGTGGTTTAAGAGGGTCTGGAAGTAAAGTGGTTGGATTTAGAGAGCAGCCAACTTCTAAAGTAACATTGGGGTCTTCTATGAATAAGCGATGGAAAAGTTGGAGCCGGGATGGAGTTAAGTGGCTAATACTTTTATGAGAGATGAGATCCTGAAGATGGTGTGTAGAGAGGACTGTTAGGTTACTGCCTCTAATGAGCTTGGGACTCCACACAGCTCTGTGTGTTGGAACCAAGGCCCCGGTGGCATGGGCTTACAAAGGGATATCCTGGTTGCATAGATTAGTGGGAGAAGCATGGTTTCCAGGGTGGGATCACACAATCACTCACTGCTTCTCTTGGCTGGGGTGTGGGTTCCTTTGGCTCTGTGCTGCTCCCGGATGGGCTGTTGCCCCACCCTGCTTTTCTTCATTCTCTGTGGGCAGAGCTGTTTGCCTAGTCAGTCCCAGTGTGAGCATCTTGATATTTCATTTGAAAATGCTAAATTTACTTGCCACTTTCATTCCCTTCTGTGAGTTCTGCAGACTACTGCTGCTTTTAATCGGCTATCCTGCCTTACTGGTTTTTTTGTTTGTTTGTTTCTGTCTTCCTGTCAGGTTTGTACTTGGTGCTTGGCCCCATCTCCATGGTTACAACTTTGCTTCCTTTAAATAATGACTATCTGTCCCAGTCACATTGCCTTCAGATGTGTCAAATACAAACCTCTTCTAGCTCTCGCAGACCCTTATCTTCATGGCTTGTTGCTACTGGATTTTTGTGGCTTTAGAAGGGACCAGAGACAAGTGTCAAAGAGTTTACTGTAAATTGGATTGTTGGCAAGACTTCCTGGTACACGGATCCTAAACCAAGTTTTGTTTTTCCCTTCAATCCAGTCTGTTTCATTTTCCCTAAGGCAGATTCACCAACCTGGCTGTAACGATTTGTCTACCTTTCCATGAAACTAGGATATTTCCTAGTTTCTGGCCACAAGACCTAGTTTTTTTAATGGAGAGTTCTATCTCCTGGAAAGCTGTCTTCTTCTGAATTCTTTTGAAGATATTTTGGCATTTTCTACTTCTAAGATCATCCCATATCAGAACTTCCACTAAGTTTTTGTTATCAAGAACAGGTCTAATATTCATCATATTTGCAACACTATATGCTAGGGTCTGCAGAAAGCTAGAGACACACAGATGAAAAGAAGGTCAGGAAGGTTCCTAATACTTTTCATCAAAAGAAATATGATATAGGGTATTCTTCAGGAGCTTATGCTGATCCTTATGTTTGTTGTGGCTCCATTCAATACCAAGACGTGGCTATAACACCAGCATGACGGTAAATCTAGTATTTAAATTTCCATAAAAATTAAGGGGATGAGAGGATAAGAATAAAGAGTTGTTGAATAATGACTGCTAAAAGACACTATCCAGGGAGAAAACTAATTTCTCTTTGTCCATATTCTTTAGTTCAAATATTTTATGATGGCTTCCTAAAAATAAACACAGTAGTGGCACCTTAGAATGGCCATAGTGCTTAAGTAAGGCATCCTAATAGCAACTGTGTAAAATTCACCATTTACTTAATTTAACAATAATGGAAAATGCTGATGGTAAGCTCTTTGACACTTTGATAAAAATGATAGTCCCAGTGATCTCTTCCTTCCAGTATTCCCACTCTTATGTAGTCCTCTTCCGTAATATAATCAACAGAATGGGGCAGAAGTGATGGATGCGACTTTCAAAACTAGGTTACAAAAGGTGCCATGGATTCTGTCTTGTTCCCTCTCTTTCTTGGATCACTTGCTCTGGGAAAGCCAGCTGCCATGTTAGGAAGCCATTCAAAACTGCCCTGTGGAGAGGCCCATGTGGTGAGGAACTGAGGTCTACCAACAGCCAACAAGGAACTAAAATTTCTTGCCAGTGTATGAGTGAACCTTGAAGTGGATTCTCCAGCCCCAGTTAAGCCTTCGTATATCTTCAGCCCTGTCCTACATCTTGACTGCCATCTCATGAGAGGTTTCAAACCAGAACCCACTAGCTAAGCTACTTCCAAGTTTCTGACTCACAGAAACTATGCGAGAGAGTAAAAATTTGTTGTTTTAAGCCACTAAATTGTGGCATAATGTGTTACACAGCAATAGATTACAAATACAGTGTTTTATGAAAAGTTTTGAAGGTACTATCTTCTCTCAAATTCTCTCAAATTAGAGCACTAATAAAATAATTGACTTTGTTTAGTGTCTCTGTGTACAATTTAATTTCCATTTGAAAATGTTTTCAGAATTCTGGAAATTTTATTTCTTTACCTTGATATTTACCAAATTTTAACAATAGCACTAAATGATTCAAAAGTTGGGCCTTGGAATCAACAAACTTTAGTTTAAATCACAGTCCTGCTATTCGTTACCAGTATTACCTAAAGAAAGATGTGCCTCTGTTTTCTTGTCTGAATCTTGATTATAATAAACACCTAACCTAAAAGACTAACATAAGGATTAATTTGATAATTGCAAGATCCCCCAGTCCCTCTTGCTTTCTTCCTGTGTCCTTACTGAAAATCACAGAGTGCCTTGACCATTTTGTGAGCCAACCAGCCGCAGGTTTATCCCAGCAGGCCTGAACCCAAACTGGGGCCTTGAACATTCATAGACACTGATAAAGGTCTCTAGGTTGTTGCCCAAAACACTGAGAGGAGCTGGCTCCAGCCTTGAGCAAAAAATTTTAAACCTTCATGTAAACTCTGTACCCTGACCCTTTCCCTGCAGACATACCTAAGTAAAATATCATTTTTCTCTCACTGTCTGTCACAAGGATTAGTGCAGCACTCTGTAATTAGGTTCGTCTCATAAATGCTTTGGGCCGATTACCCTGGCATTTATTGCTTCTTTCTTTGGAATCCCAACCAGCTCCATCTCAGCTTGGTGTGGGGGCACTCCTCTGTAGGAATTCCCCTGACACTGCTTTTGGAGTGATTCCAGCCTCAGCGTCAAAGGACCAAAACAATAATATATGTAAAACAGCATATTGCTAGCTTATAACAACTACTCATTAAATTGTACCGAGGATTATGATATGATGATGATGATGATGATAATGTTGACATGATGATGAGGATGATGGGAAAGGAAAAAAAACTCCTTGTTTTTAACCTGTAGGTAAATTCTTTATGAAGTAAAAGATAGAACCTTTGCATTTCTGTATTATGATGTTCTCAGTTTATTGCCCTGTATTTTCTTCTTGAACATGTATAATTACATCTTTAATAGTCATTATTTAACTTGGCAACCCAACTCCCTAGCTTCTTCACAGTTTTCCATAGCCCATGATAAAGAAGGCATGTTGCAGGTATTCTCATGACAAAAAAAAAAAAAAAAAAAAAGCACATACTATTGAATCAATTAAAGGACAATTTTAGCAATAAGTTTAATTTTGGTCATTATTTAGATTCCTGTTGATTGTTTTTTCTGCGGTTAGTTTACTTGATAGTAAAGAGATAATGAAATGCATAAATTGTTCAACTATTCAACTCTTCGTAGAAACGTACAACCATATCCTTTGGCCAAGTGTCTGAAAACCTTGTGAGGTTAGTTAAATCTCAATAGTAGCATTAATTTTAAAAGCTACATAGAGTTCACTTTCTTTAACAATGTTTTACTGTGTTTCAATCTCATAGTTAAATGTGAGTTTGGATTTCCTTTCCCCATGGAGTTTAACAAATGAGCAAAGACCTACTTATTATCACTGATATGACAAGAATTTGGTGCTTCTCTTAGTCTCAATTTTATTATCTTTAAAGTAAGTGGATTGAGCTAAATGACTTACAGAGTAATTCTTCTTACAGATTTCTACTCATGCTCCAAGTGGTGAACCACAAATCCACTTCCCAACAAAGGCTACAAAATAAATGCTTTGCTGAATTGTCTTTGTTTCTAAATGAATATCTAGCATTAGAGGAGAACTCTACCCAGCCTTTTATATGTCTTTGGAGTACCTGGGGTCAGTAAGTTATGAAAACTTTGCTAGATGTTCCCCAAAAGATCAAAACTCATTGCTAGGATGTCCTTTGTGATGAGATTGCAATAGAAATGATAGCAACAAACAACAATGATGAGCTCACTGTAAGCTAGGCACTGTTCTAAGCAATTCACATGTATTATCTTGTTCAATCCTAAATCTGACTCTATCAGCTATTGCTATATTTTACAGGGTCACCTGGTGTCTCACTAAGAATATTCTACATTCTCTACTTCCAGACACAGGAGAGATCATTCTTATTCTCTCTACAGTGTTCTGGCCTAAGCAATTGAGTCATCAGCATTGCCTTCTTCATGCCAGTAGCCATGGAAGCTGAACTTTTAAAAAGTGTAGTTCTGCAAACCTAGAACTAAGTAAGAAAATGTCCATTCACAGCAAAAGGGTAAATGTGTGGTTTAGAAGTCCATTTTGAGAGATATAAACACTTTGCTCAGAAGCTGTGAAGCCCAGTACTCCCCTACCCTTTCACTCCATTATAAACACAAATACTGTATACACATACAGGAGGCGTTCACTTGTGCCATTTTACATAACCTAAATTTGATTGTATACCAGAAGAAATGGAAAACACATTTAATGACTTTTTTAAAAAATGCAAGTAAACCAGATGATGAATGAATCATTTTATACAAGAAAGGCAACAAATAACAGGAATTTGAAAAGATCAGGGCTATGGCTAGGAAATAAAAAATTCTGCCTTTCTAGCTAATAATATGGATCAGTGGTTCCTAGATATGTGTTTCTTGTGTTTATTTGATTTGTCTAATTAAGATCACTGGCATTTATGAAAGCGTTTTTATGGAAACAATGTCTAAGGTGCACAGCTGGTTCCAAATGACCTTGTTTTGGACACAGAACAGGAAGCAAGACTTCAGAATAGAACTCAGAGGCCAAAAGGTATATCTAACCTCTAAAATAGAGAACTTTCTTGACTCAAGTGCATTTGATTTATATAAATTCAACCACTTTGTGTGTGGGGGTGGGGAACTCGGAAATAAAATGTTGCAAAGTGTTATTTTGCATATATGTTCTTTATTATATACTGAAAAAATATGTGCACTTATATACTGCATACAAGTATGTGCATTCATATATTATGTTATGCAGGTTTTTACTCAAAATCCTGAAATCAGAACTTATGAGTGATTTAAAGGATTTCTAAGGATAATTTTGACCTTTCCTGCTTTTTATCTTAACCTACCTTAGAAGCCCAACCAGATAACAACCTGAGACTCCACTGTGAATTAAAATGGCCCTGTGAGTGAGTAACAAGGCTGATAGGATGGATGTCTCCTGGTTCCAAGTATTAATTCAGATCTGTTTGCTAATAAAGTAGGGTCTCTCCCTTTCATATACTGCAATTCACCTGGAATAGAAAAGGAGGAGAAGTGAAAGTGGCTCAGGAGTGTATTTAGTCAGTCTGTTAGATTTGATCCAGAATTGTGCAGAAGTTGCTTTTGTTACACTAGGACAATTGGGAGAAAATCCAGGTAAGAATTTTCTTTCAACTAGGAGAACATATTCCAAAATCACTGAGAGAGGGTTTTGTATGGTATCATATTAGAACTGTGTTGTGTTGAGTTAGAAATGGTTTTCTTGCTCACAATTTTTCTTCCTCAGCTGGTGAAGGCATGCAGAGAGGATGACTTACCAGAGTTAGTCAGAAAAGCCCTCTGCACCTATTTCTATTCTTAGAGGCTGTGTGCATGATAAAGGTACAGAGATCAACTCAAGTCTTGTGGAAGCGGGTACATGTTTCAGGGACTAAAATAATACCACATGTAAGTCAGGCAGGTACTTGCCTAGGAATGAAAAACCATCCTCTCAAAAGAGTCTCTGGAGGTTTTTATTTAAATGTTTTCAGCAAAATAAACTGTTACTAGGAAAACATGTTCTCATACATATAAGAAGGGTCTGCAGGCCTGAAATGTATCTGGCTGATGTATCTTTCTTTGTAATCCCACTAAGCCCAGATACTCAGCCATGAAAGTCAGAACTCCCTGCACCCTTCATCACCCATTGCTGCTGGCAGAAAGCAGCCAGTGTTCTGAGCTTAAAGTAAACAGTCTTTCTTGATTAATGACCCCTGACCTTTTAAAGACTGTGTCTTCAGTGAGCTATTTTGAACACAGAGGCTCTTACGTGATATATGGGCGGATCAACAGACTTGGAAGAATTCTGTTGGCCTGGTTTAATGAAGTGCTATAGCATACTCCAAAGAGACCTACTCTTGACTTGCCTCATCAATATTTGAGCTGAATTATAAACTAAAATCATTACTTCAGAATTTGTTAATTCTGAATTTGCATCATTTAATAGTAGCATATTAAGTATTTTATCATTGCTTTAATTTAAAAAGCATTTTACTAAGCAAATTCATAATGTAAACAAGAGGAAATTTTTGCTAACTTTTGAAAATTAAGTGTTTCTAAGGAGTTTGTATAAAACTATTTGTAAACAACTTGTTAATAACACCTATAGATCATAATGCTTTGATGCATTAATTATAAACTTTTTAACCTATTCAATAAAGGAGGATTTTTTCCTAAATATTCTTGCTTGTATCTCTCCAGTTATCCAAAAGTAGTAATTAGACAGTTTAATTATTAATTCAGTAATGTAGGTAAAATAGCATTTGCTGAGTTTCTATTGTTCAGTCATTACAGAGTTAATAAAGATGTATTGCATACTCACTGTGCTAGGCCCTTTTTGGGGCACTGAAGACAATATAATGAATGAAAGAGAAAAAATAAAAAGAACAAAAAGGAAAAAGAAAATCTTTGTCCTTGTGAAGCTTGTATTGTCCTAGATGTTACAATTAAAACAATAAATATGTTAGACATGATTCCTGCCTGTATACAATTTTGATTCTGGTATAAAAGATGGACAACAAACCAGGAAAATAATTTTATAAAGAGAATTCAATAATAAGGTAATGTACAGGGTGATGGGATAGGACATGGCCATTCTAACTCCCACTTTGGATACAGTGGTCAGAGAAGATCCCATGAAGAAATGATTAAGCTAAAGCATGAGGGATAAGAAGGAGCCAGACATTTAGAGCCAAGGGAAAGGGGAAGAGTTTTCCAGGCTGGTTGACAGCCCTAGGCAGAGAAGAGTTTGCTGGGGGAGGAACCTATGACTACAGCTTAGTGTGAGCAGCCCTAGAGGTTCAGGTGGGAACCAGATCATATGTGTTCTTGTAGCCTGAAGTAAGGGGATTGGGCTTTACCTAAATGAAATGGAAAGGGGTTTAAGACAGGGAGTAGCAACCAATTTCTATTTGTAAAAAAACATTTCTACCTGCTGGAGAATGGATTGTGGAGGGGCACGGAAGGAGCAGGAGGGCAGCTTGGAGCCATGTAAGAATGGTGAGGGCTTGGACCAAGGTGGTGACTCTGAAGGTGCAGAGTAGGGAATGGGTTTGGGATGGACTTTGGAGGTTTATTTGAGAGCATTATTTAAAAATGGGATGGGGATGAGCACAGCAAAAGGGAAAAACCAGGTCTAAATTGATGAAGTGCCACATATTAAAATGGAAAAGACCAGGGTAGAAATAAGATTTGCTGAGGGGAAAGTTGACATGAACAATTTTTGATGTTCAATTTTTGATGTATTAACCTCTGTGATGCCAGTCAGGCATCCACATGAAAACATCAAGTAGCCCATGGGATATGTGAGTTAGAATTGAGGGCACTGTTTAGGCAAAGGCATAAAAATTAGCGAGCAATCATCAGTAAACAAAAAATGTTTAAAACAAAGGGCCAGGATGAGATCAACGAAGAAAATAATATAGATGAGTGGGGCCAATTAGTCAGCAATTGTTTGTTGTGTGCTCCTTATGTGAGAGGCACCCTGCCTCATCATTGTTGACAAACAAAGATGTATAAGACAATATCTTTATCCTAAACAGACTTACATTAAAGGTGAAAGGAAAAATACATACAAATGAAAGCAAATGTCAATAAAACAATCAAAATGTATTCGTCCAGAGAGTAATTACTTTGGGTATTGAGAATAAGAGTCATTTTGTGATGGCGATGGTAGTCTGGGGAACCCTAGATGGGGGGGTGGTCTAGGATTCAGGGGGATTGTAAAACTTCCAAAACTAGATGGTTTGTATACATGTGCATTTTTTTTTTTTTTAAATGAGTGAATTGTAAAATTCTCAAAGGGTTTTCTGAATCAAAAAAAGGATTAGAGGCATTGCTGTGGGAGATAAATTTAGTCTCAATCTTAAAAGGATTGGTTAAATTATAGAAGGTACAGAGAAGAAGGAAGGATATTTTAGGAAATGCGGAGAGTACAAAGAAACTTCCTGAGATAAAAAGACATTCAAGGCATCTGTGGGAATAGTTTTAGACACTGTGTTTGGGACAGGGGATTTATATAAAGCAGTGAATAAACTAAAACTAGAAAAATAGTTGGGAACTGAAATGGGGGACAACCTTAAAGGAGAACTAAGGAGATGGAATTTTCTTCTACAGACCATGGGGAATTATGGCATTCAATTCAGCTAAAAAATATTGAGCATCTGATAAATGTAAAACAATGTGTTGTGCCCTGGTGTGTGTGTGTGGTAGGGGGTAGAGACTCACATGTAGTAGGAGAAGGGTTAAAATTTCCCCATAGCATAACAATAGTTAGCAATTACTAGCATTTATTCAGTGCTTACTATGGGCCGGGTTCTGTACTAAGTGCATTAAATGTATTCTGTAACTTAATCCTCACAACGTTATTGAAGTGGACCCTATTAGGATACAGGGAAGCTAAATGTCATGTCCTTGGCTACATGACTAGGAATGGTGGAGTCACTATTCAAACTCAGTCACTATTCAACATTCAGTGCCCATGCTCTGAATGTTGGCTCTGACTCCCTGCTTCTCACAACAGGGGCGTTGACACCTCTAGAGGCACTCTGCAGTGTACAAACTGGCATGTGAAGGACAAAATAAATATTACATATTTTAATAAACCATAAACCTCATTTGAAGATTTGAAATATATACATATGAAAACAGACATGATTGTAAAAATCACATGAATTCTTAATGACCATATTGTATAACATTTATTCAGAAAAGTGCACAATCATAAGGATACAGCTCAATATACTTTCACAAAGTGAATGCATCCATGCAGTCGCCACCCAGATGAAGAAACAGAACATTATCAGCACTCTAGAGCCCCAGCGTGCTCTCTGACACTGTAACTAAAATTAACCCCATCCTGATTTCTAACTAATCACTGATTACTTTGTCTTGTTTTAGATTTCTATATAAATAGAATCATATAGTATGTTCTATTTGCCACTGACTTCTTTTCCTTAAAATTATGTTTGTGAGATTCATTCTTATTGTTCCATGTGACAGTAGTTTGTTGATTAAATTCACATAGTTTTTAAGATAAAATATGATGTCACAATGAAATTTTTTGCCTTTTAAGGGAGTATACAACAATTTTTTGAGAATGCAATTAAGTCTCCTCTTCCTTCTGGTCACCCTGATGACAAAGTTTAAACAATACAAGAGCAAGCCCCGATTTGAGGTTAGGAGAAACGGATTTTAGTCTTCCTCCACTGTTCATAGCTCTGTGACTTGGGCAAGTCTCTTCTCTAAACTTCTGTTCCAGTACTGATAAAATAAGGAAGTTAAGCTAAAATGTCTGTCTTTATTCTACTCCATTGTGAATGTTCCTTGCTCTAACTCCAAACTTCAGCTTAGTTTGGGTTTAACTTAAGGAAAAGTTATAGAGAAAATACATTTTTCCAAAATAAAATTATTTTTCTATTATAAAAGAAAAGCACATTTGTTTTAACAATTCAAACAACACAGAGCTACCTAAAGGAAAATGTAATAATGCACTCATCCCTTGGTTGAATTCTACCTTCCCAGACATGCAAAAATAATGTTAGTTTTGTATTTATACTCCCATAATATTTTCTTTTTATTTATTTATTTATTATACTTTAAGTTCTAGGGTACATGTGCATAGTGTACAGGTTTGTTACATATGTATACTTCTGCCATGTTGGTGTGCTGCACCCATCAACTC
>NW_012115344.1:336367-356509 GCF_000951035.1 Colobus angolensis palliatus | reverse complement strand
CCCGCCACTATGCCCAGCTGATTTTTTTTTCTTATTTTTAGTAGAAATGGGGTTTCACTGTGTTAGCCAGGATGATCCTGATCTCCTGACCTCGTGGTCCTCCTGCCTTGGCCTCTCGAAGTGCTGGGATTACAGGCATAAGCCACCATGCCTGGTCTGTTATTTTTGAAATGGAATGGTACTAACACATTTTATTCTTCAATGTTCTCTTCATGGAAATCCTTTCAAAGTTAAAACTGTTCATTTGAATTAATGTCTGCACAATGTCCCATAGCATGCATTCACTGTAATCAGTCAATCATTTCTCTATTGATTGATATTTAAGTGGTTTCCATTTTTTTCTATCATAATGCACTGCAATAAGCATCCTCATGCATATAATATTAAGCCCTCATAGTTTTTCTCATTTTGTATGATAGATAAAAATGGTCAGATTGTTTTCTAAAAAGTTGCTCTAAATTGCATCTCAGTACTTGAGGTTTCTGAAGGTTTGAATGTGAGATTTAAAGAAAGGGAAGACATGATGTCTTAAATAATTTTCAAAAATATTTATAGAAATAGAAAGATAAAAAATAAAATATTGGGTGTATCTTTACAGGCTCGTGTTTGAAATTGCTGAAGTCTGAAATCAGATGTATAGGGAGAAGAAACATTTTCCAAACTAAACAGAAACAGAAACATGGTTTTAGCCCCCAAAATGCAATATCAAGAATTAAAAGGCAAAAAACAATTATTTCTTAAAAAGTTACAGAAATAAGTCATTCATGTGATTCTGTAGACAGGCAGCTGAGCTGGCTGCTTAATTAAACTCTGCTTCAACATCAACCTGAAAAAACTTACAGCAACTTCTGAAAGCCTAATGAGGCAGCTCTTCTGTCCTGCCCTCCACACTGGGGAGGGTATCCTTGGCCACTCACTTCTCTGGGCCCTATATCATTCATGCTGGGATAACAGACAGAGGTCTTGGATAAGATGGACCAAGATTTAGGATTAGGCTACTTGAAGTTGCCAGTATTATATAGAGAAAGATAGATTTGTTTGTCCTGTTGGTGTTTCATTCTGAGGCTGGTCTGGAAGGAATAATTTTCCATTATCCAGCAAAATCTGAAACACCAAAGCTTCCACAACTCCCTTAAGAGAAAGCCAGATGAAAAGTATCATCTGGGACAACAAGTCAGGTGCTAAGAGGAAAAAGAGGGGCAAGGGGAGTGAGGAAAGGGAGGGCAAATGCCTAAGAGACCATTCAGGGAGGAGAAGGAGAGGGAGGGAGATTAGAGAGGAGTGACTCCTTGATATACAACCTGACTCAAGGGGGAAGGTAGCAAACATTTTTGTATCACCTCTGGCCTCTGTGTGCAGGTTTGAGTGGCTGTTAGTAAGGTTTTATTTCTGGCGGTGAATTGTTTCTTCCTGTCCTTCCAAGTTTTAATGGCATAGCTAAGGGGTTACATCTACAATGTGTATGGCATGATTCTACAATAACGTGCTCTTCTTTGCACAAGAAGATAGTGCTACTTATTTATCCTCATAGTACATGCTGTTTTTCTATTCACAGGGATAGTTTATACTAATCGTGCCATTCCATTTCCTTGGACTCCATGGTGACCAGCTGTTCCTGTGTGCAGGCAGCTGGTTGACGCTGTGAAACAGCTAACTGGCCAGCAGTGGGCATGACCCTGTGACCTCCACCAAATAGACTAAATGCTCAATCATCAACTTAGCATGAGCTCCAGTCACTCAGAGCTGGGTTCTAATGAAGGCTCTAGCACTTACTGATTACGAAAAGTCATTCAGGGCACGTGTCTTCACTCAGCCTCCAATTCTTATCTATAAATGGGAATAATAGTTGTTCTTTCACAGTATGTTTGAGAGGACTAATGAGCAAAAATATGTAAAGCATTTACCCCAATAGACAAATAAATAATATTCTTTGGCACCCTCAGGAAAAAGATAATACAGTACCTTTCCTTCAGATACAATTCTTTTGCATGCCTCCCTTGGCCAGGAAGAGAAACAGCTGGCCACCCTCTGAGTATTAAGCTGTGGCCCATGGAAGAGACTCCTTTCCATCAGTGTGTGTGAATAGCTGTGCAAGAGTCTATGGAAAGCCTGACATAAAATTTAAGGTAGTCAGAGAATATCCCTCGCCCACCACAGCCCAGAAAATCCTGAGAATGTCTGTGTCTGGTAAGTCCTTTTTCTGACTCCTTATTTGAGTCTGAGTTTGACTCTGTCTTCATTTCTGGCCTAGCGCTCCACCTTTGATAAACTGTTCTTCCTTTTGAATAACGTATTTATTTATCCTATTATGCCACTGTCAGAGACCCTAAATATAACGATGTCCTTTTACCAACTGGTGGATAGTCTGGCCTTCATTCTTTTACATACCATCATCTCCAACACTTTCAGGGAATGCTAAGAAAATTTCTCTGCAGAGATAAAAATAATGATACTGAGTCATTGCCTTTGTTACTCTTTGAATTTCCATATAAAGTTATCAACTAAGTGTACCTAGCCTGGTCTAGCAACTATGCCTGCTTAATATGGTTTAATGCTGGTGACATTAGTCACTGTTAATTGCTCAAGAGTTGAGATCAGGTAGGCAATCACTGAGTTCATCTGTAAAAAAAATGACTGTAGTCATATTAAGAAATAAAAGGCTCAATGGCTACCTAATGACTGCAAGTTATTTCAACAAAACTGACAGCATCCATTTTCATAGTAACATATACTACAGCAGAACTCTGAAAATGCCAGAGGGCAAGCAGTTTGGGGTTCTTAATTGTTTTACTTTAGCCTTTATCGGTTTTCTATTTATCAGTTGTTTTTGCTTTTAATAGAGTCTGTTTTATTAAAATTTTTCAGCTCATATGGTTTTTAAAGAGAATTTGTGGTTTGAATTAAACCCGACTGGAAATTGACTTCATTTAAAAAGATTTCTCTGCAAATTTTTTCCTACACTGGCATTCATTTAGATAGAAAGCAGTAAAGGAGCCACACAGATACTTTGGAGGTAAGTACTACTGTCAGAACAATGTTCTTTCTTTGCCTCTTGGGGAGTTTTAACTAGGGCTGTGCTCTGTGGAGGAAGCAGGATGCTGGAGGTAGATTTTCAGAACTTTGGGTGTTAAGCAATTACGTTTTAACCTACACTTAGGGCATATGACCTTCCAATTTTGCAGTGTGCCAACTGCAGAGAGAATCTCTGCTGAAATCTGTTGTCATGACAGACAAGGCCATATGAAAAGTGCTGGAAAAATTCCTCCTTAGACTATAATTGCCTTGATGGGCAGCAACTCTGCTTTCTATTCCACCGTGGAGTATGTATGCACCACAGTGCTCACGGCTGTGTTCAGGGTTTATCGTCCAAGACACGGTTAGCCTCAAAGCAAAATTAAAATGGGACATTGAAAATACTTGGCTTGCCTGAAGGAGCCAACTATATTTTATTTCATTTTATTTCTAGGATTATGATCCTTAATCCCTGAGTAGATAAAATGTACACAGTTTTGTTATATGAAAAACCACAAAAAACAAACAAGTTATGTGGTATATTTGTAGTCATGCAGATGAAATGAAATTGCCTAGTGGATAAGTGGCTTCCTTCTAATTGTGAATCTGGGTGCCCTGTAGAGTATTTGAGCATGGAAGTCAGTAACACTGTGTAGCATAATGGTTAAGGTCCAAGCTCTGAAGCCAGACTACCTGGGTTTGAAGTCTGTCACATCATTTCTTAACATCATTCTGCCTCAGTTTTTCCATCTATAAAATTAGAACAATGATTACACCTAACTCATCAAGTTGTTAGAGGGATCAAATAAATTAATACACACATTTAAAAATGTTTCAAGTAGTTCTTGACACATAGTAAATGCTCTGGAAGTCTTAGCTGTGAATATTGTAATTACTATCATTAAGAATCTAAGGGCTGGGCGCCATGGCTCACGCCTGTAATCCCAGGACTTTGGGAAGCCTAGGCAGGTGGATCACCTGAGGTCAAAAGTTTGAGACCAGCCTGGCCAACACGGCAAAACTCCATCTCTACTAAAAATACAAAAATTAGCTAGGCATGGTGGGGTGCCCCTGTGGTCTCAGCTACTAAGGACTTGGCTGAGGCATGAGAATTGCTTGAACCTGAGAGGCAGAGGTTGCATTGAGCCAAGATCATGCCACTGAACACCAGCCTAGGCAACAGAGCAAGGCTCCCTCTCAAAAGAAAAAAAAAAAAAATCTAAGATTTTGTGGTATTAAACATGGTTCTCTATAATCAAAAAGTTGATTGCAAAACATTTAGCAAGTTCTCTCTGTTCTTTCATTCTCTTCCTTTCTTTGTTTCTTTCCTTTTCCTTTCCTCTTTTACTCTCTTCACCTAGATCTCTGGCTTTATGTCTGCATTCTGATTCTTGGTATTTTTAGTCTTGCCTTAAGTCATACTTTTAATGGCAGTGGTGTGGGCAGAAAGGAGTTGGGAGGATAATGGCAGGCCTGTGCTGTCCATAGCCCAAGTATGAGAAGGTAGATGCTTCAGTTGTTAGGGGCTCCCACTCCATACCTACCCACATGCCTATTTGGAGGAAAGAACATTTTTCTCTGTGGAGGTGGCATTCATGTTGAAAGGGGATGGTTGATGGTGTTATTTTTGTTCCCCACAAATGTGGATGTTTAAAATAGTGCTTTATTCAATCGGCATAAGTGACACATAGACTATGTATAGTGGTGGAACTGGGCCTGGCAGGTGACAAGGGTCAGATCTCACCAAAACCAAGCATCATGGTTCTCCACTGATAGTACCCAAGGAATCAGCTCTGAGGATGGCCAGCACAGACCCCCATCTTAAGTGGACTGGCAAATTTGCTTGCACAACTACCGAATTGTCTGAAATGGAGGTACCTCAGAGCCAGTGAACTGGGATTTTGGCTTCATTTCCATGGGTCATGCCAGTGGGTCACATTTCCTCTCTGAATCTCCCTCCAAGCTGCACTGTACTCTTAAAGGGTAAGTGTGTTTGTTATTCTTTTGCTTTTTGACTCAGTGCCCTGCAGGCCTGGAATTCAGCCAGTGTAACTGAAGCATGAGGCTGCAGCTCAGGCTATATTTAATTGGAGGTTTATTGTCTTGCCATGGTTCTACTAGTTTAGGGATCTTTTTTCAGATTGTTTAAGGCACTGTAGGGATTTGAAGTAGTGTCAATTTTGGCTCCATGTGCCCTTTTTAGTGACTATAATGAAAAGTTTACTTAAAGTGTTAAGTTTAGTTCTTTGAAAATTGCCCTTTTATAATTCGAGTCACCATAGTAAGGATTCCAGGAGAGATCCTTTTGAATCAAACAGGTCATGTTTCATAAAGTGTAACTTTGGGGGAAAAGGGATGGAATATTCTATTCCTATGAAAAGTTTTACTACCAAAACTCATCTGATTTGGCTCTCCAAAGAAAAAGAAATGCATAGATTTTGAGGCGAATATAAAGCTACCATATGTACCAGAGAGTCTTTGAAATATTTCCAGAGTGTCCTTAATTCATTTGAAATGCGTGAAAATTTTGAATTTTATTTAAGAACAAGTGGGGGGAACCATTTAATCAAAAACTTGAGAGTGAAAGATGGCTGTGAGGAAAGAATAATTTCATACTTGCTAGACATCGCTATAATAGATTACATAGAACATTTGGCTGATTTGAATTAGAACCCACATGCCTCCTCCACCCCCAATCTTCTCTTTTCATCTCATTAGAGCCTCTTCTTTTTACCCTCAAGTGTGGTTTCGATATGACTAGGGAATGGACACTAAAAATATTTCTGGAATGACGTGACCCTCTCTCGCCCCATCCAGGAAAGGGACAAGGCTTCACAAGAAACAGCACATGCTTTCCTTTCATTTCTGGGAGTCCCAGGGTCAACCTACAGATGCTGCTTCTTCCGTGGCCGATGGCATTCAGACTCCTCGCTGCTGCCGATGGTGCCAGGCAAACCACTGGACAGGACAGCTCAGCTACAGAACACTGGCCACAGTCTCGGCCAGAGCAGCAGCCCCTCAGCCACAGACCACCTCCACCGCCCCATCCAGGAGCCTTCCCACCTCCCTCAGGCTTGCTGCGGCCCCGCCACAGGGGCTGAAGAACTGGGAGGTGGTGGCAGCAGTGGCAGCGGTGCCTACAGCCTTGGGGCCAGTCTGGACGCGTGGGACCCTGCTTCGGGCAACTCTGCAGCCCCTCCGGGGCCGGAGACGGACCCAAGACTTCCCCAGTGCTCACCATTGTCTTTTCCTGTCGCTGAAACCTGGGCAAGGGCTCATAATGGAAGCTGCCCCTCCTGAGCTGAATTCGAAAGCAAGACAGGCGGAGGTGGGGGACGGGGTGAGCAGTGCTCATGACAGCCAGGAGCCCATGCAGCAGCTGTGGCCACTTCCCAAGCCTTCAGCCTCCTCCCAGCGAGAAGCGAAATACGTGGAGATGTGCGCTTCAGCTGAAGTCCAGAGGGAGAGCCACCGGACCATGAAACTTACCCTGGGGCACTGCCCTGGGGATCAGAGGGCCTCTAGGAGCCCAAAGGAGAAAGCCCAAGATGAACCCAGCAGTCAAAAGTGCAAGACTCCAAGCCCCCAGAGCAATCCTGCCTCCTCCGAACTCTCTAGATCCCAGCACTCTGCCTCTGAAGAGGGTGGCAACTTCTCATCTTCCTCATCCTCCTCCCCGATGAACAAAGCAGAAGAGGATGGCCTTTCCAAAATGGAGGACTCCACTACATCCACAGGGGCTCTGGCCACCTCCTCTTCATCCTTAGGCTTTGAGAGTGAGAGTGGTGAAAGTGAAGGTTGCCAGCCCGTGGGAGGAGAAGGAGAGAAAATATCAGGAGGAAGGGGAGGAGGGGGAAAAGGAGGAGGGGGAGGAGGGGCAGGAGATGGAACAGAGTGCAGGGACATTATTGCCAAGTCCCAGGGTAGCAGGGACCCCCCCAAAGTCGAAGAGGCTCACTACATCACCACCCATGAGATCCAGCTGAGTGAGGTGGAACAGGACATGGATTTCGACGTGGGACTGGCCTCCCGCTGGGATTTCGAGGACAACAACGTGATCTACTCATTCGTGGATTATGCTTCCTTTGGTGGCAGCGACGAGACCCCAGGGGACACCACCAGTCTGACCGAAGAGGACGACGACAACAGCTGCTACCTCAGCACCACTCCCAGCACCAACACCACCCGGACGCCCAGCCCTACCAGCAGCGACCTGGCCCGCCCCAATGCAGGCCACAGTGGCCGCGACACCAGCAGCACGGAAGTGGGCAGCGGCCCCTCTGACAGTGGCCCCACTCCCCCACCCACTGGGCCTGGCACTGCCCCCCTGACTGAGGCCTTGCCCGAGACCCCGGAGGCAGCTTCAGGGGCAGTAGCCACCGCCGCAAGCAGCTGTGGGAGTGCAGCAAGCCAGATCCTCCTATCAATCAAACCGGCTTCCCGGGCTATAAATGAGCCTAGCAACGTGCGTGCAAAGCAAAACATTATTTATGCTGCCAAGCATGAAGGCGACATGAGCCTCCGCGTCTCTACAGCTGCTGAACACAATTCAAGTTCTCTGAAGCAAAACCCGGCTGCAGCAGTGGCTCAGGACCATGCAAAGAAATTCATTGCTGTCCCTGCTCGCCTGCAAACCAGGTGCGGGGCCATCCGGGCGAAGGAGCTGGTGGACTACTCCAGCGGAGCCTCCAGTGCCGTGAGCGAACTGGACGATGCGGACAAAGAGGTGCGTAACCTGACGTCCCGGGCCTTCCGGAGCCTGGCTTACCCCTACTTTGAGGCTCTGAACATCAGCTCCCGGGAGTCCTCCGCCACGCTCTCAGAAGTGGGCTTTGGGCGCTGGTCAACTTTCCTGGACTTAAAATGTGGGGGTGTTGGGGCCAGGGTGGAGCAGAGCCTCCTCAGGAGCAGTGCGGCCTCTGTGGCTGCAGGTCTGAGGAAGGGCAGTGGGGCCCGGGCCACTGCCGACCAGCTCTACATCCAGTCCAAGAAGTCTCAGACCAAGGCCTTGGAGTTCGTGGTTAGCAAAGTCGAGGGGGAAATCAAACATGTGGAGACGCCCCTGTGTTTCCAGAAGCAGGTCCAGACGGGCTCCCGCGTCGTTACCCTTTTGGAGCCCCTGAATGTACGCAGTGAGAGCAAAGCCAGCTCTGCCCCTGGGCCTGGCAGGACCACCAAAGGCCCGGGCAAGGGTCCGGGGTCGGCATACACGGACGACGGCTCCGAGACCTCCGAGGGCAGCAAGCCAGCCTCCCGCGCTGATGGCCCCCAGAAGTCCAAGTTTGCCTCCAGTCTGCTAAAAAATGTCATTTCCAAGAAGATGCAGCGGGAACACGAATTCAAAATGGAGAGGGGAGAAGTCACGGATACATCCCACCACCTCGCAGGCACCTCCAAGGAGACGGAGGGTGCCCCCGGGAGCGAGAGGCAGCGAGAGAGGGGCCTGCAGAGGCAGAGCTCTCGTCACTCCGAGGCCGGCTCCGAGTACACCGTGGTCAGCGTGTCCGACGCGGGCGGGGAGGGGTCCGTGGCGGGCTCCAAATCCCCGGTCTTCAAAGCCAGTACTCCTCGCGAGCGCAGCGCAGGCCCTAGCCGGAATTTCACTGATGGACACACAGAAGTGTGTGAAATTAAAAAGAGTGCCTCAGAGACCGTCAAGGGCATCTTCCTCCGCAGTCAGAACAGTGCGTTCCGGTCATGGAAGGAGAAAGAGGCCGAGAAGCGGGAGGAGCAAGCCCCTGTCGGGAAGCTGAAGCTGCCCAAAGGAGGCGACTGGCGGGCTGATCTCGGGGAGATTTCTGCCAGCAAGAACACCATCATGTCACGCCTCTTTGTCCCCAACATCCAGCAGACACCCAAAGACAAGCAGTCGGGGAAGCAGGCCACCAAGTATCCTGCTGCTCAGGCCACTTCCACAGCGGTGATCAGACCCAAGGCTCCCGAAATCAAGATCCGGCTGGGGAGTGTGCAGCAGCCGAGCTCAGACTTCAACATTGCCAAGTTGCTCACGCCCAAGCTGGCAGGTGGCAGCGCGTCTAACCTGTTCAAGACCATCGAGGACAATAGCAGGGCACAGCAGAAACTCTTCCGCGGGGACAACCTAGAAAAAGTGCCCCATTTCCAGGTGAGAGACATCAGAGACAAGTCCAAGGCTCAAGGCCCCCTCCACCAGGTGAGAGATGTCAGGAAACTAATTAAAGGGTCAGGGGATAGCAGTGACAAGGGCAGTGTTACCCCAGAGCAGGGGCTGACTGGACCCAAATCCAGGCAGCTATCTGCAGCCGCTGGCGGATCTGGATCCCTGTCTCCCATGGTGATTACATGCCAGGCTGTAGTGAACCAGAGGGAAGACAGCGTGGACCGAGAGCCCAGGGAGAGCATGGGCAAAGGGGGCAGCGGCAGAGTCTTGAATTCCTCCTCCCCAGAAGGGACAGTCCTGGTTCACAGGGCATCTGGCAGGCTGCCTGTGGCTACCATTGCCCCCAATAAGCCCGAGCAGGGCTCATACCTGCCTGTGCTCAAGATTGTCTCCAAGGCTTCCACCCGGAAGACTCCAGAGAAGCTCAAGGAGGAGGAGGTAAAGGAGGAAGGGAAAGCCACAAAGCCAGCCCGGAACGCCCTGGAGAAGCTGACTGCAGCCGTGAGGTCCATGGAAGAGCTGTACAGCTTCAACAGGAATGAGTGGAAGCGCAAAAGCGACCCCTTGCCTATGATGATGGACAGCCACGTGCTGTCGCTCATTGCCAGTGAGGAGAGGGAAGGGGTAGTGGGTGCTGAGGGAGACCACGACAAGCTGTCCAGGCGGCTTGGTGAGGTGGAAGAACGGGGCACAGGAAACAAAGCTGGTGTGGTCCTGCGAGGGGCCCCCATAGAACGTCTGCAGCGGAGAAACTCCAACCCCAGCGCTGAGAGTGTGTCTGCCAGGGCAGCAGCCTTTGAGAACCTGGCCAGGGAAAGACCCCGATCTCTCTATATTCCCCAAGTCCACAAGGATGTGGAGAGAACACAACCCCTGCAGCCCCTCCCACCACTCCCCGGCAACCGGAACGTGTTCACTGTAAGTGCCAGCAGCATCCAGAAAACTGGGGGTGTCGCTGGCAAGTTCCCACAAGGGCCTTCTCCAGAGAGTCCTTCAGCGGCTAAGGGCATCAAATCGCAGGGACTCCGGTCCCTCAAGATCCCTCCAGCCACCCGGACACCTCCTGATGAGGTGACCAACAGGAAAAGTGGCAGCAATTTGGAGAAGAGCAACAGTGACTGTGAGAATTACCTGACCATCCCTCTTAAAGGAAATTCTGCTGCAGGGGAATTTCTTAGCAGGCCTGGGGTTTCCAGGGAGGGGCCCCCCAACTCCTCAGCTGCCACTCTCTGTAGTTTACCCCCACTGAGTGCTCGCAGTCAGGTCCCCAGTAGCTCCAAAGGCTCTGAGGTTAGTGGAACCAGCCGACCAGCTTGGCGTACCAAACCTGAAAACCCCCGGGAGACAGTAGCTGCCCCCCAAGGGCCCCAGAGCCCTGAGCATCCCCCCACCACCATCTACCACCAGCCTCCACTGCCCTTCACTCTACAGGGGGCCCAGCCCCAGGTCCTCTGCTTCTCCCCACCCAGCATGCCTGCCCCTGCACCTGCAGGCTCAGCTCCAGTTCCCACAGACCCCTTCCAGCAGCCACAGCCTCAACAGACCCAGCGTAAGATGCTCCTGGATGTGACAACTGGCCAGTACTATCTGGTGGACACACCGGTACAGCCCATGACCCGGAGACTGTTTGACCCTGAGACAGGGCAGTATGTGGATGTGCCCATGACTTCCCAGCAGCAGGCTGTGGCTCCCATGTCCATCCCTGTGCCTCCCTTGGCCCTGAGTCCTGGGGCTTATGGACCTACCTACATGATTTACCCTGGGTTTCTGCCCACCGTGCTGCCCACAAATGCCCTGCAGCCCACACCAATTGCTCGTACTCCAGGAGGCGGTGAGCTCTCCCCAATGGCGGCCGAGCCTTCCAGCAAAGAGGCAGCTGCAGCGTTCACTGAGGCCCCATACTTCATGGCTTCTGGTCAGTCTCCAGCCTCCTCATCCTCCTCAGCCCCAGCAGCCACATCTCAACTTGTAGGGGCCAAGGGCTTTGCCCAGCTGCATGGCAAGCCTGTCATCAGCATTACTTCGCAGCCCCTGGGGCCACGGATCATTGCTCCCCCTTCCTTTGATGGCACCACCATGAGCTTTGTGGTAGAACACAGATGATGGGCAGCCACCAGGAAGTGGAATGAAACACTCCTGGTAAGTGAATTTCACTTTGATAGTCAGGTTTACGAGAGTAAGAACAATAATTTTTTTGTTTGTGTTTGAAGTAAGAGATTTACAACAAAGGAGGCTGTCTCTAAAAATGGATGTTTTGAGAGAATAGAACAAAACCACATCCAATTTACAAAGGGGATAATTTTGCCAGGATTCTCCCCTCTCTCCAGGCTTCAGTCCCCAAGGTCAGCCTTTGCCCTTTGACCTTTTCAGATTGCCTGAGTGTTTTTTCCCACCTGAGAGTAGAAGGGAAGTGAACCTTGGGTCTGTCCCTTCAGTCTGTGGTAAACGTTGTCAGGGCAAAGAAATCAAAATCCAGCTTGGATTTTGTGGAGTGAGCCTCACTCTGTTTGTGACAGCCCCAGGGACGGGAGGCACTGAACATCCTAGGAGGTCATTGTAAAACCCTTCAATCTGTTTGCTCCCCAGAAGTATGGAGAAGCAAAGACAGATGTTTCTTGTAGGAACATTTTCTAAAATCTGCAGAAAAGCTTTTTTCTCCTCTTGTATCTTCCTTTTGAAATTGCTTATAAAGGCGGCTGTATTTTTTAAGCTCTTGTTTTTCAGTTTTCAGATAATCAGAACACATTCTTGGGATGAGTTCAAGGTCTTTAATGTGTCTTACACACACACACACACACACACTTTGATTTCTATGGAGGATTCTGGAGCTGCAGTTACTCCTTGCTTGAATGGAGTTGCTGTGTTTAATCCAGTCCTGTTCAGACTGAACACATTATGCTTTGCTGCTAATCCCCACAAGACTGTTATTTTCATGTCTGCATTCTTTCTTCAGAAAAGAATCAACTTCCACACCTACCCCCAGGTAAAGGAAATCAGAGTAAATAGATTCCTGACACTTAAGTTAATCCAAATGTCCAAACAGGAATCCCTGGAAATACAGTACATGGAACTTGATAGGAAGAGGGAGCTTTACTTGTTCAAACCGGGACACTTCAGGTCAAACACATGACAGGGCAAAGACACCTTCAGATACGAGCGTAAAGGTGTCAGAACTGTGTGGGGACAAACTTGTCCCTTACACTCCTGTTCTCTTCAGATGGGGAAAGGGTGATATTATAAATGCTTCTAGGACTTTCAGTCTTTAGTAAGATCATATTCTGAACTAAAAAGAAACAAAAAAGAGAGAAATCCTATTTATGCTTCCATAATAAAAAATAAGTTATTTCTCTCTTCTCTGTTATAACTGAAAAGGAACAGGAATATTGTTGCTTTGTGCAATGAAAGAGCCTTCATTCTGGAGTTAGGATCATTGGATTTTGGAGTCACACAGCTTCTCACCAGCTGTGTGACATTGAGCATTACAAGCTTTTTAGCATTCATGTGTCATCTCTAGTGGGGACAATAATATCTAACCCTAAACATGTATCTAAGTATCCGATGATATACCAGTGTATTGCAAGCTAAAAATTTTGTTCAAATTAAGGGATTGTTACTGAATATTATTACACTTATTGGACTGTAAGACAATATTAGGCATTGTTTAAAAAACCCTTAAACCTTTCTCTAAGAATTCAGTTGAAAGCACAAGCCTCATTTTAGCTGCAATCTAGAAATACATTATTTAAATTCTTCTTCTGGGAGAGTCTGCAACAGGCAGTGTGTGATGATAACATATAAAGAGGGGAGGGAGAAAAGTAAAGACAAATAAGTCATATTTTGTTTAGTGTAGAAAATTAAAAAAATATTCAATATGCATGGGTAGGAAACTCAGAATTAGAGAATCAGTTTCGCAGAAGGAAAAGAGTAGCCTATAGGCAAAAGTGTTTTAATCACTTAGACAGGTGGTGTGTTTACCTAGGACTGTTTGGGACCAGCTAATGCTATGAGACCTTTGTGCAAGCTGTGGAGGTACAGAAGCAAGGGGAAGGGAGGACAGGGAAGAGAGAAGGGAGGATCGGGCACACACTTGCACAGTATCCTCTTAAGCAGCTGCCTTTGGCCTTTCTCCTGTCTGTTGAGTCTAGAGAGATTAGACTTGGGATTGTTTCCAATAGACACAGATATGCATTAGAGCTTTTAGCATTTGGGACTTGAATGGTGATATTTGAAAATTTTTCCCTTTTTGAAAGCACGACCTTTATTTTAGTAAATAAAGCCCTAAAGATAGACAGAAAGGCCAAATCTGGTTGGCAACTAAAGATTAGCTTTTTGTATGTAGGCAAAAGTTGACTTAGCCAAATTGAAATAATGAATTAAAAATTTTTCAAAATTCACGTTTTTGAACAATCAATACCACCCTCCAAAGAAAAGCCAGATGGATTTTTTTTAAGTGTGTAATTCTTCTCCTTGTGTAAAAAATTATAAGTGCTGTTCAGATATTTCAAGATGCTCATATAGATGGTCAGTGTGAGAAATCTTGAAAGGTGATTTCAGGTCAAAATTTCCTTTAAAAACCAGACTTATTGCAGATATTTGTTTTGAGGTAGGGTAGGTTTATGTGCCCTTTTCAAATGAGAATTTATGTAAATGATTTTTATCTGACCACAATATTTCACAGAGAAGAAAACTGGGACTTAGAAAGAAATGGTTTGCTGAGGTCCCCAGAGAATGAGACAACCAGGATGTTTAGAACCAGCTCTTAACTCCTGGGTGACACCATGCTCCCTGCAGACCACTCTGTGTTCCTTGGTGTGATGCATGGAGCAAAAAAGGGACAGTAAAGAAGGTGTAATGAGCTCTGAACTGGCAGCAAGGACACCTGGGATCTGCTCTGTGGTGGCATTTGGCTATGAACCATCTGTGTTTCCATTTGCCTCTCTGGACGTTTGTAAAATGAATGTTTCAACAAAATGCACTAATTCAACAAGCATGAATTACATGCCTACATTCCACCAGCCACTGTGTACTCCCTGTTGGGGCCGTAAACCCACATACGGATAACACAAATTAGGGGCTTACACTCCAGCAGGAGACAAACTTGTACACACAAAACTACAAAACAAGTGTTCAAGAACTGTCATAACCTTTAAGATTCCTTCCAGTTCAAATAATAAGTATTTCATCATCTATTTTTAGCACCACATTGCAACAGGGAGCTTCACTTTTTTTCCTTCCCATATATATTTGGACATAAACAGCTGCTGTTATCTTTTTCTGATTATTCTCTTATAAATGTTCCCTTATTAAAAAAATTTTTATAGGTGAGTTCTTCTCACTTCTCTTCATCCTGTGGTCAATATTGCGGTATTTCTCAGATTTTGCCATGCCACACCACATCTAAAAAGATAATAATATTATTCATTGTATTATTATTTAGGACTCCCATCTCACATTGTGATTAATGGACAAGGCTGTGTACCACCTGGGACCCAACTGCTCAGATGGCTACAGCAGTAACCCAATTGCAACACACCAGTGTACTAGGCACACCAGCTGCAAAACTTCGCCACTTTCTTTTTCATTGTTGTTAGGCCCTTTTGTCTGTCTATTTTGGTTTTTAATGTTCCCTCTCCACATGATCTTTGAAAACTTTTTAATGAGTTTTTTTTTTTTTTTTAGATTTCTGTTATTCGAGGCACATGGCTATATTTTTCTCTTCCTGACATACTCTCTTGCCCATCCACTTAGATGCTATATTTTTGTTTTAAGATTTTAATTGAGACTTGATACTAAATACCATTTACAAGGGCATAAAGATAAAATAAATATGTAATATTAATAAAAGAAAACTTTCATTGGCACAAGTAGTGGATATCAGCCTAAGGGAACAGCAATTATTTTGTTTCATTTTTATGTCCTTTTTCTCTTTTTACTGTAAGCCTTTGTTTCTTCATTTCTCCCTGTGTTTCATGTTGCTCCTACATTGTTGGTCTTTCTTTTCTATTTACTTCCTCAGAGTTATTTCTACCCACTGTATAGGGCCCCATGCATCAGCAACTGAAGTAGGAAGAGCAAGGGCTGGATTCAGGGAGAGCTGTTTTATTATTCTAAGGGGTCCCTAGACTGGTCCTTAGATTATCAAACCCAGTCTCTTTGTACTAAAATTCCAAGAGGAAATTGGCACATAGAGAGGTTAAGTGACCCTTCCTTAGTCACAGAACTGGGACTCAAAACCTAAATATTCCATGCCAGAGTCTTTTCCTTTTTTAGAAGTGGAGTCACTACATTGCCCAGGCTGGAGTGCAGTGGTGCCCAGGCACTTTCTTCTTGCTGTCCATTTCTCCTTTTCCTTTTCTCCCTAAGGCCACTTTTCTTTGATGGAGTTACTTCCTGGTGTCTGTCCCGCTAGTCTCTCTTTTTCCCGTAGCCATTTACTTGAGAATTTATTTTCTGCAACTTGTTCCTTATTGTGGTTTCTCATTTTCCATTCACTTCAACTTGATTTATTTCAACGTGCCACCACCTTGCTTCTTCCCTTTTCTTCACTTTTTTCGTAGTTTGTTTTTTATCACAGATTAGACCGCTTAAAGGGTAGGACTGGGTGGGTTCTCCAGCTCACCTGAATGTTCTTAAAGCATTGTACTTGCAGCCCAGGCAAGTCATCTGAGGGACAGGAACTTTGCTGCCCCAGCGCATGCAGGCCAGGTAGCTAATCTGCAGGCTATAACCTAGACATTTTATTTTCACTTCATTCCATAACTACCTTCATGAATTGATTAGTTTATTTCTATTTTCCCCACTAACTTGGTAGTGACTTCCTCTCCCAATTATTGTATATAGCTGCTGTTTTGTTTTATCTTCTTAATGTATTTTTTTGTTTTTGCCTTTTCTTTTCTCCCTTTCCTTTTAATTGCATTGTGGCTTTCCTCTAGCTTACTATTTCATACCTTTCTTCACAATTCCGCTGCCTTTATATTTTCTTTTTTAACTTACCTAAAATTAATAAAAAATGAAAAGTAATAGCTAGTGTGTATTAATCATTTAGTATATACCAAGACTTAACATCATTGAATTTCTAACACAGGTAGGTACTATTTTTAATCTCTGTTTGACAAATTAAACATTAACTTGTCCTACATCAGCAGCTATTGAAATCCAGGCACTTGGAGCTCCATGCTCGTTCTCTTATAGATCACCCCCTTGTTCATCTGTTTGTCTTATTCTCTGCTTTCTGGTCTCAGTTCTTTGTTGTAAATTGTCCCTCTTCCCTTATCCGTTCTTTGTGTCAGGACTTTCCCACTACCTAACTTCGCCAAAATTTTTCAGCCCTTGCATTTTTCCTCTCGGCCACATCAGGGTTAATTATATGAAACATTAAAGTCGTTGTGGATGGGAGAAGAGAACAGAGTTGGCATTTGACTGGCTGCCCTGCTGCTGATTTTCTAAACTTCTGTTTCATTCAGAGGAAATAGAATCTTCTGGCCATTTTACTGCCATCATGGAGTGTGTGTGTGTGTGTGTGTGTGTGTGTGTGTTGCGGTTTGGGGGAAAGGGCAGGGAAAGGGAATAAGGTAAGAAACTGACCCTGAATCTGTCAGTGTTCAGCATCTACTAAAATTCTATGTGTGGTTTTCATTTTATTAAAAAACTAGCTGTCCTTAGAACACTGTATGCCCCAAAAAGAAACCTGAGCCAGCTTAAGGACTCCTAGGAGCTGTGGCTCCCAGCGGTGGGAGAATTTTTGTTTATGTAAAGCAGAAGAATGTGGGCTATAAAGGTAAGGGTGAAATCTTCTTGGATGCCAGTGAATTAAAGCATTTTAGTTGAAGGGGAGCTGTGTAACTTTTACTAAAGCACAAGTATGTGTGCCTTGAAGTCAGGCAACCCCAACTCAGGTTCTTATACTGTTACTTACTAGTCTAAGTAACTAGTCTTACTTACTAGTCACAGTGTAGTCCAGGCAAGTGACTTGCTGTCACTGAGCCTCATTTTCCTCATCTGTAAAATGGGGTACATTTCAGGAGAGTAGTGAGGACTGAATTACAAAACCGTGACAGAAGACAGCACATATACATGGCATGTAGCAAGTGTTCAAGCTCCCTCATAAATGCCTCAGAATCCCCTTATCTTCTCAGTGCCCCTCACCAGAGCAGAAAATCAGCTCTTATCAATGCAGATTCCCAGGGTAAGCATCATGGACCTGTGCCCAGGATTGCTCTGTATTTCCCCAAACCGGAGGCAGTGCCCACAGCTCTGCAGTCCTCTCTGAGCTAGCTGGCTGATCTCTCAGGGCAGGCCAGTTGGCTGTGTGTCAGGGTACTCTAGTATCCCCCAAGGCCGTCCAGAATGTTATACAACTCTGAGCATAGCTTGCCAGCTGTGTGTGGTGATTTTCCCCTCTGTCTGGGCACAGGCCGGCATGGAGAAAGGGAAAATCTGACCCAGGATCCCTGTTGAACTCTGTCATGTGTTCTGGTCCTAAAACCGTGGGAAGTCATCCAGTTAAACTCCCTGGTGACACAGTGTAGTCATCCTTCATCTTTACTGACTTCTTCATGATCCATTCTACTGCAGTAAATGTTTGTGTGGCCTCTGACAGGTTAGCTATATTGGTGATTTTTATTACTTTTTCTTTAACAGGAATTGGGAGCAATTTTACTAATTCTCAATTTCAGACCAAATTCCTCTGAAATTAGTGTAAGCAGAAGCGATATTCTGTGAATATCCAAAAACGCAGTATCTATACTATCAATCCCTAAATATGATCCTAGTAGATTGATTAACCAGATTTCTCCTTCATTTCTCAGACTATTACCGTCCTATAGTGCAATCTCTCTCTTGACTGTTTCTTTCTTTTCTGTCTCTCTGTCTCCCCTCAATGTCTTCTCACTGCTCAAGGAGTCTTTGCAAACCTTGCCTTGTGATAGGACTCAGCCAGAGTTGTTGTCAAATCCTTGGATCCACATTGAAATGATTCTTCTGAGTCCCATATTTTCTTTCCCTCTTGTAATTAAATTTTATTTTCCTATTGCTGCTTTTGATCTCCTAAGGTAGAAAAACTTACGTTCAGCAAATGAGGGGTCTCCAAATTCACAACGGTCCCTTTCATCTTGCAGGTCATTCCTCAGTATAAAATACAACACAATAAAATAAACATGGAGTATATACATATGAGCTTAAAAAATTATTCTTACGGACTTCTTTTTTAAAACACATATTTAAACAGGTTTGTTTCTAGATGACAGAATTAAAATGTCCCTTGCCTTACTACTCTGAGTGCATGTAATTGGCTAGATAGCTGTTATTTGATACTTTTTGGAGGTTATTTTTCGCATGAGTCTTCTTAATCCCTAACAAATATTACCTGTAGGCCACTCTATTTCTGTTTTCATAATATTGTGTTCAAATATTAACTCCCAAATGTTAAAAAAAAAGCTTACTTAGGCAGAGTTCTGGTAGATATGCTAGAACTTATGTGGAGATAGAGAGAAAAGGCTAACTTTCAGTAAGCTTTTGAACATGTCAATGCTGTTCTGGAATTGATTTAACTAAGTTAGGTTCTAATCAGTACATCTTATTTTAAACAAAATGTACTATGTGAATTTTGAAATAATTTAAGTACTGGTCATTTGCTTTACAAGAATTCTTAGTATAGAGTTTGCTCATTTAATAAGATTGATAACTAAATTTCAAATATTTCCATTTAGCTTAAATATTTCTGAATGCTAATATTAGAAATATATCTATTATATTATTTTATCTTTGCTATGAATGATTTCAATGAAAATGAACATTTAACTGTAAAGTCATTTTTGAAGAGTTGATTAGATTTGATTCAAGTTCCAGTTGGGGCAATTTCTCGAAGTTGGCATAATGTTCAGTAAGTTCATAAACATATTTGCCAAGCACATTTTAAAATGTTAACTTCATTATTAACATTGAAATTAGCCAAACACTTAAATAAAATGTATTTTAATATTTTTCTTGTTTTGTAAAAGTGAAATTTGCTTTTAGAACTAAAAATGTTTTCCTTGACTATGTTTTTTTTTTTAATGTTTTTATTTTATAGGAGCAAGACAAAAAGATGGACTATTCTTCTTTAATCTGGAATTTGCATTGTAATAGCACTGAGAATTAATTCATCTGAAAAACTTCTTCCACATGTGTTATTCTTAATTTTTGCTTCTTATAAGCCAAGTGTGTAAGTTTCTATATTTTTCTGAACAACCCTCTTAAGGCAGTTTTTATTTTAATGTTATTAAGTTGATTGAATGGTTGCATTTCTTCCTTTTATGACTATTTCTTTTTATACTTCAACACAGGATATAAACTTTCTATTCACCTCCTTTCCCCCTGTACTTGTGACTAGACAAACAATTCCTTTGTTCCCGTTGTTCAGTCAAAACATGCAACAGAATGGGATTGATTCTGTTGTGAACCAAGCTAGCAAATCAGTAATTTGGATCACGAATCTCCTTATAGGTTCTTGGAATATATCAAGACTAGCTGGCTGAGTTGTAGTACATATTTAAGTTTTCAATATGGTGGTCTGCTCTTTGAATAATATATCAGCCAAACCTACCCATTCTCTTGGTTATGCTCTATGTGTTATTTTATTAGGTTTGGCATGATTTCAAATGTGATTGTGAAAAATGGTGGTTTTAATGTTTGTGTTTTATTTTATTTTTCCAATTTGTACAATGCCACGACACTATTTGTTGCCTTAAAATAGAATAGCTTGAAATACTGGAAAGCCAATGATTGCATCTAAAGTACTTAGTCTCAGAAAGGTATAAAATATCTATTTTCCTTTAAGAATCCAACTATTTTTGTGGGTGTATAGCATTTTTCTTTTCTTCAATAATTCCCTCCATAGTTGCATACTCATGTCTCTCATGGATTGTTTGGAGTTTAAAGAGTGACCCTTTGGGGCAGTAAAGTAGAATACGGCACTAATTCAGTGTCTCTGATTCACTCCAGCCGTACCCTTG
>NW_012115344.1:333027-335377 GCF_000951035.1 Colobus angolensis palliatus | reverse complement strand
AGCATCAGAGCTTCCTCGTTTTCAGAAGAGATTGGCTGGGTATAAGGTAACTTAATATTGACCCAAGAAAGTAGAATCCCTTTCAGAAATCTTTACACTTACTTTACTGAAAGCAGCACCAAGAAATCTCCAGTATTTGAATGCACCTGGGGAAACGTACATAGAATTTGGGTGAATAGTACCAAACTTGGTAAGACTGGTTTAAAGCCAAATGTGACTTTCAGGAAAAACCAGTGGTCGTGTTGAGTAGTGACCACTCGCTCACCAACTCTTCAAAAAGAGAAACAACTCCTTCCCTAGAAAATGTGGTAGAGTTGAGAGTTTGGGGCCCATAATCTATGTATCAGTGTTTCTCACCAGCAGATTTGAGTTTTAAATTCTCACATTGAGGTAAATTAGGACACAAACTAAGGAAAGAAAGAAAAAGCTTTTCATTTGTTTGTTCTATACAAGAGACTTCACCTTTTAGGAAGTTGCCAAGGACACAGTGATGTCAAAGTGGTTAAAAATGCAACTTTTGAATAATGTTCTATTAATATCACATCATCTATTGATAATTTTATGGTTCTCTATTTCACCAAATCATACAAAGCTGCTAGGCCACTCACTACCTCCAGTGATAGGAAAAAATATTTTCACAGGCATGAGGTAAATCTCAATCTTTATTTTTATTGTTTTGTCATTTCTTGAGGTTGCATGAATATTTGAATGAAGTAATATACCCTTCCTTTTATAACTCAAGTGGAATCAAACAAGAGTCTATGAAGCCTTCTGACCCATAAAACTATTACTCTAATGATGTCCCTTTAGCTACTGAACTTCCCTTTTATTTTTTATTACTATAATACCATTAGTAAAACATTTCCTAAATAGTGCCTTGAACTTGAATCTAATCAGATTTGCAGAGTCTGGCTTCTATAATATCCTCTTAGGGTTGTATGTGTGGCTCAGTTTTCCAGAAGGGCCTCTTTTTATTCTTGATAAAATGGTCATATTTGAAATATGTCCCATTTCAATCGTTTCTGGAAAACTGAACACATTTGTAACCATATAAAAATTGAATTCACCAGAATGTATTTTTTTAAAAAGTACTCACTGAAATTGCCCTCAGGATTAAGTGAAGGCCCAGATATGTAGGTAATGCCATAGCAGATAGGCTCTCTATATGTCCATTTATCATGGAGTAAATAAGCCAAAGCAAATTACACTTTATATCTTTATAACAAATCTCGACTATTGACATGCATTTCTAATACATCCTTATGTCACTGGAAATAGCTGGTGATATAAATTCCTTTTTCTTATTTTCAAATTTGACATGATCATCTTTACCTCTTAAAAAGATACATCTTAATTGTTTTCATACTTCATAGAAATCAAAGTCTGTGTTTGCTACAAATTGAATGCTCACATTACCTGAAATAATATTTTGGACTGCAGGACAGGACAGTATTGATTCCTAAGTAGATTGACTATAATCTCATGATAAGTATGTATATGTGCATGGGAAAACAACATTCAACAATAGTCTTTGTGTTTAAAAACTATCATGGTATACATTTACTTATGTGGTGCTTGAGGAGTTTCATTTTACAGTTTACAAGGTGTAGGTTTGCACCCCAAATTCTCAGGGTATGCTATTTCACCCAAATACTTGAAAGAAAAAGGTGCCCTGTATTTTATCAGTACTGTTGCGGTGGAAATTTTTTGTGTAAGTTTGTTTGAGAAAACTGCTTATAAAAATCAAATTCACAAAATGTGTTAGGCTTTCACATAATTTCTAAGGAGATATGTGTAGAAATAAGATATATATTATCAAGAGACTGCTTATATATTCTTAACTAACTTCTGGGTCCTAAGTAGACCTCACAGGTGCATAAAATCATTAATAAAGCATGTAGCACTTGCTAATTGGTGCCTTAAGCTTGAATCTAATCAGAATTGCAGACTCTGATCCTCTGGGGTAAAAAACATGTCCATCTGTGGCACGTGTGAGTACTAGGCCCAGGGGAAGAGTCTGAAAATCGAACTCCTTTGTATGTCCTGTGTCTCAGAAGAGAACTGAATGTTCAGAGCAGCGTTTGTAAGCTGTTAACATTCAGTATTTCATGTTGCAACTAGAATACATTAGATTTATTCCTGTTTAATTCATCATGGTGCAGAATAAAACACACACACATCTGATTTGATTTCTTTTTCTTTTTTTAAGTTTCATAATTGCTTTTTATGGCTAGTGTTAATGGCAAGAAGTCCTTCCCAGGGCTCCCTGAATAACCTACTATACCTGTATCCACAGCAGGTGATGCTTTCTTTTTATCCCCACTTTGAAGACATGTGTTTCTGTATTTAC
>NW_012115344.1:329500-332977 GCF_000951035.1 Colobus angolensis palliatus | reverse complement strand
ACATTAGATTTATTCCTGTTTAATTCATCATGGTGCAGAATAAAACACACACACATCTGATTTGATTTCTTTTTCTTTTTTTAAGTTTCATAATTGCTTTTTATGGCTAGTGTTAATTGCAAGAAGTCCTTCCCAGGGCTCCCTGAATAACCTACTATACCTGTATCCACAGCAGGTGATGCTTTCTTTTTATCCCCACTTTGAAGACATGTGTTTCTGTATTTACGCATAAATTATACTATTGTATAGTAAAGACAGCAGTGGTTGAAAAGAATGTGAACACTGTAGAAGTTATGTTGGAAAAGAGGAGAGTAAATTGTGTGATTAATGGGGAAGGATATTGGATAATGTTGTACCCCGGACTATGAAAAAAGCTGGTGGTAAGTGGGAAGAATGTGAAATTTTAAACTGCTCTCAACATAGGAATCTTGGTGGAAAAGGTTCCTACCAGAGGTCTGATATGATTCAATTGTAGAATGCAATGAACTTGGCCAAGGGAACTTTGAATCCAGCCAAGGGGACTTTGAATCTCAGCAGCTCTGAGAATCACATTTTCAGTGCATTGAATATGGAGTAAACTATTTAGACAAGGATTCTGTGAGACTAGCCTACTTACCTTTAATTGCCAGCATTTGTAAATGATTGTGCAATCTTGTGTAATGGTCTTTTATTTTAACTGTTTTGGAAAAAAAAGTTTTATTGTTTTTTTTTCCCAGTAAAAATTACTTCAAAGAAAAAACGCATTGTCTGTCTTTATTTTAACTCAAAAAACAAGCTTTGGATAGTTTTATTTTCTTCTGCTTTAAATCCTTCATTTAATTAAAATACTCTATTAGTATTTCACATCCAGGTACTATTCATTTTCTATTGCTGTGGTAACAAATGACCACAACTTTAGTGGCTTAAGACAACATAAATTTATGATCTTACAGCTCTGGCTATCAGAAGTCTGGTACTGATTTTTGCCTATACCCAGAGTATTTTACTTCCTGTACCCAAAGTATTTTGGCCCACCTAAGGAGTCTGATCTCAGCTCATTAAGTAGCATTGTGAGGAACACCTACCAAGGTGCTGACACTCCACTGACACCAGAGAGCAACACAGACAACCTGTGTGCCTGAGAGTCCACACTGGGGCCCCAGAAAGTAATGTGGCCATCCCTCTCAGCAACTACATATCAGAGACATACATTTTGGAAATCTATTGCACAGTGAAGATGAATGCTGTAATATGTCCCTTAAATAATCCACTAGTCAGGTGAGATCACTATAAACCTTAAGATTAAGGCCCCAAAACGCTTGAACCTATATTCCACAAAGACAGATATCCAGGATTCCTCACATCTGTCTAGTGGTTGGGGAATATAAAGCAAGAAAGGAAGTTAAGGGCAGTTTCAGATCTTATATGTCACCTCTGAGTCACCTCTGGCTTCCGGGTCTTGTTTCTAATGAATTCTCAAACTACAGTCTCCACTTTGCATCAAGTGTGCGCCATTTTTCTCTGCATTGCATTGCCCTGCCAGCCTTCATTGCAGCATGCTCACCCAATCCTGAGTATTTCAGAAACAGGGACTATATTTGTGGCAGGATTTGGCTGAAGGTTTACCGTAACTCGATGGAGATTAGCAGGTAGTTCATAATATGGCAGGCAACTGCATTAGCATACACCTTAAATCTGAACCACTGGCGTTCCTATTCTTAAATAGCCCCATGCCATCTCTGGCACAACGTCATTTTCACTGGTAGTTGAGTTTATTTGTGCTCCAGATACTCTCCTAATTGCTAGAGCCCTCTCTTTCTTCCATCCTCCACTTCCTCTGCTCCCTAGATTTCTGACTCCCAATCCTCCACGTTTCTGTAATTTCTTGTATAAAGCAATTTACCTATCTAATGAATCCCTACTGATGCAGACCCACTACACTATATCCAGAAGATCTTACTTTCATAAACAAGCATGCCCATTGTTCTAGCAATGTATTGCTGAGAAACAATCTACCTCAAAACTTAGTGGCTAAAAACAACAAAAATTCTTCGTTTAGCTCATGAATCTGCAATTCAGGCAGGGCTCAGCATGGCAGGTTTGGCTGTGATTCACATAGTATCAGTCTAGGAATGGGAGAATCCACTTCCAAGACGGCATACTCACATGACTGGCAAGTTGATGCTAGTTGTCAGCTGGAAGCTTAGCTAGGCCCAAAAGAAAAGGGTCTTGATTCCTCTTCATTTGGGCATCTTTCTGCTTGGGCTTCCTCAAAATATGGTGACTGGGTTTCAACAGTAAGTATCCCAGAGACAGGAGGCAGACAGTGCCAGTTTCTTAAGACCTATTTCAGAAACTGACAGCAGCACTTTCATCATCTATTTGACAAGAAATCACAGAACCCAGATTCAATGGACAGGAACATAAATCCTACCTCTCAATGGGTAGAGTGCTGAAGAACTGGGGGACATGTTTTAAAAGCACCATACTCATTAAGGGGTGTTTTTAAACAGCTATTTTTTTTAAAAGGAATTCTAAAGTCAGTTCTTAGATCAGTATCATCTCTGTGAAATAAGTTTAGTAATAGCACTATTATTAACAGTATATAAAATACTATCATTTGTGTGTGTATGTATATAATATACACAAACACAATATATTTAACAGTATTGCAATATAACATATTATATTTATGACATATGTATTATTATAATGAGAAAATTATGAAATAATATGTATCACTCGCAGCTTATAGTTAGCATTCAAGAAACATTAACTGCTATAATACACCTCTCCATTATAGCACTTCTTCTGAAAACTTCAAATTCACTGTTATACAGTGTACTTAAAAATACTCAATCATTTATTGGGATTCCTTGTATGCATTATATTTATAAATATAAAGAAATGGACTAATGGTCTTATGTGGTCTTATGATTGTCATTGTCTTTCTTCATTCCTAGCTCAAGTTTCTCTAGAACAGGGCTCTCAAAGTGTGGTCTCCATATCAACAGCATGGGAAACTTCACCTGTTTTCAATGCAAATCCTTAGGCCATCTTACACCTGTTAAATCAGAAATGGACAGGGAGTGGTGAGAAGCTGCAATCTATATTTTAACAAGCCCTCCAGATGGTTCTCATGCAAATTTGGGAACCGCTTCTCTGGAACACCATGCCCCGGCAACACAGTTTGGCCACCTTCCTGGACGGCAGCAAGACTGATATTCCTGAGTAGAAAACTCTTCTCTTGACCCATTATATTGGTGTACTAGTCCCCAGTGAGATATTTTCTCTCCAATCCTCATTTTCTTCAGTGACTTTTAACAATGGGGACAATAAATGCCTGTCTCAGGGTTTTTGTGAACATTTTATAAAAAAATCTTAAAAAATACTGTTTTCCAAGAAATGGGGAAAGGATTCCCTATTTAACAAATGGTGCTGGGAAAATTGGCTAGCCATAAGTAGAAAGCTGAAACTGGATCCTTTCCTTACTCCTTA
>NW_012115344.1:326830-328230 GCF_000951035.1 Colobus angolensis palliatus | reverse complement strand
CACAAGTATACATATGTAACAAACCTGCACGTTATGCACATGTACCGTAGAACTTAAAGTATATATATAAAAAAAATACTGTTTTCCTTCCATATTGGTACAATTAATCTAGCCTTTATTTTTTGACCCTTTATCTTTTTTTTTTTCTTTTGAGGGAAGTGTCAGAGTACCAGGGCATGAGGGGAGAGTAAATTGATTTGCTATGGAGGCTCTAACAGAAATCTACCCACTTCAAATGGCACCTTGGCCATCTTGAAGAACAGTTTAAGTTATGGATGCCCTTAGCATCCATAGGGAATAACTCAGTGGTAATTGAACACAGACTATACACTGCACGGAGGATACTGAGGATGTATACATAGCGCTGAGTTTGAGAAGTTCACACTTTATTTAGAAAGATATTTACATAAGTAATCTTAAAGTAAAACTTCTAAAAAATAATGACATAAGGCAACAGAGAAAGGCAGTCACCCACGTTAGTTTGGTTAATTTCCAGTTGGGTTGTATATTTAATAAGCGTACATGGGAAGCAGGTGTCTCCATAGCTGGCAGATTCTATGTGCAGGAAATGTAATAGGAGCTGGGCTTGGTAAGATTTGTTTGGGCAGAAGGGAAGGGAGAAGGCAAGAACAGAGAAACAAACAGCTAAGGGTAAGGTCTGTTTGGGACAGTGCATATTTCAGGGGCAGGAAAGGTGACATTCATGAAGAGTCATGCATAGGAGATGGGAATGAAGTGTGGAATGTGAGTGTGAGGAGAGAATCGAATTCTAGTCTTAGGAGCTCAGACTGGATCTTGTCATAGGTAGCAGAGTCCTCTAGAGTTAAATCTTTCAGAGTTAAATCCAGACTCTGCCTTTCACCAGCCATGAGACGTTGGACAAGTCACTGAATCTCTCTGTGTTTTGATTCTTCCTAAACAAATCAAGTGTATAATAATAGTTCCTACTTGGTAGGGTTGTTATGAGAAGGAATTGATTTAATGCCTGTAAAGGGCCTAGAGCAGTACACGACACTTAACAAATGTAATATAAAATGTTTGTTAAATAATAAAGGTAGAGAAAACTTTGTTTAGGCATGTTAAATAATGTTAATTATTGGGAATTGTCTGCTCATCTAACAAGTGCTTTGTATTTACCATAACTCTTTCAGATCTCATTAAAGATCCAACGTCTGCTTCCTTTTTTTTTTTTTTTTTTTTGACAGAGTCTCACTCAGGCTGGAGTGTGGAGTTCAGTGGCATGATCTTGGCTCACAGCAACCTCCATCTCCTGGGTTCAAGCGATTCTCTTGTCTCAGCCTCCCAAGTAGCTGGGATTACAGGCGCCCACCACCCTGCAAGTTTTTGTATTTTGAGAAGAGACGAGGTTTCACCATTTGAGGGATATATGAGAGCATCTC
>NW_012115344.1:322007-326045 GCF_000951035.1 Colobus angolensis palliatus | reverse complement strand
TCTTGTCTCAGCCTCCCAAGTAGCTGGGATTACAGGTGCCCACCACCCTGCAAGTTTTTGTATTTTGAGAAGAGACGAGGTTTCACCATTTGAGGAATATATGAGAGCGTCTCTACCTTTAAGCATCTCTGTGTATCTTGGCAATTTGAAAGATTCATTGCACCCTGAAATTTTACTCCATAACTGTTTACATGGTTAATCTTCAGGCAAATTGAGTGGGAGAAGTGTTTTAAAAAGATAGGTACCCCCAAACCAAATAGCATTGACTGATTTTCACTAACAAAGGAAATCAGTTAGTTTATAACTAAAGCCTATTCTGGAAAGAGAATGTCCACACTTTTACATGTAATCCTAGAAGATTATGGCAGGAATCTTTCCATTAAAAATAGAAGGGTGAAAATAGTTTACAGATTTACATCATGTTCCAGTTAACTATGAATAAATTAAGCTTTTATGAATAGGAAGGTAGCAAAGGATTACTAACATCATTCTAGACTAACTATAATCCCAAGATAGGAGGCAAATGATTAGCTAATATAACTCCATCAGTGGAATTTTTATCAATCTAAATATTCATCTTCTTTTCTACTCTCATCAAATATAATTGCAATTTTTACAGCAGGGTCTGTGAGACTGCAGATTATTTCTCTGCACACTCAAGCTGAAGACCAACAGACCTGACTCCATGCTGGGGTCTTAGATGTCATGGACAGTAATGGAAGCTGCTAAACAGTTCAAGTAAAATAGCAGTTGGTTAAGTAGCAGCTGGGGTTGAAGTAAAGGAACCATGTAGCCTAATTCAAATATCACCTCCTCAATGATGTTTTCTTTATCTTTTTTCTCTTTATGCTCCATTAGGATTTTGAATCTGTTTCTTCTACACTTGTTTTATTGAACTAAATTATTTTTAGTTGTATTGCTTCCCTCAGTTCACTGAGTTTCTTGAGATAAAAGCAGCATATCTTACCTTTAAAAAAAAAAAAAAAAAAAAACTAACACATTTCTTGATTCTAACAGATGTTCCATATTGCATAAGACAAATGATTAAATAAATTAACAAGTTGTAGAGAAGGACTCATCATATAAGCTTGGCTGGATTTATTTCATTTTCCCCTCCACCCTGCTCTTGACTATTTCTACCTGCTTTGTATATAGTTTGGATTAATAGGGCACTATTGCCCTCCGGCTCCTGGCTGGTTCATTAAGGGGTACCATCAACAGAAGACAGAGAGATGAAAGAAAGTGAAAACAGAGTTTCCCTAGTTTCCACCCAGTGGAGATGGTGAGGGTGGCTGCATTCCTCTACTCAAGGCCACAGCTCCACACAGTTTATATCCCATGGGTGCCAATAACCACTCCCTCCGTTGACTTTTTGGGATCCCTGTTGTTAGGAGCCTCAAGGAGCTACATCATCCCTTGTGGCTTTTTTATATCCTGCCCACATCTTTATGGAGTTTATTGAGCTCTCCTCAAATTACCCAGTTTCAGTTTCATGGAATAACCCTATTTCTTACAGGGGCCTTGACATGGAAGGAGAAACTGATGTTAAGGAAGATGAAGACTGAGAATAGGTAGAAGTTTAAACATAGATATGACATTCAGCTCAAGTCCTAAAGAAGAATGACCGAGCTGGAGTGATGTCTTCTGGTATTTTCTTTCCTCTCAAAAATCCTATCCATTTTACTTATGATGTAGAGTTCTTTTAAGATTTTCTCCAGAAACTTTCTACTAGAACTTTCTTATTTTGTGGATGAATTTTAGATTCATTCCATGCCCCCTAGTGAAAAGTCTTATTGTTTCCTCTTGGTAATTATCATATTTACAGAGGACAAAAGCAAAAAAAACAAAAAAAATGCAAAGAAAGGATCAGTGAAATCTGAGGTCAATTTAGGTATGCAGAGAAATGGATGAAAGTCATGTTTTTAGAAAATGGAAGAATAATTTTTTATAACGTGAAAGTAGTGTTTTCATGATGAGTAAACAAACAGAACTGGTTGCCATTCCAAAACTTATGATGTTCATGGATGAAAGTCCAGCAAATAGATTCACTCCACTGAGTCAGAACATAAAATGTTGCTTTACTCAGAAATTGTATAAGACTGCACATGAAAAGTTAATATTAATGAGTACTTATTAAATGCTTGTTATGTACCAGGAACTTGCTTATTACCTTACTTCATCCTCGCAACAACCTATGAGGTGCTGCTCATATTCCCAATGTGGAAGCTGAGAGGTTTGAAGGTTTATCTAGCAGCAGTAAGAACAAGAGGTGAGATTTCACATATGCAGGAGTATCTTACTCCAAATCTCCTCACTGCTGCAAAACCCTGCCTCCCACCTTCCTGGAAGCTGCATGGGAAAGATTTTCATGCCATTTTTCACCAATTCTGGAGAGTTAGAGAGAAAATGACTACTATGTTCTCCAACTACCTGTAAGGAGGAGGTAGAAATAAAGTGCAAACAAACTCCTTTTTATTAAAACTAATCAGTTATAAGATATTGCTCACTACATCTCCAAAATTAAAAATATTAACCAAATGCTACCAAGTATGTGCTGGGCAGTATGCTTCACATGAATAATCTCCACGAATCCTTAAAACAACACAGTGAAATAGAGATTATAATACCCATTTTGGAAATGGCAGATAGGTTGAGTCCCATGCCCAAGATCCAGCAGGTAGTGGAACTGGATTTCTAAGCCAGGCCTCCCTGTCCTATTCCGTTTGTCTCCACACTTCCTTCTAGGGGAGGACTAAGTTGACAAGGAACACTGAAACTTCGACCAGTCTGAATCTCAAACATATTCTTAGTGTTGAGAAAGGCACCTCGAGTTGTGTATCTCTTCTCTGTGCAGTCGGGCATCTAGACTATCTTGAAAGTGTTTTAAACGTTCAAATAAGCTTTTATTAATTTTCGAGCACAGTAGAACTTACAGTACTTCATATTCATAAGTTCTCCATCTATGGATAGATTCAACTAACTGAGAATCAAACATATACAGAAAAAAAATTTATGAAGTTTCAAAAAGCGAAATTTGAATTTGCCCCACATTGACTACTGAGTTGAAGCCATGTGAATGAAGTGATGTTTAGACATTGTATTAGGTATTATAAGTAATCTAGAGATGCTTTAAAGCATACGCAAGCACTTGTAGGTTATATGCAAATACTGTGCCATTTTATGTAAGGGATTGAGCATGTACAGATTTTAGTATCCACAGGGGTCCTAGAACCAATCCCCCACAGACACCAAGGAACAACTGTGTATCACTTAGTGAAAATAGAACCAGAGCTACTGCCAAATGATTTGGGCCTTCCTTTCACATCCCGTGGTTATTAGTGTCTGTCACTGTTATCAACACCACCACCTTTTTTATCAGCATTATCATCTTTAGTATGTCTACTCTCACCACTTCTATTCAAGATTGTGCTGAAGGTTCTTGCCAGGGCAATTAGTCAAGAAAAAAAAAAAAAAATCAGATGGGAAAGAAAGAAGTAAAACTATGTCTATTCAAAAATGACATTATTCTTTATGTGGAAAATTCTAAAGAATCTATTACCAAAAGATATAGAATGAATAAATGAGGTCAGCAGTGTTGCAACATAATTTAATTTTTACGTGAGCAATATATTATACAAAAATAAACTATATTTTTATATACTTGCAATGAGCAATCAAAAAATGAAACAAAACAAATATATTCAGAATAGCATCAAAAAGAATAAAACATTTGAAATAAATTTAACAAAAATAGTGTAAAGCTTATACTCTGAAAATTACAAAACACTGTTGAAAGAAATTCAAGATGTGCATAAATGAAAAGATGTTTCATATTCATGGACCTGGAAACAATATAATTAATTTTTGATGCACAGGTTCAACACAATCTCCATTTGAATCCAAACTGGCTTTGTGGAAATTGACAGGCTAATCCTAAAATTCACATGAAAACTTAAGGGACTCAGAATTGCCAAAACAATCTTTAAAAAGAACAAAATATGCAATTCACACTTCACAAGTACAAAACTTACTACAAAG
>NW_012115344.1:250045-321307 GCF_000951035.1 Colobus angolensis palliatus | reverse complement strand
CTCCCACCTCAGCCTTCAAGTAGCTGGGACTACAGGCATGTGCCACCAAGCCCTGCTAATTTTTTTATTTTTATTTTGTTGTAGAGATGAGGTTCTTCCTATGTTGCTCAGGCTGGTCTCAAACTCCCGGCCTCAAGCCATCATCCCACCTTGGCCTCCCAAAGTGCTGGGATTACAGGTGTGGGCCGCCAAATAATTTTTTTTATTTATTCAAGCCAAATACTTTTTTTATTTATTCAAAATATAGTGGTAACTTCACACCCACTAAGATGACTATAATAAAAAAGAAGGATATTAATAAGTGTTGGTGAGAATGGAAATATCAGAACCCTTCTACACTGCTGGTGGGAATGTAAAATGGTTCAGTCACATTGGAGAAAATTCTGGCAGTTCTCAAAAAGTTAAATATAGTGTTATCATTTGACTCACCAATTCTACTGCTAAGTTCACAGAAATGTAAATATATGCCCACCAAAAAGTTTGTACACAAATGTTCATAGCAGAATTATTTGTAATATCCAGAAGGTGGAAACAAACTGAATGTCCATTAACTAATGAATGGATAAACACATGGCATGACTGTATAGTGAAATATTATTTGACCATGAAAAAGAATAAAGTGCTAATACATGTTACAATGTGTAAGAAACTTGAAACACAATGCTAAGTGAAAGAAGTCAGTCACAAAAGACTACATAGTATATATGATTGCATTTATATGAATTGTCCAGAATGAATCTACAGACACAGAAAGTAGGCTAGTGATTTCCTAGGGCTGGGAGATGGATACATTGGAGGTGGTAGCTAAAGGGTACAGGTTTCTTTTTGGAATGATGGAAACATTCTACAGTTGATTATGGTGGGCTTCTGATTCCATCAGAGGAGGAGACTGAACAACCACAGAGAAAGGGCAACAACTCTGTCAGGCGCGGTGGCTCACGCCTATAATCCCAGCACTTTGGGAGGCTGAGGCGGGTGGATCACAACGTCAGGAGATCGAGACCATCCTGGCTAACGCGATGAGACCCCCCGTCTCTACTAAAAATACAAAAAATTAGCCGGGCGTGGTGGCGGGTACCTGTAGTCCCAAATACTCAGGAGGCTGAGGCAGGAGAATGGCATGAACCTGGGAGGAAGAGATTGCAGTGAGCCAAGATCGTGCCACTGCACTCCATCCTGGGTGACCGAGCGTGACTCCGTCTCAAAAAAAAAAGGAGGGGGGGCAACAACTCTTAGCTTTATAGCTGCTGTCACATGTTTGTCATTTTCATAAACTACTGTCTGTATTCGTTTAGCAGCAAATCTTTAAAACCGAAAGCATGTGGGAAACATCCTATAGTGGGTTCAGAGAGCAGGTTCTGAGGTGAAACTACTTATATTTGAGTCCTGTTCTTTCAATTTCTAAGTCAGAAAGTATCTTCTGTGGGGCAAATTAAATGTCTTGTGTGCCCAATATTGTACTATTCAACACAGCAGCTTCTAGCCACATGCATCTACTGAACACTTGAAACGTGTCTCATCCAAATTGAGATGTGCTTTATATACAAGATATATACTACATTTTGAAGATCTAATCTTCCCCCCAAAGTAAAGCTTCCCATTAATAATTTTTATATTAATTACATTTTGATACGATAATACTTTGGATATTGTGGGTTAAATAAAATATATTATTACAGTTTATTTCACCTATTTTGGTTTACATTTTTTAAAGTGGCTACTAGAAATTCCAAATTACTTATGTGACTCATATTTCTTTTAGTGCTGATCTATAATACGGAAATAATGCTACCTGTTAAATGTAGTTTTTGTGAAGATTAAATTAATATGTGGAAAATGCTTTAAAATACCTTGTATATAATATGCACTCAGGAAGTGTTAGCTTTAACATTTACTTGAAGGTGGTCAGTTCAGAGAAGCAGGGAGCAACTTGTCACAGGCAGGACTGCAACATGAGCCAGGGAATGACAGCAACACTTCACAGAAGAAAAGAGGCCAGGCTAACCTTAAGGCTTGCAGGAAAGACCTGACTGGACAGAGGCCTGGAGATTCGCATTAGGGGGCTATACAATTCCCAAATAGATGTCTTTTCAGAAGACAAATGTGTCTGTATGTTGACATTTGTAATGGAGAAGTAGTCAGAACTAGAGGACTGCAAATGAGGTTTAAAGTTATTTTTCTAGCTCCGATACTATCTTATTTTCAAATGTGGACTGTCACTCTACCCCTCTTCATTTTCTATCTTGTTTATCTACAAAGGAGTTACTGTTTGTCCTATGCTGCTGCTTTCTTGTTTCTTTGGAGCATGTTAGAGTTGCTCAGGATCGTCCATTCTCCACTGGGTGGGCAGATACTTGGCTCAGCAGCCCAGTAAACAGTTGGGAAATGGCCAAACACTAACATTCAGGGCACCACAGTCGTCACTGTTAGGTAAATGATTACATTTCGCAGAGCTGGCTGTGTTTTGTTAAACCTCACAGGGCTGAAGTGCCTGAGTCCACAGCATATTCAGCTTAGTACCCTAGACCAACTCACTTTCCCTGCGATGTCAGCATCTTTACAGAGTGGTTTCCCCAAGGCTGATGCTACCACCTACCATGTTCCACCCACCACCTTAGTTTCTGATTCCTTCCTTCCTTTATAGTAACATGAGAGTAAAGGGGCCAATCCAGAGCTTTATGAAAATTGGGGTTATGGCATGTTTTCAAGCTCACAGGTCCTTAAGAGGTTTTGGCTGCTGATATTTTCAGTGGCCCATTTTTCAAATGGGTCTGCTCTCGCATCTAGAGAACCTGGCCTGACCTATATTGCTGCAGAGGCTTAGCTGTGTATGTGTCTAGGATCAGAAAGTGGCAGGAATGAGAAATATGGTGTTGGAAGTAATGAAAGACAAAAGGGATTCAATATTATTTCTATATATTTATTTTATCACACTTCGTTTTCAATTTACAACAAATAGTGGGCTAGCTAAACTTGTATTTCATGTGTGTGTGTTTAGTGGAAAATAAGCACCTGTCATTTGTTTTGGGTTTATCACCACATCTGTTTATTAATAAATATTTGTGAATGTTCAACATGGCTCTTTTAATTCATGCAAATAAAGACACTGTTTTCTTGATTTCATATTTTGGAAATCCGTTTCTTGAAGCAATGTTCTCTTAGTCATCCTAGCTATTGTGCAGATTACAGTTGAGTGAACTAGAGCGCTCACCCCCAAAAAGTTGAGATAAAATGATTAATATATGAGGATGTCCCTTAGAGGACAGTGTACCATAATACAGTCTCAAAAAGACACAGCAAAAGAAAAATCAAAGGGAGTTTCTGAAATTAATTTTTCTGATTCCTCTGTGCTAAGTCCAATATTTTTGCAGGGCTGGAGGTAGAGATCTGAATGTCTTTGGAGCAACCTCACTACATGGTCAGCAGAAAGATGAGATATTATTTCTATGTGCCTTCTACCTTAAGACTTAATAAAACTAACAATAACAGAGACATAAATATTAATTCTTGAAGTTGGAGAATAAGTCTTTTAAAAGCCTTGTCCCTTCTCCCCGAGCCCCCAACTCCAAAAAAGAGAAAAAAAAAAATGGTTTGTTTCTTACTTTTTTTTTTTTTTTTTTCTGATTAGGGAACATGTTTGGTTTTCCTGTCATGCTTAAGGAAGTCTTATCAAGGGCTTCATATACATTGATCAAAAATTGTTGAAACAAAATTAGGTTCTCCTTGTGTGGTTTTGTTTTTGTTTTTAACAAACACTAGTTTCCTCTTAGAGAATAACTGTTCTCACTGTACCAAATGGGATTTGAGAGACGTACAAGAAAACTAAGAATGTTGTTGAAAGTGTCACATGATGATTCAAAATGACACTGTGGATAGCATACTGCATATACCCAAATTTGATCAAACTGCAGTTTTTTGCAGCTTTTTACAAAAATCTTAAATACAGGTAAATATGTAAACGCTGTGCTCTCAGAGAGCAAGTACTTAGTCATGTCACATCGTGTCCCTTTCGGGGAGACAAATTCAAGTAAAATATCACAGGTCAGTTTCAAAACCATCCACTGGAAGTACTATCTGGCTGAGGGGCAAACACCACTTTGCACATCTCCGAGTTCTCTTGATGGAGCGGGAATTCACATCCTGCTAACACGCTTTCTTTTCTTTTCTGAGAGACATAACCTCTGCCTGTGGACAGCCTTTCGTACTTTTTCTCGAATTGCCTGTACAACAACAGTAACAGTAACAGAATTACACACACAGTTAAGTCACCCTACACCTCTCCAGCCAAGTTACTGAATGTATACTTGAAGTTTCTGTTCCAAAGCAATTTGAGAAAGGATATGAGTGTCAAAGGCTACTCCATGAATGGGTGATTTTCTTCTCATTTCTTTCTTTCTTTCTTTTTTTTTGAGACAGAGTCTCGCTCTGTTGCCCAGGCTGGAGTGCAGTGGCGCGATCTCGGCTCTGCCTCCCGGGTTCACGCCATTCTCCTGCCTCGGCCTCCCGAGTAGCTGGGACTACAGGCGCCGGCCACCATGCCCGGGTAATTTTTTTTTTTGTATTTTTAGTAGAGACGGGGTTTCACCGTGTTAGCCAGGATGGTCTGGATCTCCTGACCTCGTGATTCACCTGTCTCGGCCTCCCAAAGTGGTGGGATTACAGGCGTGAGCCACCGCGCCCGGCCTCATTTCTTTTTATGTCAACAGAAACACTTCAAATGCCTAGGATATGGGAGTCCTGCCATACAGTTTTCTAGAATGAAAGACTAAGTTCCTTTCAGCTTTTTGGTGATGCTGTTACGCTTTGCATGCTGTGCTGTGTCTCACCCTTCATTCCAGAAGCCCCAACTTGGGAGCACTCTCCTTTTGAGTAACAGGCAAGCCCCGCTGTTTAAGCAGAGAATGTGGACAGAGAAACATTCCAAGAGCTCTGGCCCAAGGGAAATGTGGAACCAAACCAATTAATCATGTGGGTGGGTTGGTGGTCACTGCATTTCAACCATTAGAAGGTTGGCTTTTTTAAATGCATTGTGGAGGTTTATTCTAGATGTAAGTTAATGTAAGTTAGTGACAGCTTAATAGGTTTACTATAATGTGCAATATTTTATTCTGTGAAAATACAGCCTATTCATGTTTACATTTATATAATTGATGCATTTTTTAATATGAATCATGAAATGTCAGTAAAATAATGAAGATGCTCCATTTGGCCTACTTATCAAAGGAGATGATGTAAGATGTGGCTTGCTGTTTTAAGTCTACAAATGATCCTTATAGTTAGTGTAGGTCAACTACTATGAAAGGGTCAGTGCTACCTAGACCCAAAGCATTCTAGCTCTGTGTGATAGTACTGGTACAAATAATGGTTACAAAATTCAAATGACATAGCATAAAGTTACATGGAAATTATATCTTTATATTTTAAAACACTAACAATTCTACCAAAAGCATTATTTAAAAAAATTCAGAATCTCGAACTCTGAAACTTGAGCCAAAACTTAAACAGGGTCAAGTTGCTGTTATATGGAATACTTAATAACTGCAAATTCATTTTTGCCCTTAAAGATGGTAAATGGATTGCCAGGTGTTTTATTTGAAATATTCTGTCCAGCAGTTTATTGTGAAGATATCAGAAAGTAAATGTGTATCTGATTTTTTTTTATGAAACTATGTGGCAACTCCTATGGTAAATCATAGGCCTTTCTTTCCTTGATAAATTGTTTCTGGATTAGAATATGATACCATCTCCAGAAACAAATGAACTAGTCATTAGATTTTTTTGGGACCCCAGAAACTGACTTTTTTTTTGGCCTTATCAATTATTCTACTCATTTAAAGAAAATTCATCTTTCACTGAGTTTCTACTGTTTCCTTTTAATTCTGAAACTGAATGTTCTAGATTGAATGCAAGTTCCTGGTGCACTGGTGATGGTCCTGGAACATTACCTGAATGCTGTATCTTACCTGAATGGAGCTTCATCCTTGTCCATCTGCATGCAAACTAAGAATGGGTACTGAGAAAACTGTACTGTGGAGATAAACTCCAGGCCTCCTTCTGTTTCTGTACTGGTTTCCAGGCCAGCTTTCACAAAAGAGGAGTCTACTGTGATGTCAGTAGTTATTACCACAGTCACCCTAAATATTTGAGAAAAAAGAAAAAAACTGTTCATATTATATTTAATGGAATTGGACTAACAGCTATAATTTTACAGGATCTGAACTTATGATGCCAGTGACTGGAAGAAGACACTTAAGGGATTCAGAAGTGACCTGGATGTACTCAGAGTTCTGCTGGTAACCAGGGCCTGGTGAGTCTCAGATATTGGGCAGGGAAGATTTGCCCTTCCCCTGAGCTCTCCCCTGCCTTCAGTTGCAGATGTGGGGAGTGCCTATAAGATACTACATTGTTTTGTATTGGCATAACAAAGACCAAAATGAAAACATTCTTGGAACCCAGTCCTCTTAGGAGGTCAGAAATACTCAAGTTATATTAAAAGGGAGTCTAAACTCACCAAGAAGACAATTGATGTTTATAGTTTTTGTTAACTCTCTCTCTGTTGGCTTCTAGGCAGCTTTTTAATTCCATTTCATTACCTTCCCCAAAGAATCTCTAGAGGTGTAAGCCCTTGGTTGCCAAGATATTTGAAAAAAAATATTGTGTTACAAAAAATCATTCTTACAGTGGGGCATGTACAGTAAGTAGGTCCCAGGAGGAACGAATATGGTGGGTCCTTTAAGAACTGGATAAATAGATTGCACTGGCTGGGAGTGTGCCTTGGATAACAATGAAAAGGATAAATAATTTCAACAGACGGTTTACCTCTACTTTAATTTAATTGTGGACTTTAAATCAAACTGTGGTAAATTATTTTCACAATTAAATCAGAGTTCTATGCCCATATTTTTTGACAGGGGTATTAATTTTTGCTGTGCAAATTAAAACCCCTGCTGCTGTTATGATCAGTGTAAAAGTAGGTGACAGGTTGTTTTAATCCCTGAATCACTTAGAGTACTTTCTGATGTCTTATATTCAGCAAAGGCTTAAAATATATTTTTTCAAATGAACAAGTGGAAATGGAAGACAGATTGGTTACACTATGGCTAATGGGAGATTCTTAAGGATGCTGTGTACTTTAGAAAAAAATCCAAATTACTTTTTGTTGTTGTTGCTGTTGTTGATTTCTCTTTACGAAGAATTCAATTCCATTTCATTTGGAAAAACTTCTGTCTAGAAAGTACTTTGGAAAGAGGTGGAAGATGACTGATTGTGTGGGAAGCCCTAAATGATATTGCTGAACCCTTTGATGACCAGTGTCACTTTTCATTCTGTGCTTCCTTTAGTAACACTGTGGGTCACACTTCACATTAAATGTACTACTGTTTGATTGCTCTCAGTTCCTTCATCCGTAGTTCAAAATGAATCAAAAATTTGATTTTATCACGTATCTCACTTTTGCTCGAGTGTGTTTTTAAATATCAAAAAAGTAAAAATAGGTTACATTTCTATTTCCTTTTTAAAAATTCTGTAACAAACAGAAGACTAATAATTTACATCTTCACACTAGTTCAAAGACATTGTTTCATGCTCAAAGTAAAACACTTTCATTAAATCTCACAGGTAGATTAGAAAAATTAAAGGAGCTTAGACTATTTTATTTAGAAAAAGGAATGCTGATGAAAAGACTTAAGGACTCCTAACGTTTAATACTTAGTTTCTGCACAGATGAAATTATCTTCTTTATTTTTCTCCATTGAAGACAACAAAAGAGGAAAGTTTGCCTTAAAGTAAAATTTCTTCTTTTGGTGAAACACCAAAAGAAGATGAACCATCTGATTCACAGGGCATTCTGTCTATGTATGTCTTTAAAAACAGGAAAATTGTTGGCTGAGTCGTGTTAGGTACTGACCTGCTCATAAGAAGCTATGGACAGAATAACTTCCTGTGATCAGTTCCAACTCTATCATTTTATGATTACAAATAGAAAGCATAGATTTTGAAAAGTCAGAAGGTTAATTCCCAAAACATATTTCTGAAGTTCTCTGCATATAGTATTATATGTAATTCATAAATGTATAATGCATAAACACTTACCTATTTTTCACTCGGGTTTTAGACTCACGATACCACAAGCTAAACTCCATTGCACCTGAAATATCAATAGCTAGGCCACCCTGGACCTCTATATTGGCTTTTAGTCCAGATTGTAACTGAAGTTCCTAGAAAAAAAAAAAACACAATAGTTATAAAAATAATAATTACAATTTAGTTAACCCCCTTTCCAATGGCACATTTGACCTCCTGCTGTAGATAATTCCATGTGAATTGTGTTGATGTTGGAGTCTTTCTCTAGGCTTGGAAACATGCTGTCCTAATCTTGATCACCAGAAGTAGACTCTTGATTTGCTAAATTAATTAGTAAATTAAAACACCAGAGTAATGAAGTGCCAATTAAGAAGGATGTTTTCCTTCAATCATTGCTACACTTTGAAAGGAACAATGGTTCTCAAAGTGTGTTTCTGTGAGGAACAGCATTAGCATTGCCTGGGAACTGGTTTGAAGTACAGATTATCAGCTCCCCTCCATACTTATTAAATTAGAAAATCTGAGGATGGGGTTTAGCAGTCTATGTTTTAACAAGTCCTTGTATGATTCTGATCCACCTAAATTTGGAAACTTTTGAGCTAAGGAAAATGACGTCATCTCCATCAGAAATCCAGCTGTGGCTTTTTGTCCAGGGAAGTAAGGGGAGGAGGTTTGGATCAGGTGATCTCTCGAGGTCCCTCAGCACTTCTCTAGTTATGTGCTGTGTCAAATACAGTCAACTGCATCCTGCTAGAAAATAACAGACAAGTTTTAAAACTCCCGGTGGAGTGTGTTTGTCCGTTAGTTTCCAAGGGGAACTTGTTATAGGACTACCTTTGCCCAGCCCTGAGTATAATAAAATCCAAGGGTGCTCAAGTCCCTCATATAAAAAGGCATAGTATTTGCATGTAACCTACACCCATTCTCCCAAACACTTTAAATCTTCTCTAGATTACTTATAATATCTAATACAATGTAAATGCTATGTTGCTGTTATGCTGTATTTTAAAAATTGTATTAATATTTACTGTCGTTTTGCTATATTTTATTGTTCGGGTTTTTTTTTTTTTTCCAAATATTTTTGATATGGGGTTGGTTGAATTTGATGAGGAACCAGCGGTTATAGAGAGGCCAACTGTATACAAGTTCCAGGAATTGCTTACATCCAACTAGAAAAAGAAGGCAAAGCAATTTAAGCCTTAATACGCTGCTGTTTGACATTTGAAATGACATTGAGTTAACGGTCAAGTTCAACATGAACTCAGTAGCATTTTTCAGAGGGACAGTAATTATTTACAAACATGGTCCATCCTGAGCAATTTTGTTGTTGTCTGAAACCCATTGTTTTGTGAAGTTTGCCTGCATTTAGCCTTTAAGTCTTGCATTTTTTTTTTCATGTACTTTAGTTGAGGTGATGTTGGCACAAAACTTTTTAGCTGGATTGGAATCAGATTGCCTGGGGACAGTGTTGAAAGTGATAATGATTTTGAGAAAAAGACTCAGTATTCTTAATTTTGATATTCCTCCAAAGATCTTAAATTCCTGGCAACCAGCAGGATGACTAACTTCTTTATGTAACTGCCCTACTCAGACCAAACAAGTCATGCATTTGCCAACTATAACTGCCATGATTTCACTTTCTAGAAAGGACTGTGTTGATCTCCTTGAGTTCTCTCCATTTTCCAAAAAAAGGTGACAGGAAATCCCAGGCAAAGGACTTGGTTTACAACCAGGTGTACTAAAAAAGTATAGTTGTGGCATGAAGCTATTTTCAGTCTGAAGGACACTCTTTGATGGAAGCATGAGATGCTCAGGACACATTAGGAGATAGCCTTAAGGATACTTAAAGAGACATTTGGTATAGAACAAAATATGGCTGCATGGGATGAAGGGGTTGCCTCAGGCATTATAACTAATGTGATGGATGCAAACTATCCTGAGGAAACCACAATAGTCATGCCCACATTTACACCTATGCCTGTGAACTACGGGACCAAAATATGAGAGTTCTGTATGTGCATGCAAACGTGATTGTTCCCAAATGAAAGCTATGGTGTGCCTTGCCTCAGAAGTATTCCTTTCTTTGCATCTTTTTCTCTCTTCCTAATTTGAAAATTATAATCTTGGTCATCTACCCAGTCCAGCAGAGCCCTGTGATGTGGACCTTGACCTTCCCACCAACCATATATTAAATGGAAGGCAAAATACACCAAGTGCCATTGAAAGGGCCATTTCATGGCTGTTAGACAATGCACCTTTTGTGGGGTGAGAGCATTTCCATTGCAAGAGCATTATGAGGAGTGCCTTGGATTTCTGGGAAAAGTCCACTTCTTTACACAAAGGGACAATAGAAGAGTGTGTATGTGCAAAGAGGAATTTTCTTGGACCCTCTTATAAAGATAAACCACTGACTCCTGTAGAAAAACAAAGCACTCTTTCCTTTTTGAAAGGAACTAAGCCACATGGTGCTAATTTGTAAGCATTATAAAGTAAGTGGAACTAACAAGTTTTGAGTACCTACTGTGTGCTCAAAGTTCTATAAAGCTTTGATGTCTCATTTAATCCTCATACCAATCTTCCATGGTAGGCATTATATCTTAAGATTGAAAGGAAAAATCAGTCTCAGCAGCTACACATCCATAAACGATCCAGCTGTCTGTAGGGTGAAGACATTTCTTTCTTTCTTTGAGATGGGTCTTGTTCTGTCACCCAGGCTGGAGTGCAGTGGTGTGATCATGGGCCACACCAGCCTCAACTCACCCCCAATCCAGCCTCCTGAGTAGCTGGGACCACAGGCATACCCCACTATGCCTAGCTAATTTTATTTTATTTTATTTTTTTGTAGATCTGGGGTTTCACCATGTTGCCCAGCCTGGTCTCAAACTTCTGAGCTCAAGGAATCCACCTGCCTTGGCCACCCAAAGTGCTGGGATTACAGGTGTGAGCCACTGCACCTGGCCTGTGTGAAGACTTTTCTACTAATATTCATAGCTATCACAAGCTCATAACTCTCTTTTGTCTTCTGGTGTACAAGAAAGCCTGTTCTAAGAAATATTGAAAAAAAAAATAGAGAGAGAGAGAGAGCATAGGTTTATATCCTTGTTTGGCCCAGAGTGCATATCTATTTAGATTCTTTCCTATGAACTAGAGGAAAAAGATATTAGAACTTTGTATTTGTATCTAATGTGACCGCTTTGATTCTCTTAGTCCCGTAAGTGTTTCTTATAGCTCAGATGCTGACATTTTGACAACTCATCCCGTTGCTTCCATTTAGGGAAATATGTTCTTTACTGGCTAAAGAGGATCCCCCTTATTAAACTGACTTTATCAGACATCTTTCTCTGAAGAGTAATCCAATTAGCTGAAGAGAGAAAGTGTGAGCAAGCACACAGTAATTCCATCTGCCCTAGTGGCTGTGATGGGCTACCCACTGCCAACATTTCCTTCAGTGTCAGCACTTGACCTAGAGTGGTATGTGCCTCTGAAGCTAGGATGGCATTACTGGAGTGCTCTGCAGAGCCAGGGGGCCTCAGACAGCTTAATTTGTATAATAACCTCAGATCTGCCAAATACTCCAACCTGACACACAGACACTGGGCTATGTTTAATAGCTAGGGGACAATCTTTCTCATAGAATATGCCTTGCCTTAGCTGCCCTAGCTTAGTGAATAGAAAAACTGTACAACATAATCCAGATCAGGGATTGGCAAACTATGACCAGCAGGCAAGTCTGGTCCACTGGCTATTTTTGTACATAAAATTTTATTGAAACACAGCCATACTTATTTGTTAATGTATTGCTGATGGCTGTCTTCACTCTACAGTAACAGAACTGAGTGACTGCAACAGAGACCATGTGGACTGCAAAGCCTAAAATATTGACCTTCTACCCTTTACAGAACAAGTTTGCTGACCCAGGTCTAGATTACTCCTCGTGGTTTTACACCCCAATTCAAATTCTCAGGCATTGTTTATGGATGGCTAAGCACATACAGGAGGTGTTGAGCTGTCCTCTGTGTCTTAAAACGTAGACTACTTTTTCAGTACTTGTGCTGCCTTTAGACGATTCTTTCATTAAAACTGGAATTGTGCAATGTAAAATTCTGATATAATTTGAGAACTGTTTTTTTTTTATGTGTGACTTGAGGATTAAGGGATACAAGAGGCACTGCTGTTTGTCCTTTCTACATTTGTATTGACAGAAACAATTTTGTTCAGACACCCATTGAAAAACTATGTTCACAAGCTTCCCTCTCAGCTAGAGGTTGCCATGTAACACCATTTTGGTCCAAAACCTAGACAGGGATTTCAAACAATTCTTGAAAAAGAGTCAGACTCTGTGACCTCTTATCCTTCCCTTCTTCTGTCTTGGAATGAGGAAGTGGTTCTGGAAGTGGAATAGTCATCTGATAATCACAAGGTGACAAGCACGAGGTCAAAAGTCACAAGTAAGAATGGCTGAGCTGAAGGAAGGCAGCTTGAATTCGGATGATACCTTAAGTTTTCCATATTAACCCTGGACCACCTACTTCCAAATGTTTGTTACACTATAAAAGTCAAACTATTTAGTTAAGCCACTTTAAATTGCTTTTTGTTTTTGTTCTATACAGCTATCCTGAGCTGATATGAGGGACAAGAAAGATAGAAAATTAACACTGTTTAATCCCAAATAATGAGGTTTTGGAGGAGTTTTAATACAATCTAATATCTAAGATGTCTCCCAACCCTTAAAATCTATGATTTCTTAACCAGAATCTAACAAATCAGAATCCTCAAATTATCTGGCAAACAACAAAGCTGATAAAATCTTCAGACCACCTGCTCCAGGTACCTCACTTTACTAGTATGAAACTGTGGCTTAAGGCTATTAAGTAACTGCCCAAGAGCACATAGCAAGAAGGTAACGGAGGCAAAATTCAAATGTAGGCTATTATCCATTAATGTATTAAAACAATACTCACAGACTGAATGAATTACCTGAGAATGATCTATTAGCAGAATAAGTCCTTTCACCACACTGATAGGGTCGCCAGATGCTGACAGCATTTTGGACATCAAATCACTGTATCCATTGAAAAAGGTGACAGGTCTGAGCTGAACATCAAAGAGGATGGCTGACATGCCAGCATAGGAGTCAAGGTTCTCCTCCCCCTCGTCAGGGGTGGCTGCGATTAAGGCTTCCAGTCCTTGGGCTTCAATAACCACCTGGAGAAAATCAATATAATGTTCATGATGTAAGCTCCCTCCCTGCTCTATAAATAATAGTGAAGCTTCTGAGCTGCAGCTAGAACTTCTCAAGGGGCCAAAAACTTAAATATTTGCAACAGCGAAAAACAGAAAATAAAACAGACAAAAACCTCTATGCCTGAATACAAGGTGGGTTAGTTTTTTATTTAATCTTCACAACCACTCTTTGAGGTACATATGATATTACCCATTTTGTAGATGAGGCAAAAAAAAAAAATCTCAAGTTTACTCAGCTAATATATGTCAGAGGCAGGACCCATACCCCTTCTGTCTGACTACGAAGACCATGAGCTTTCTATTTTATGATGTCATCCTAGAAACCCTTAGTCTTTCCAGGACTGTCATATACAACGCATCAGCTATCTTCCAGAGCATCTAAAATGAGATGGAAAGGTGTTAGCAGAGTCATTCTAAGGCTGCTGCTATGTGAGGACATGGTATTCTCTAAACCATGACTCACCCCATTCCATGTCAAACTTTTCTCCCAAGCCAAAAAAAAAAAAAAAAAAGTTGATAAACACCATGAGGGGACTAACACCCTTATTTCCACCAAAAATAGGAATCCTACATATTTTCTGTCCTCCATATCCAGCCCTTTAACTCCTGGGTGTTTTGCATTTCAAAGTACATGTCAGAAAACAGATGGTGATTCCTCAGGACAGAAGGGCATAGTATTCTGACTATAGTACTACCAAAAGGTATAGTAATATAAGATTGATAAAAACTCAAGTTTTTATAGCATTGGATCATTTAGAAAACTTAAATGGCTGTATTTATGAGGTTATAATTTGATGTACATAAAAACTAAAAAGAAAGTACATGTCATTATTAGGAAGTCTTTACAGACCATCACCTCAATTTGGTTAACACTAAAGGGATGGAAGTCAGCCAACTGTTGAATGCCTACATTTTATTCTTTTCTCTCCTAGCAGTGTTGGAGAAATATAGATTGACCCTTTAGAGCATTCTTCTATTATGAAATAGAAGAACTATTCTATTATGAAAGGTTTTATTATGGGGAATCAATCTCTTCATAGAAACACCCAGAAAAGGAAAATATATTCTAGAATTAAATACTTGGGGGTGAGAGTGGGCTAAGAAACATATCTGTGAATAAAAATAAAATATTATATTTAAATGTTTGTGTGAGAAATATTGGTACAATTTCAGTTTTGTGAATATGTGCACCTTTCAAAAGACAAATAGACATTTGGCAAGTTCAATTGATCAAATTACTTAGGTTTCAAGTTCATATTTGAAACTTTCTCTGAGTGACTATAAACCATACAGCCTCTTACAGATAAGGGAATCTTGGGCAAAATATGACAGAAGCCAACATTAACTTATACATTCTATAGCATTAACTACAGTATATATGTTTTATTTTACCTTAGCCTGATTTCTTGCATAGTTGATTAAGCAAAATCCATGAGAAGTGAGTTACCTGGCTACCATGAAGACCAGCCTTCCCAATGTACTGAAAGACATTCAGGTTACTTCTCCTTAGAATGCCAGAACCCGAGTAAAGAATGTCTAGGCTGTAAGTAGACGCCGAATGGGGACTACCTGATGACACACAATAACTGTAATTTAATAGCAGTTCCAGCAATGCTAAGTTGTGGGGTACAGAAGGAGAACTTCTTTTTGGTGTACATACGTTCTATGTAGCCAGTGTAGGCAGAAGAAGATCCACTCCTGGAGAAACGGTCATAATTATGAGCAACCATTTCCTTCAGAACTCGACGGACAATTTTGCTGCAACACATGAGGGGGAAAAAAAGCTGCACATTCATTGTAATGACTGTTTCCCAAGTCAAATTTGGAAAAAAGAAATCCTCAGTGGAAAAAGGAGGAAGCCAAATTTTCCTCATGCCTTTCCAAGAGCCAGGGCAGTGCCAGCTGGCGTGGTAGCATCAGGATTAGGGCTAGCCCCTTCATTACTCAGATATTTGAAATTTAGTTTGGTATCAAAATGACAGCAAGGCAAGGGTGTCCAGCTTTGAGGTGGCTTAAGTTGACTAGTAGACACATTTCAGGCATGGCAAAATTCGTCATGGCTTTATTGTTAAATAGTGCATACACTTAAAGGAAAATTGTGCCAAACTGGAGAGGTTGCACAATATTTCTTTAAATGTTTTTCTTCATTCTCTAATAGTCTCTCTCACTAATGACATATAACAGTACATTTCCAGTATTTCTTCTATATCTGTGAAGTTTCCAATTACAGAAACAGCTCAGTAAAACCCATATAGAAACCATTGTCTCCTCTGGAGCAAGTCTTAATCCTTACCCCATGCCTCCATCTTGTCTAAGTAATTAGTGTTAAGATGTTCATCTCTGATTACATAACACTAATCATATCAGTAATAGCAACATTACGACAATACAGCAAAACATCAAAATAATCAACTATAGAAATCTGGTCCTAGGTCTGAGGTAGGAAATAATTGAGGGGAAGCAATGGGATCCTGAGAGGTTTCCCCTCCAATATCACTAGGTTATAAGATTTTAGCCTAGAGAAGCAAAGATAAGGAGGGTCCTGACAGCTGTTCTCAGATATTCAAAGAGTCTTCTTGTGGATGAATGACTAGATGTATTTTGCTTTGCTCCTGGGATAAAACCAGAGCCAATAGGAAGATTTCACGTTATACAAAGACATAACGTTGAGAGTCTCTGAACAACACTGGCACAAGTTCCCTCAAAGATGGTGAGCTTCCTGTCACTGGGAGAGGGAAGCAAAGTCTGAATACCACCTGCTGGGAGACTACAGCCCTACAGTGGAGAGATGCCAAGCAAGGGAGCCTTTAGTGTTCCTCCCCACTCTAATGTTTTTGGTTCAGAGACTCTGACCCATATTGTTGGTGATACTTTCCTCACAATTTCTAGTCTGTTCTCTACCCCACTGTCTCCTCTTTCCAGGTCCCTGAAATGCTAGGGCCACAAGACAAAGGCAGCAAGTACACCCAGGATCTCCTCCACAGGGTCGCATAAAAGCAAACAAAGAAATAGAGGGAGAAGCTAAATGCATTCAACTAGAAATATATGGCTGCAGAGAGGCTTGGCTTCTTTTCTCACTTGCTCACCTGCCCCCTTCCTCTTTCCTGAATGTCCTGCTTTTATCTCTGCTCTACTCACATCCGTTTCTTATGTCTTCCTTCAGTCTTAGTCCTTGTTTCTCTTTCTTTCAACCTCTTAATGCCGTCTTTTTTCATTTTCTTTCTCTTTATTTTCCACCTTTCCAATCTCTGTGGTGAATGCTTAAATCTGATCTTTCCTGGGGGTAGTGTTCTGCATGTAACTCAGAAAAAATGAAACTTCCTTCTCTGACCCTCTAATTCCAGGGAGGAGGCACCTTGGCGGAGCCATTTTGCATTTGGGAGGAGAGACTTGGGAACTGGAAGGAAATTAATTCAGCAAGAGTTATAGAGTGATGAACTCTACTGAATGCACTCTTTAAATTTTGAATCATCTTAAAATGTAGGCAGTGTCTAAGATTTTAAACTTAAATGGGAAATTTATTTGATCTGTGATAAATGAGGTTTCAAAAATTCCTAACACTCAAAATGTTACAATAAAAAACCATTTGGTAAGAATTTACGTTGTTTTGTTGTACGTATTTTAAAAATCCTGTTGAAAATGCAGTTAGCTTTTAAAATATTTGGCAATATACACTTGCCAGACTGAACAAGACATCCCTAGTAAAAATTATACCGAGTTCCCACTCATGGACTCATAGTGCCAAACTGAAGTTGTTTCACCTGGTCCGCTAAATAGCCCTATTATGGGAAATCTGGCACTCTTTGGTTTTATGCAATGCAACCCTGCATAATGGCCACATCATTATTACTAGCTACATGGGTACCACATGAACACACAAATAAGCTTGACTACACAGAGAGACATGTGCAATATATTATACCTTGCAGGCATTTCAAAACGTAGGATGTCTTGAACAATGGCGAGCATGTATTTATTCATTTCTTGGGGAAGCTCCCCAATAGACAGCAGGATGTTCTTGACTTCCATGTAGGATGGATTGTTATTTAAAATGATAGCAGCTGCAGTAGTGCGCACAGTCTTTTCATGAACTTTACGGTTTTGGTGGTATATTCTGTTCAAGGTCTTCTTCACCTGTTCATGAGATGTTCAAACTTAGTGTACATCTAGATATTTTTTAAATGGACATTTCAGCAGGAATAGTGAGTGTTCATAAAAATATATATGTGTTACTACATTTCTCAGATTCCTTTGTGATTTGGTGGGGGCCACGTGACTAGTTCTGGCTAATGGGCCATTGACAGAATCTATGAGGATGGATCACTTCTAGGCTGAAGCCATTAAGAATGCCAAAATAATTGCATTCCATTGCAACAAGTAACTTCATAGATTATTAGAACTGCCTAATGATATGCAATATGTAAGGATCTATACTAAGCATCTATATTTATTTAATTCCATTTCGCCTTACCTTTTACTAACTCCCTCAAATCCTGGCTTTGCCCTCAGATATACAGACGTTAAATAAATCACCCAAGAACAAACAACCAGGGAAGGACAGAGCCAGAGTTTATGTGTAGGTCTGTCTTTCTCAAAAGCGTGTGCCCCTAACCGTCATGATTTGCAGCCACCAACTTCAACACAAAACTGGTGGGCAGGTGCTTAGCTACAAACTAGAAACACCATTCTCGGCAGATGGTTTATCTTGAGATTTGTAGACATTCTCTGCCTAACAAAGGTTTAATTTAGTTGGCTTCCTGAAACATGTAGTTGTAGTAACAAACAAAGTTATATTTAAACCAGGATATTTCAGTATTGAAAAATGTAACAGCATCTTAAAACTTATAAAAGTAAATATATTTCAAAAAGGAATTTGTTTCTTAAAATAAGAGAATATGCTTCAACATTTATGCTTCAGGATATAGGATGTTACCCTGTGAGGATATTTAGAGTAGCCCCAAATGCAAGTTTAGAGTTATTTTTAAGCAGGAGAGAAGACTATTTGGAGAAAATATAGAGTGACTTGAGAGGAATTTGCATTTGACTCATGTTCAGACATGCTTTTTTTTTCTTCTGTTAATGTCACAAATATTCTCAGAGATTTTACCTCATCAGTTATGAAAGGGAGATCATATCTCTGGAGAGTAGTGGTAGCCAGGTGGCTGATGGGCCCTTCTCCTGCTTCTGCATACTTCAGAAGACTTGGGATGCCTTCTGGAAGCAGGGCATTCTTCAAAGCCAGCAGATACATCCTGGTGTCCTCTTTTTTCTCTGCTTTTTCAAGTCCTCCCAGGATTAACTTCTTAGCTTCCACTACTGCCTGAAAAATCATATACCTTAGATATATGCATGACCATACATTGAAGAAGACTTGGTAAGACTGGCTTTATTCTTGGGTCGAAGAAAGCAACCTACAGTTTTACAAAGTTTTGCATTGGTTGCTTGACTGAGGCACACAGTGGAATAAAAGCAAACAAGTAAAGCCTGATAAAGGTGTTGTGCTTTTTTTTTTCTTAAAAAAAATACATATACATTCTTAAGAAGCAGGGAATATTATCAATTGCTAAAGCAGCAATTAGATGGAGCCTTAGTGTCACCATGCACCTTTCCTTAAGTAAAAACTCGGGTGAGACCTCTTAGAGCTCAACCATAAGGTCTGGCTCTAAATGTTTTAAAAGTGCTTGTTTTAACTTAATTCCAAATTTAATTAGTGCTGCAATATAGTTTAAAAAATATTTCTTAAGTACCTCCTATGTGGTAGGTACTTTACTAGGTACTTTTCAAATACATTCTATAATGAGACAAGTCCTTTGGTCCTAGTCTGAGAAAAGGGGGGATTGAGTGTAAGTTAATAGTTTAATGGGAAAGCAAATTAGAAATAGGGACATCTGGGTTCTGGTCTTATATTTGCCACTACATATGTTTTAGAGACTTCAGTTTCATGTTTAAAATAAAGATTCTTTGGATGACAGAGCCTAGGCTGAAAAAATTTTTTTAAAAATAAAGGGTTTTAAGATCTAATTCATCCACAGGATTCATAACCTCTGAAATTAGGCTACAAGCGCACACACACACACACACACACGGGGTTGGGGAGAATGAATGATATGGGGAAGAGTGGAGAAGTATTAACAAAAGGCTCCCAATAGAAGGGAAGATGCTAAACATCACACTTAATCAGAGAAGTGACATTTCTCAACTACCAAATTGGTGAAAAATTCAAAAGTTTGCTACCATATTTTGTAGGTGAGACTATGGTGAAGTAGGCCTTTTCATAAATTGCTGATGAAAGCCTAAAACGGTACAATTCCTATGAAAGATAATGTGACAAAAACAAACAGAACTGGTTTTTGGCAAGCAACTCTATCCCTGAAGCTACATCTCAACAATAGCAAAAATCTGTGCCTGAGATTAGTCACTTCAGTATTATTTGTAATAGCAAAATAGTGGAAGCCACTTACATGACCATTCATAGGAGATGTTAAATAAAACATAGTCCATAGACACAATGGAGTACTAGGCAGTTGTCAAAAGGAATGAAAAAGATCTCTATGTAGGGAATATTTTCATGATATATTGTTAAGTGAAAAATGTAAGATACAAAAAGAGTATACATAGAATGATATATTTTGTGCAACAACGTATGTAAATGTGTGAACATCTGTTTACTGTTGCAAAAGGAAACATAGAAAGAAATTTTTTTTTTTAATCAGTGATTTTGTTTACCTAGAGGAAGTAGGTGAGATTGGGGAAAAAGCATCAAGAAGCGAATGAGACCTCTTTGATAATACTTTTAAAACACAGTTTTGCCTTTTGAACCACATTACTATTTCACATGTTCAAGAAATAAAATTAAATCAACAGGATGAACAATTATCAAAATTCAATTTAACCAGAAACAAATGAAACTAAATGTCTATCAACTTGTTAATATGACTAAACAGAAGAGAATAAAAAAGAATTAATCCAAGTAACTTTGGAGCATAAAACTTTGTGTACATGCAATGGAATATAGTCTAAGGACAAAAAGAACTATAATAAAGTTTTGAACTTTACTTAGTTTATTTCTGTAGCAATACTGGTGTAGCAATTCCAAAAAAATATTGTGTAAGTTTTAGAATTGAGCAGATGAATCAATATATTGATGTTCTCGAAAACCACATTTGTCACAGTGGGAGAAGGAAAATATAATGATGAAATGAGGGAAAAAAGAACCCTATAGTGTTGAATTAGAATTAGAATTAGAGATAGCAGTGGGAATTCACAATTTGTTAAATACATGTATTTTTTTTTTCATTGTAAGATACTAGTTGCAATGGCACTCAAGTAATGAGAAGTAAAAGTATTTAGAGGTAAATGTCAGATGTCTGCAAATCACTGTCAAATTATACAACTAAAATAAAACAGAAAGAGATAAAGCAAAGATGAGAATATGTTAACAACTGATGAATCTAGATGAAAGATATCCGGGCGTTCATGGAATTGTACTATTCTTACAACTTTTCTGTAGGTTTAAATTTTTTCAAGTACAAATTCAGTGAAAATAAGCAATTAGGATGCAGGGAGGTCAAAACATAAGCAAAAGACAAACATAAAAAAGAAACATGTGGCATAGTACTGGTTGTGCACTTGTCTATCCACCATTCAGACTGTTACAGGACAGTAGCTTTTATGCTAGTAAGTTCTGAAAGGCTATAGAACTACATAGGATGGCAGATACCTTTTATACAGTATGCATATAGTGTGCCCAGTAGCTACCTTAAATTTGTGCTTATTTAATACAAGACATCATTTTCTTTCCTTCCTTTCATATATCTTTGATTTGGGCAAAAGATAAATGAGTGTTCCACAGCAGAAAATTCAAAAGAAAAATTGAACCTTTATTACAGTTGTTCGGTACTAAATTCACTACGGCCAGATCTCATCATCCTCAAAGATGAAAAAAAAAAGTTTGCTCAAAAACATGAACAAAACTGAATGCCAATGATAGTAGATGGTCTGCAGCTACCTTCAAGGTAATTTTAAAGATGTGATGAGAACCAAGCTGTCCATTATCAGAACTTTAAATTTGATCGTTTGCTCTGTTTCCTTATGCTACATGACTTTCCTAGGTAACCCCACTCTCTTTCAAGGTTTCAGCCTCTCTCTATTTCTGACCCTAACTTCTCTCCTGAGCCACAGGTGAATATGGACACCTGTCTGTTGGACAACTGAACCTGGTGACCCAAAGGATTTCGAACTTAACATGGCCAAAACAAACTAATAGCTCTTCTCTCCTCCCACTCCCAAACTAGGCTGTATAAACCTTACTTAAGTGGTTGGCATCACCATACACCTGGTATCCTCAACTGAAAGGTTTACAGTCACCTGGATTCTTACATCTTTCTCATTTCCCACATCTTATCAGTCACTAAATAAAATGGTCCTTGAATCTATCTCCTCTCAGCCCCCTGCCCCTACATTAATTCAGACCTTTACTAATTCTTGCCTAGGTTATTGCAAATGCTTCCAGTCAGATCTCAGTAACTCTAATCCAGTAAACAATCAGCCCACACAACATCTTGCTTCTTTCTTAATAAAAAATCTGAGTATGTCATTCATCTGCCTAAAGACTTCACTGGTCTCTTCTTTCTGTAGAATGAAGGCCAGACTCCTTAGTTTGTTATTAATGAAGATCCAGCTCACCTTCCGTCTCTATTCTCATCTTTCCTGTGTCTCCACTCTCACTTATCTGCCCCCAGAAACATACATATTTTATGTTCCAACCCCACAGAATTTCTCACTGTTCCCAAGCATACCAGGCCCATTTTGACTTTGGGCCTTTTCATACATTGTTGTATGTCTCCTAGAACATCTTTCATTCCATACTTTGACCTCTTCACTTAAAAACCTCTTCTAGACTAAGTTTAATAATTGTTATTTTGGTGGAAACTTCTCTAGCACACTCAAACAGAAAACATTGCTGCATCTTCTGCATTGTCTGAGTAGTTTATATTTCAATAGTATTTGTTTATATTTGATAAACAGACTAGGAGTTCTTTGAGGATGGTAGAATATTTTACGTATGTTTATATTTGAGGATTAGCATCATGCCTAGCACAGAGTAGATGCTCATTACATACTGCTGAATAGATCTTTTGATATGTAGGTTTTATCTTTAGCCAAGATATTTAATATACAAATAGCTGAAGTAAATCGGCTACTCAAATAATTACAGAAATTGAAAAATATAAGAAGTCATGCTTCCCTAATATAAAAATAATAAATTTAATTTCTGCCTTATTAACTTAATATTAACTTATTAACTTAATAAGTTAATACTCAAGCCTTTTCAGTACTACTGGTTTTCAGTGATCTTTTTCATACTTAATGTATATTCTAGTTTTAGCTTGCCTCTTTTGGGACTATTTGGTTTCAAGAACATTTTCCCTACTATTTTTAATAGCAAGCACTTAGTAAGCAAAATGATACATAGTGCTGTCTGAGGTAGAAAAAATGCTGATGGAACACTGTCTGTATAATGTGGACAGAAAAAAGACTTATGTTTTTATATATTTAGCATCTTTATTTGCACTATAGAAAGACGGGGTGTGTTAGACATTAATCTATTTTGGTTTTCCATATTTAGTTATACTTAAAAAGTGTTTTTGCCTTTTGCTTTTTAGTAAGAAAGATGTGAAAATTGATAGTCCATTCAGGCAAGTAGAAAAGTTTTAGGCAAATGAAATTGAAAATAATGACGAACTGATGGGTGCTGACGAGTTGATGGGTGCAGCACACCAACATGGCACAAGTATACATATGTAACAAACCTGCACGTTATGCACATGTACCCTAGAACTTAAAGTATAATAATAAAAAATAAAATAAAATAAATTAAAATAAATTAAAAGAAAAAAAGAAAATAAAATATAAAGTTCTCTGTGATTAGAAGTAACTAAATTCCTACTATCAAAACTTAAAACTGCAAATCACACTATAGACAAAGTTCTGCTCTAGGAGATAGCCTTAGAGTCTAATATTTCTCTGAAAACAAGAAGTATATCATACACACCATTTAAAACTGAATACATAGTGGGTACTCAATAAAGTATATGGGTAGGGAGGTTATCGTACTTTCACTTTTTACCAAGTCTTTATTAAATATTATCCATGTACCAGGAACTGGTGAGCAACTGGTGTTGAAAAAAACCGAGTTCCATTTCTTCATGGAACTTACATTCTAATGAAATGGAAATATACAATAAACATAGTAAGTGAATGAATTGTAATGTATGTTAGATGGCAAAAATTGCTATGCAAATAAGGTAAGTAGAATAGAGTAAAGAGAATTAGTAGTGCCAATAGTAGGCAGCATGGTCAGTATCAAATAGGACGATGGTGTAGAATGATGTAATACATGAGATTGGATTTGCACTTACTTTGAGTTTGCAGCCTTCATTCTGACACAACTTTCTGACAAGTGTCCCAATGATGATCATAACAGTTTCTCTGATGTCACTGCTCCCAATAGAACCTTTGAACTTACTCTATTAACCAAACAGGGATAAAATAGGTTACCAAGACATTTAAATATTTCCATGGAACACTTTTAGTTAAAAAATAAAGTAACCAATACATCCTTGGGAAAGTATTTTTACGTTTCTAGATTGCAAACTCAGAATTTTGCTTTTGAGACACTTACACATTTGCTATGTAGCTTCGAATTGAAGAGTTAATCCCCTTTTCAGGGATTTTTAACCTGCGTTATAGGGAATTCTTAACCCTGGAGGTTTATGGATTGGATTCATTGGGTCAATGAATAAAAAATAAAAGTGGGGGAGGGGTTATAAAATTTTATGTATGAGTAAAAAGGGGCTTCATCATTTTTATCAGATTCTCAATGGGTACATTTTCCATAAAGATTATGAACTATTCCACTAGATCATAGGTAAACAAGTGCAATTAAAAAGAAAACATTCTTGGACACAAGAGAAGTCTGGCTTTCATTTTCAATATAAATCTTTAACAGCAGAAGAATTGTATCTCTTCAATGTAGGTATATTAAGTATCACGAGAATTTTTTAAGTCGAAACAAATCTTGTAAAATTGATTACTGAAGCATAACCCAGACTTCTCCCCTCTGAAATTGTGTCCTGTGCTATATAACATGATAGGTGAACACAATCTTTAAATTTCCATATAGTTTATACTATTTAGTGAAATTGCGAATAAGGCACTAAGTGAAATAATTTATTATACAGTTAATAATTAGTGGATAGGAAATACCCCAATTTGAATATGAATACTCAGAAGTCTCTAGTTGATAGCCTTCATTCTGATCTAAGGAACTTTTAATTACTGTTAATATTCTTAAGAAGTTTTACAGGAGCTGAGGGTCTTTATTTTCTATTTGACTTACAATGAGGGCTCTCAGGAGTTCTTCATCAGGATGAGAAGCAAATCCACAGGCATAGAGAAACCTCTCCTGGAGGATAATGCTACTGTCACTTTTGAAATCCAAAAAGTCCAAAATGGCTTCTAATGAGTCTGAGGTCTGAGCAGAGGTAACAGCATCCACCAGCTGAGGTCTATAAAAAAAGGCATAATCACGGATATCAATGTTTAGGGGAATGAATGCTTAAAAATCTCTAACATTCACAGAGTCTCTATTGGCTTGAGTTTTCTCAAGAAGTGATTTTTTAAAATTTGAACCAATGAAGAAATGATTAAGACTTTCTCAAAAAGACCCCTCCCCATTTAATTTTAATTTTCTCCTTTAACGCCCCTCTCTCTCACTCAAACAGTGTATACTCTGAATACACAAACTAATTTTACTATATTAACCTAAGCTAAGTATAATTTGGAGATTTGCAAATAAAAATTACATAAATACAATTAAAAATTAAGTTCAAATTCTTTCCTATATAGTAATACATAAAAGCTATGGGTCCCCAAATTTATTCTCTTTCTTTAATTAGCTTTACAAATACACACATTTCAGAAGTGCCTACTTGAACTAAAGTAGTATTATTTTATGGAAAATCCTTTAACCTTATATCCAAGGAAGAAGGTTTTGCTCTTTTTAAAAATTAAAAAAAACACATGGTATAGCTCTATGTTTAATCACAATGAATATGTGTGAGCAGAATAGAACTCCTACAGAAAAACTCTAGTTACATATTCTAGTCATCAAAAATCTTTGTTTTTTTGAGCCTGGGACGGTAAAACTTCTAAAAGTAGTTGTCATATTAATGAACACATGTATGTAAATATTACATACTACATCTATTTAAACGCACCAGACAATGTGACACATGCTTAGTAGTTTATACTTTTAAAAAATGATATACTTGTACTATTTTGATCCTAACAAAAACCTAGTGAATTAAGGTTAGATAACTAGAAGACATAATACTTATTGAGTTTATATTGTGCAAGCTCTGTGCTAAAAATTTTATGTGTCCAACCTCTCTTTAAGTTCTTCATCTGTAAAATGAAGTTAAAGTAGTATTTACCACAGGATTGTTGGGAGGATTAAATTATGTTATCTCTGTAAAACATTCAGAAGAGTGCTTGACATATAGTAAGTGACTGATAAATATTAGCTGTTATTAATACTACCACCTCATTTAATCCACTGAACATTCCTGTCAGTGTAATATTAATATTCCCCTGTACATGCTAGGAAACAGACGCAGATATACCTAGTCATTTGTTCAAGGTCACAAAGCTGGTAAATGGGATTGCTGGAATTGAAACCTAGGTTTTTCTGACTCTGGAGTCCATGGTTTCTTAATTACATTGATGTTTCTCAAAGTGTTTTTCATGTTAACACTAGTCCTACAAAATGCTTTAAGAAAAGGGATTTTCAAGGTCATGTATTTTAGAAAATATTGAAAACTTACCAGAATATTATCTGATTAAAGATACTATAAAATTCTGCAACAGAGAGAAATTGACATGGTTTCATCCAGTTTTGCAAACTCAGTTGCTCACAGAATCTTTTCCTTTTTGCATACCTGTTAACTTCCTGCAAATTACAGGATACAATATATAGGCTCTTTGGGAAATGTTACATTCCACCACCCTGCCTCTCACTATCCTACAATAAATATAAAGAATTATTATCCTTATTTTATAGATGTTGAAAGTGAGGCTCAGAGAAGCTAAATATAAAAGACTTCCTTGGCCGGGTGCAGTGGCTCACGTATGTAATCCCAGCACTTTGGAAGGCCGAGGCGGGTGGATCACCTGAGGTCAGGAGTTCTAGACCAGCTTGATCAACATGGAAAAACCCCATCTCCACTAAAAATACAAAATTAGCCGGGTGTAGTGGCACATGCCTGTAATCCCAGCTACTCGGGAGGCTGAGGCAGGAGAATTGCTTAAACCCTGAAGGTGAAGGTTGTGGTGAGCTGAGATTGCAGCATTGCACTATAGCGTGGGCAACAAGAGCAAAACAGAGTCTCAAAAAAAACAAAAAACAAACAAACAAAAAAAGACTTCCTTAAAGGATATACTGTTACTGGAGGTTAGAATTTAAACTAGATTTTCTGATTTTAGTTCATCTTAGTGTCCTTTCTATTACACTACACTACATGTGTATTGCATGTTATATGGTTCAATATTGTATAAATAATCTGATTTAGAAAATACATCATGCAGTCCTCCAAATTATTGCTGCCTTAAGATTTTTAGGATACAGATAATGTGAAGGTTTAGTATAATCTCTATTCTCAATTAATACCTAATGATTCCACTTTTATTCTCAGTAATTTCTGCCTTTAATGTTAAGACAATGCCTATGTACTTTGAGAGTGGTAAAATTTTTAAAGAATCTTAAAAATACAAAAAGTAATGTTAAGACAAGTCCTTCTACCAATATATTTTAACATGCTGTAATTGAAACAGAGCCTAAGAATTTATGATTTTGATTATTTTTCAGTTTCTGGTTTAAATATTTATTTTTGAAGAGAATAACCAACTTTGATTAGTCATTTGGAATTCTTATCAATTTTTTAATATCCTTAAGGCAAGTAAATAAATGCAAGTGAGCATGAACAGACTATTCAGAAAAAAGCTACAATTTTCCTCCTGTTGGGGAATTCAGTCCTTTGAACTCAGTGACTGCTACTGCTGTGTGCGTGTGTGTAACTTGGCTAATTTCCACTTTTGATTATGTTAATGACTGTTTTTCACTGTCAAATTAATTGAGACTTGTTCTATATCATCAATTAAGATAATTGGTATCCATAAGCTCAATTTGTATATATAAACAAATTCTGTATTATAGACTAAAAATACATTGTATTTAGAAACAGATACAATGTTTTGGGGAAAGAATTAAGTCAACTCTGTTTATTACACATGTAAAATGAATCATATTTTCACCAAATATTAAATAATGTATGGATTTATTTTCTCCAGATTCTTTTCACCATTTGCCTCAGTTCTCAGTTTTCTACATAAAACATAGTTTCAACTGGTTCTTTAGTGAAATCACATTTTCAACTGAACAAGTCAAACCTTTCTTGTTGTTTTTTTTTAAATCAACTCAAATTTGTTCAGTTGTCAACAGCACGAGGAACACAATTTCAAAAACAGCGAGGCAGCACATGCCCCACGGTGTCACGACGAATCCCTGCCTTCACTTATCGTATGTACCAATCTAGTCCCGATTTAAATTCATAAACACAACAACATATTTATTCCAAGTCCCTGCTGAAAATCTGCTATTGTATTTCTGGTCAAGTGACCATTAAATTACAGAACTGTGGAATTACTGTTCAATGAAAATGTAGTACAACAAAATAATTGTTTTGGAGGTGGGGCAGTTGGTTTAAAAGGGGTCTTTCTTGCTTCAAAAAAACCAACAATCCAGAAATGTTTCTGACAGACAACCCCACACAAAGGTTGGGGAACTTACAATACTTCCTTGCTTTCCATCTTTAGGATTTGAAGGATCTCTTCTTTCTTCGCAGTCCTGAGGTGCTGAACGAAAGCCAGGAAGTTTCTGACAGCCTCGGCCTTGGAGAGGCTGTCAGGCTGCAGGTATTTCCTGATGGACTGCCAGTGCTCCAAGATCTGCAAAACATAGCTGCAGGCTCATACCTCACTCACAACTGTGAACATTCACATTTACAAAGAGTGTTCTCCCAGGAATAAAATGTCCCTTGTGTCTGAAGCAAAAGCAGTTTTTTGTACCTTACCTCAATATACCTGATAGTTATCTGCCCATATCACACCCCTGGGACTTCCATTCATTCTGTGTACCATTCCTCTGTAGGAGGACTGTTTTTGTCTATTCCTATTTAGCTTGAAGAGCCTAGGACAATAATTAACTGGTTTCTGGGTATATAGGTCATTTCATGGCTACACCAAGGGAATTGCATCTGAGACCAGGCTTTGACTACCATAGTGTAATTTAAATTGTGCAGAATTTTAATTAACAGCAAAATATTTCAGTGATAAAATAATAGAACTGCTGAAGAATTGTATCAGGTTTCTAATTTACGTGCACGTCACTGAAAATCAGTTTTTTGGTGAGCTCCCCGTTCTATCTCTTTATTGTATTATTTGTATGAAATTCAATGTTTTGCTATTGCTAAGGTCTGAATTATTCATTTCTTATATCTATGTTTTTTAGAGTAGCATTTAGACAAAGGTAATTCTCACACACACTAAGTTACTCTATTGTGGTTTTAAAACTAGTATTAGGTTGTTGCAAAAGTAAAGGCAAAAACCACAATTACTTTTGCAACAACCTAATAAATAGTTCTAATTAATGGCATCTCTTGGCTTTGAAACTAAATAAATAACTTATTTTTCATACTTTACTACTTTCCCCCCAGTTTTATGAAATCCTATCAGTGACTTCTGACTCTCTAACTCTATAGTAATAACTTGCTGCCAGTTTTTAAATTATTCATTACTTCTAATAAGCCACGGATCCTTTTTTTTTCTCTTTTTCAAGTCCCTTTTAGCTATCTAATCTTAAGAAGATATTCCAAGTGAAATTCCAGCTGCACTTAGCTAAAGATTTACTGGGTCATTTCTGAAGGCAGAGAACATATCAATATGAATTCAGGTGTTTTTGTTTTTCTTTAAAGAGCTGCAACAGAATTTACAAAAGCAAATTTGGAATTTGAAATTTCAAATTTGGAAAAGCAAATTCCTCAATGACATAAATAAATCATTTTCTCTAATAATTAGGAAATAATTATCAAAAATCTTAGATGGCTCATAATGTTTAATATCTATGGGACAAAAATTAATAGTGCAGAGCATAAGAAAAGATTAGTTTTATTAGCCACCTTCCTAATTTCCATCTCATACATTAGAAAATTACATTAGAACATTAAATGACATATGGAAAAAAAAAACAAGTAAAAGAAGAAACAACGTTTGAAGATGATGATTTTGTGTTTTAAAATGTTTTGTTTTTCCTCTAACTCAATTTCAGAAACTAATAAGCAATTACTGTCTTGTACTTTAAGCAAATTATGGTATTACATCTTGATGATTTCACTTTTCTGAACAAACACCAGTAGTATTGAAGGAAAGAGCATCTCCCTGTAGTTACACACAGAGCATGAAGCCAATGGTTTGTTCTTCTGATAAAAGATTACAGATAAGGAAATGCTGGATGGTAAGTCATTTCTCTGACTGTATATCATAATTGATTCATGCAATAAAAAGAAAATTTTCTTTGTTGGATTAAAAATGTTACAAGATAATCTACACTTTGCCCTGGGGATGAGATATCACATTTCTGAGAGTAATTTTAGGGGAAACTGGGGTAAATAAATGTTTCCTAATTTAGGCAAAGATCCTGGTATCCTTTTCCAGTCCTTGCAGCAATACTCAGAACACTGAGGCCAGTAAAATATGTCACCTGTGGACAAATCACTATTATGTGACACAAATTTCAGGGTTCAGCCTTTGTCCACATTCTTGATACCATATGCTTCCCCCTACTTCATTAAGCCCTCTATCCTCCCTGAATTCTAGATGACTTATTAAAAGCTGCCCTTGAGTTATAACACTTTTTGAGAGGAATGAATGGTAACTAGTTGTTAATTATTGGTGTGTCATGCACCATGTCAGGTGCATATTGTGACTGCTGTCATCACAACTCTGTGGTAGCTGGTAGTTCTTCAGAAACTTTCTTCATTAAATGAGCTGATGTTTTCACTGGAGACAAAAGGAAAACAGAGTCTGATGTCATGATTATTCCCACATTTGTCTGCACTTACAGAAGGACATCCTTTACACTGGCTCTGGAAGACCTGCCCCACAATGGGAATGGCCGTGTACTTTGAATCAACTGCTTTGATTATGGTTGCAGCCTGCTTTCCAGACATCAGTCTTGGGCCTGCCTCGGTTGTCTTCAGCTCTAGTTTCTGCCTGCATAATACCAAAGGGAAATGCTATATTATAGTCATTCTTTTGAGTGAACAAGATATTAATTGCCACTCTTTTGGCAAACAAGATAGTAGTTTATTCAAGTTGTATATAGCCATGTCTTTCAAACTGTGGTATCTCCAGAGGTAACTGAAAGCTCATTATGAAGTCTTTCTTGAGCAACAATTGTATGAAAAGATTTGAAAATTTAAGTTTGGATTTTCAAAATATTATGTCAACAGTATACAGGGAAGAAAAATTGCCTGGATGATGTATAAGATATGCGATGTCAGCTCTTTTGAATTTAGCCCAGCTTTCTGAAAATGATACTGTCAATAAAACCATGTGCTACTTATTAACCAAGACAGCTAGAAAAGCTTATTTTCCAAAAATAGTCTCAACTATATTTTTGTCTGACATGTTCTTCCAGAACCTGTCTGTCTCAAAAAGTAGGGTCTACATACCTCTCCTTGAACCCGGGTAGGACTCTGCGACTGCCTCAACTAATAGAGGGGAGTGAAAGTAACGCTATGTGATCTCTACAGCTATGTCTTAAAAGAGGATTCAGATTTTCTCTGGCACACTATCAGTACATGTGCTTCGGAGCCTCGAGCTACTACATAAGAAGTCTGACATGAAGCTGCCATGCTGAGAGGCCACAGGGAAATAAACGATAGTTGCACGAGGAGCCTCAGTTGTTTGAGTCTTTCCAGCCCATGCACCAGATACACGGGGGAACAACCTTTAAATAGTTTGACTGTCTGCAACTACATAGATGCCGACCAAGGCTAAGGCAAGCCTATAAATTATGACAGAGAACAGTACAGTGATTGTTGCATTTTATACCACTAAATCTGGAGTTGTTTGTTACATAGCAATGGAAATCTCATAGGCCTGATAAGTAACTTAAAATAATGATTTTATATGAAAATATAGTAAAACATTACAGATATACTGGTAGTATATGAAGTAGAAAGCAAAATTCTACTCCACATGAGGCTTCCATAAAATTTCAAGCATTGTAATGAGGCATTTTTACTAATATTTTGTATCTATTTGGTACTAACATTAGAGCTACTCCAGAGAAATTTTTTGAGAAGCAATGGCATAAGCTATAATACATTCACTGCTAGAAAACATTGTTTTCTGAATTAAAATCTGAAAATAACAGAAACTCTAAGATTTAAAATTCTAGTTCTTAATCCTGTTAGAACAATTCTGTCCAGAGAAATGGTCTTCAATTGAAAAACAGGCCTAAATATTTAAGTTGCATAAGTCATATCAAAAATTTTGTCACATCCCTTTACTATGGAACTTTTTATGATTTAACAACAATATTTATTTTAAAACTCTTAAAGAAAAATTACAAATGCTACCACTTTTTAACCTTAACATATAAAACATTTGACAGAGAAATTAGAAAATGAACTAGAATGAATCAAGTAGTTTGTCTTTTTAAAACTTAAAATCTGTTCAATAAATAATTGATTTTTAATACAATTTTATTTAAAACATAGTTATTTACCATGTACCATGAATTGTTGTAGATGATGTAAAAAATAAAGATGAACAAGATATAATTACTACTTTCAAGGAGCTCACAGTTGAAATGAGGAAGCACAATAAATACAGTCATGTGCTGTACAAGAACATTTTGGTCAATGATGGACCCATGTACGAAGGTGGTCCCACAAGATTATGAAGCTGAAACATTCCTCTTGTCTAGTGACATCATAGCTGTCCTATCATCATAGTGCAAAGCATTACTCATGTATTTCTGCCAGTGCTGGTGGAAACACACTACTGTGCTACTGTTATATAAAAGTATAGCACATGCAGTTATGTACAATACATATTTGATAATGATGACAAATAACTATTAGTGATTTCTGTATTTATTATACCATACCTTTTATTATTATTTTAGAGTGTACTCATTCTACTTATTTAAAAAATTAACTATAAGACAGCCTCAGGCAGATTCTTCAGGAGGTATTCCAGAAGAAGGCATTGTTATCAGAAGAGGTGACAGCTCCACATATGTTATTGCACCTGAAGACCTTTCAGTGAGACAAGATTTGGAGGTTGTAGGTGACTTCCACTGAAAGAAGACAGTGATATTGATGATCTTGACCTTGTGTAGACCTAGGCTAATATATATGTTTATGTCTTCAGTTTTTAACCAGAAATTTTTTTAAAGTAAAAAATAAAAATAAAAAATTTAAAAATAGAAAAAAGCTTATAAAGATTTAAAGAAAAAATATTTTTGTACATCTGTACAAAGTGTTTTAAACTATGTTATTATAGAGCAGCTCAAAAGTTAACAAAAATTAAAAAGTTTTTAAAGTAAAAATGTTACAGTAAGCTAAGGCTAATTTATGATAGAGGGAAAAGGTTTTTTAGAAATTCAGTGTAGCATAAGTGTTCAGTGTTTATAAAGTCTACAGTAGTGTACAGTGATGTCCTAGTCTATGATATTCACTCAGTGCTCATTTGGTGATTCATCCAGAGCAACTTTCAGCCCTGCAAATTTCATTTATGTACCTTTTATGAATAAAGGTACACCTACATAGTATCTTTTATACTGCATTTTTTTACTGACTTTTTCTATGTTTAGAAACGTAAAAACTTACCATTGTGTTTAATTGTCTACAGTATGCAGTACAGCAATATGCTATACAGGTTTGTAGCCTAGGAACAATAGGCTATACCATACAATGTGGTGTAGGCTATGCCATCTAGGTTTGTGTATGTATACTCTATGATGTTTGCACAATGATGAAATTGCCTAACGATGCATTTCTCAGAACTTATTCCCATTGTTAAGCAACGCATGACTACACACACACACACACACACAGATCTATTTACAAATCAAGTATAATAATATAACAAAGAATAGCAAAGAAAATAAAAATTTTAGCATTATCTTACTTTGATACTATTTTCCCTGTAATGGTTTGTAGGAAATTCAGTCCGAAAGCATGTGTTTCTTCAGCAAGCACAGCTATAACAAAGCTGTCTTCTATCTTATAGGTGGTGACAGATGTAGCTTTTGAACTGACACCCAAGACCTAAATAAATAAATAGCCATCTTTATAACAAGTAATCATCTTTTAAATTATCGAATCAAGTCAAATAGCAAAGTGTCTTTCGGTCTACAAAACAACTTCCTCATTACACCCATCCCTCATTATTAACACCTACAACTTATTGAAATGGGCCTATTCATTTCATATATATGAATTTACAGCCTAAAGTAAAAATTATAAATGTTTCAAAATACTATTTCTACTTTATTTTTCTATTACATTAAATTAATCTCTACAAAATGTAATTATTTGAATGCCTCAAAGAAAGTGATATCTATCATACCTGATTTGGGGTCGTAAATCCAGACCTCGCTATTTTGCATGAATCCAGGGCCTTAATTTTGATCACTTTGCCTTGATGAGCCTGGTAGGTCACTTTACAATTTCCAGAGATATCTACCTAAAAAGAAAGGCAAGGGCATAATGTTTGAGATTCCTTGTGGGCCAATTGAGTTCTAATGAGAGAGGTCTCTAATATGCCACAGGGGACTTTTTTTCTCCCCCAGGATGATAAGATACAAAGACAGGAACAAGGTTTCTGGTAGCTTGTTGATTCCTTCCCATTCTCTTTGGTTGAGTCTTACTAGTGCCTTCTCATTTTTTTCAGGAATAATGTAGGATTTCCTACTTCTCTCTAAATCCAGTAAGAATTAGACAAATGGCCTGGTAACAATTGAAACTTCTGATAAATGGGTAATTCTGTGGCAAGGGAGTTGATTGTTAATGCTGTATCTAGATTCTCTGTGCATGTGTGTGTGTGTGGGGGGGTGTGTGTGGTGTGTGTGTGATGTGTGTGTGTGTGCAACTTCAACTAGCTGAATATGATTAGAAATTCTTAAAATCCTGTGGGACTAACTCAAATCATCATTAGTTACACATCATTAGTTTGAATTTAGGCAAATGTATCCTAGTACAGATTCTGTCTAGCTTTTCTGAGCTTTCTCCTGGGGCCTCTGCCAGCATCACAGAAGCAGAGGTCTCTTTTCTAGCAAGCTAACCAACATTCTTTTGGTCCAATCCTACCATCAGATTTTTCACTCAGTCATGGGCTGGTTGAATTCAGTCTAAGAAACTTGGACTCCAGTCTTGACTCCAGGTATGATACTGGAAGCTCCACCTAACTTCTCTAGTTTCTTCTTTTGCAAAATGAACAGTGTTGGTACAGATGAGTGGTTCCCTGCCTTGACAATGCATCCAAATAATCCACAAAGACTGTTAAAATACAGATATTTGGCCAAGCGTGGTGGCTCATGCCTGTAATCCCAGCACTTTGGGAGGCCAAGGCGGGCAGATCATCTGAGGTCAGGAGTTCAAGACCAGCCTGGCCAACATGGTGAAACCCCATCTCTACTAAAAATACAAGCTGGGCATGGTGGTGCATGCCTGTAATCCCAGCTGCTTGGGAAGTTGAGGCAGGAGAATCACTTGACCCTGAGAGGCAGAGGTTGCAGTGAGCCGAGATTGCGCCATTGCACTCCAGCCTGAGCCACAGAGTGAGACTCCATCTCAAAAAACAAACAAACAAAAAACAGATATTCAGATCCTCCCTGATCTACTGAATCAGAATCTCTGGGATGAATATAGGGAATCTATATTTGTAACAAGCCCCTCCACGGTACAGTGGTGCACAGTGACGTCTGAGAACCACTGGAATGATCCCCACGACGTTCCTTTAGTATAAATAATTCTAATTCTCTAGGTAAACAAGACTTCACTACACAACTCACCTTTTCTGAGCATTACCTTAATAGTAACTCTTCTACTGAAATTGTATAAGTATAAATCCTTACAAACTTATTGAGATGCTGAATCCTTAATAATATTTGTAAGTACCTCATTGGTGGTTCCAGAGCTTAACTGTGTCTGAAATAGGCTAGCCAGGCCTCTTTTGATATTTTCGATGGCCACTGGCTCATTTTGATATGAGTAGAACTCTTTGACCTGGTGGGGAGAGGGGAACAGAACACAAATGAAGCAAAAATGCATCATTTATCAGATTTAGTTAAATAAGTGTCAGGCAAGGTCAGATGCTTACCTGTATTAATCCTGGGAGAAAGAGATCTGACACTCCAAATCTGGAATTTCCTTTTTGTGAAAAGAAGCTATTTAAAATCTCTGAGACCATCAGAATATGAAGTTTAGGGAGAGATTGATAATGAAGGCTCTTGCATGATGGGCACAGCATTGGGCAAGAGCACTGATATAAGCTGGGAGCCTCATGAAAACAAGGGTGGCCCAAGGGAAGAGAAATGAACATTCTGTTTGAACATGTCAGCATGTTCTCTACCTGTAACGGTACTTGAAACAAAAAATAACTAAAGTTTAAAATAACAGCAAATAAAAAAGTTCTTAGCCGAAAATGGCAATCACTACCTTTGAGATTCCTGAGATGGCACAGCCTCTATGGGCTATCTCAAGGCACCAGGTGTCGCCATAATACCCATGGTCAACATTTCACAGGGGCAATGTTCTTCACCCTCCAGAGCCTTTATGTTGGTATTGGGTAAATGTGCACACATATATATACACACATACAGAAGGCTGGGAAATTTGAGGTTGAGATTGCTACTGCTGCATAGGTTCCCATCAGAAGGGCACTGCTTTGAGGTTCCCATCAGAAGGCAGAGAAAGGAGGTTGAAATGAGGAGGATGACTATGATTTGGCAGGAATAGTAAGTCACTTAGCTTTGTTTTATCATCTTTGATATCTATAGGCACCGAGATGATAACAGTGTCTTTTGCCATTTTGATAATTTAATGTTTAAGAAACAAGGATAAAAGTACAAAGTGAATTTAATGGAAAGCAGCTTGTTGGTTTTCATCCTGTAGACTTGATACACATCACACAATTTAGCAAAGGAGGATAGATATGTGTTCCCTGTAAAAATTCCCAAGGTCTATGATAATTACAGCTGAGTATTTCTACCAGAAATATCCTGAAAGCCTTCCTAGTACTCTTTAAAACCAACCATAGCTTCTAAAGTAAAACATAAAGCTCAATAACTATGCAATGAATCCAAATAATACCAAGCTCAGTAATTTAGCCTACATAAAGACTCTCTTGTGCCTTAGAAGAAGAGAATATTTTTCCTGAATTATCCAAACAAGTGTCTCAAATCTCTATTTTTACTTCTTACATATACTCTGCCTAGTGATGGATTTACTAGGTACTTTATCTGGCAATCAGTTTTAGTCATTAGACTGGACTAACCTATAAGTGTTGGAATAGTGTTTGTCCAACTTAGAAAGAAACTGGAATAATGACCTCAGTGTCTGAAAATTCACAGTATCATATTCTCAAACAAATCACTGGCAATATCTCAGACCCAAGCCTGAGTTTCTGAAGTTCTATTTTGTAAACTGTATTTCCTTCTTTTAATAATCACAATGTAATTTCCTTTTCAAATATTTGGAAGTGTATCTCCAGATATCATGACTATTAGAAGTTCATAACTAGATTACCCCAAAATAGTCAGAAAGTGTTCACTCAGTGGCAATACACACATGTCTATATGGCCCATGTCTTTTTGGTATGAACCATAAACACTTTAGAAAGCAAGATCTCCTAAGTGGGAAAAATACCAGCATTGTCACCACTGTGTCACTTTCCTTCCAGGCTACAAAATGTACCTGAACTATTTTTAAAGTTTTACCTAGAAGGTAAGGAAACCAAGTTCTTGGATTTAATCTTTGGACTATGCATAAGATTAAGTGCTTATCTGTTACTGACCCACTGCTATGGACCAAGTTTTGATCTTGACCTCTGGATCCCTTAGAAAATGGTGTTAGAGCCTTTTTTTCCCTCCTGGCAGGCTGAATGATAGATATAAACTGTGAGACACAAAGAAAAAAGTTTTTTTCATCCTTTCTATTAGTTTTTATTGCTTCCCCAGAACTAGAAAAATGAACACATCTCTTTTTCTTTTATATGACTGCTACTTCTAGGGCCTAAATTCTTTTTCTTTAGTGCAGACTGATGAGATCCAAAGTGAAGATAGTACTGATATCCATACCAGCTAAATGTCAAAACTGTTAGAATTGAGCTGCCTTGTAATCATTTAAAAAATAATAGTATGAAGTCAGAATTTTGCAGTTCAAGCCACATGGCCGTCACAGCAATAATCGTAAATTTATTATTTCACAACAGGAACTGAGTAAGTTTTATTATACTCAGGCCATAAAGTTGATTACTTCATTCAGCACTGAAATTATTTCTGAACATCCAACAGCACAGGGCTCTTATCTAAATTCACAGTACTCAGAGCTTCCAAAGAGCAGCAGCAGGTACGACCTGGTTACAAACGAAGTCTTTAATCCAAGGAAACCACACCTAGAGGGAGACTGGGTAAAATGGCTGGGAAGGTGGTGCAGTGCCTCTTCCAGCCAAATATGAGGGGCCAATTTCCTCTTGAAATAGGTAGTCATCATTCATATTGTTTTTTTCTTAGGAAGACGATGCCTTTCTCCACACCTTCCTTTATATATCTTTTAAAAATAAGAGGAGACTAAATTCCATTAAGTGGCCAAACAATCAAAATAATAAAAAGAATCCCAGCAAACAAAGATTAGTAATTTTATATTTGATATCTATCTAAGACAGAGCACAGCTAGGAAATGACACATTGGAGAACAAACAAGTAAAGGAATATATAACAAATTTCAGAAGGACTTTCAAGGTATCACATTTCTTGTGGCAGTTCAGTGTGTGTACAAGAGCCATGCTGATTTAGAGAGCAAATCAATGCCTGGAAACAATACAAAATAAAGGTCCAACTCAGCAGCCACGTGCTTAATTTAATCAACACAAAGCCAAAACCAGAAATGGAAATCTGGTAATTATCCAGTTAATTGGATTAGCCTTTCAGGCCAAAAAAAGAATCCATAGTATAACCCGAGGCATCTTTCACTCATCAGCATTAATCAACTTAATCAGATTACTGTCACGTTTCCAACCTGATGATTTGTAGACAAAACTAGAGTCATGCCCACTTATGTAGGGAAGATGAGTGGGCATAGAAAAAAGATGTGCAATGAATATGTATCTAAGTATTTTAATGGACTCTCTTTCAAAATGTAAACATGAGCCCCTCATATGGGAAAGGGAGAGAGGGGGAGGTCTGGAAGGACAAAAGTTACATGCTGATAAGCATCCTTGAAACCACAGAAACTTCAGGGAGCACAACTTAATTTGACCCTATGGTAGAAAATGCTCTCTAAGAAAGTAGCCCATCTGCAGTTTACTCTGCCTGTCCATAATTTCTCTCATAGTACACTGAAATGATAATTTAAGTAATGATCTTTCTGATAGTGATATGGCCAAAACTTCCTGTTGGCTTCTTAGTCTTCATTGTTAAGTTTTTTCCAATACTTTATTATATATTTGAAAGATACGATGATGTACTTTAACCTGTGGTTACAGTAAATCATCGCAAATCATAGCTCCTCTAGAATTGACCCATTGCGTTACTAAAACAATGATGTGGCAGTTCCATCCTAGCCTTTGAACGGTGAGGGTACTGCGTCCTTTCATGTGTGTATCAGAACACTTTGTACTCAGCTGCTACCAAAGGAGCTATAAAATGATTGGTTGTCATTAAGATTATAAATGCAAATAATATCTATGAACTCAAGTGTCTTGCCACACTGGAAGCTCAGAAAAGAAAATAACAATATTTCATGTTGTTAACAAAGTTGAGCCATAAGAAAATCAAATAAGTCAACTGATCTCATGATGTAAATAAGGAATACTACAAGTCAACCAAAGAAGCAGGCATTTCTCCAAATCCTTTCCAGCTGGAAGACAGCAGACATAGAAGTTTGAGCATAGACCCTATTTCAAATCCCAACTCCACCGCCTGCCAGTTGTATGACCATAGGCAAATTTCTTAACTTTTCTTAACTTTGGTTCCTCGACTATCACAAGAGGTTGATAAGGCAGCCCGTACTGCTCAGGGTCATTACAAGAATAAAAGAGACAATTCGTGTAATGCCTTTAGTCAGCACCTAGCACACAGTAAGTGCTTAGTTCATCTTAGCTATTATTAAGTAAACAATAAGTAAAACCTTTATCAAAGTTCAATTCAGTTGAGCCCCATATAATCTTATTTGTTTATCCTTTATTTTAGAAGCATCTATATTCAGTCCCCTCTATGAGCAAGGTGTTGAATAGACAAAGATACAACTCTGCCCATGAGAAACTTACTCTGAATGTGGAGAGCCAAGACATAAAAAGAGAATGACAATACACTGTGATAAATGCTTTGATAGAAATAGGCCCAGGGGTTTGGAAAGATGTTGGAGAAAGCTTCATAAAAATATGCAGTGCAAGGCATGATTCTGGGTGCTTTGGGGAAGGAGGGAGTGGAAGGGCATGGATGTGAGGGGAGAGGCTGAAATACAAAGAGGAATTGGATTTTTTTCTATCCAAGATCCATAATCTAGCAATGAACAAGAATGACCAAAAGAAAGTGATAAGGGTCATGAGTGAGCTGCAAAGTGCTAAGAGTATTCTAAAGAGTGATGGTTATTTCCAGCTGACTGGAAGGGTGTGAACTTTATGACAGAAATGGCATGTGAGCAGTCACAAACATGGGAAGTATTTTGACAAGTGGAGAAGGAAGAGAAAGCATTCTTAAAGATAGTGATTCATATTTGGTTGTAGGAGAGGTGAAAATATAAGATTTCTTCTTGTGAGCTCCTTTTTAGAACTTCATACAAAAATGTGCATCATGATTAGTAATATACATATATGAAATGTCCAAAGTATTTGTTTTCAAATACTTTAGTTGAAAATAAAGTATTACTTTATCAGTATATAAAGATCAGTTTATCTTTATTTTGAATTTAGAAAGTGAAATTTTAGAGATGTATGGAGTTATAACTCTAATGTTCCCTTTCTGTTTTCCTGCTTTTGTTCCTAAAACTGAGCTCTCATCTTTAGACACATTTTTATGTATGTCAGCACACTATCTGTAATTTTCATAAACACACATATGTAATGCCTAATAATTAACTGATCACAATTGTTTCTCAATTCCAAATTTATTAAGACCATTTTAAGTGACTAGACTCAAGCCATAAGTAATGCACACTTACAGAATTTTTAAAACAGAATTTCAAATAGATATTATAAAGTGTTCAATCATTATTTTAATATACAAAATGCTTTTCCATGTCATAGTTTTAAAATAATTTCTAAAGGCTTTAAAAAACTCTACTTTAGACTTCTCATACCCTTTTAAAAGCTTTAACTTTGTACTTTAGCCAAATATTGATAATCTCATAACAAATCAATATTACTAATCTAAGTTGGATCATTTCAGTCTCATAATTTGTCTCCTTTCCTGAATTTATCCAATCATGCTTTGATGACTTCCTTTGTTACATTATGTTTGTAATCCCTTATAATTTGATAAGAAAATTACCTTTTAATAATGCCTTTCATCAATAAATAAACACTTGCTTCTACTATAAAGATTTTCAGAAAAATAGGAAACAAACTGGCTCTTAAATGTAAGGGAACTCGGGGCATTGATTTAGTTTGGAAACATTTAATTTACAACCTCTGTTCTTTAGTTCTTGAAGAAATTCCATTTACCATAAAAGTAGTTATAATGTGATTACCTCAAAATAATATCTGCTGAAGGGAAGAAAGATATGAAGTTGGAGAAGATGTGGAACCTAAACGCCCCTTTACCTTTCCATGGATTAGATGAAGGAGCATAGGTCTTTGCAGAGCTTCCAAGTTTTCCTTTCCCATGATTTTAGGTGGACTTTTTCCTTTGAAGATGCTCTTCTCTCCTCTCTGCTGATTCACATTTTCAACATTTACATCCTTCATCTGGAGTAACAGAAAGAAACCTGTTTAAAAAAACTTCCTATGTCTGTCTTCATCAGAGTCTCTCTGCAAATAAAATAGTAAAGAAACAGACAGAGTTGGCCACAATTTCTTCTGTCATTTTTCAGTTCATGATTTACAGGACCTTGCCACTCACTTTAAAAGAATGGAGAAGGTATTTAAAAACTAGGTTTTTTAATAAGGCAAAAATAGCAATACTTAAAGAACTCTGTGACTTTAGGCTTAAAATAACTGTGACTTGAATGTGATTCTTTCCTATCATTGCCACTCTTCATTTGTTTTGTGTGGTTCCTGTCTGCCTGATCACTTCACTTTCTTTACCACTTGTTGAAAAGGACCCCCGCCCCCTTCTACCTCATCTGTATAAATAAAAATAAAGCCGAATTACTGAATAAGGAGGAATATAATGTTTTCTGGAGAATAGTTTACTGTTATATTGAGAAATGGCTTGGAGATGGATGATGATGCTTTGATCCAACTTGGAAAACACAATAGCAATTAGAGACATCCAAAGAAGCAAATATCACTTGTAAATGTATTGCTATGACACCTCATTATAAAGGACACCAGCAACTACTTGCTCCAAATACTTTGTTCCAAATACTACTTGTTCCAAATACTTTGTCCTGTGTGCCTGTTTCACACCAGATGCAGAATAATAACTGACTTTACTCAAGGAATCTATTATCTTTAGGTTCTTGAGAAGCAAATAAGGGAATCACCACATATTACCATTGGAAAAGTCCCCAGAGACCATCTAATTTGGCCTCCCTCTTCAACACATACATCTAAACCATTTTAACTGACCAAACACTGTTATTCGGGGGAGTACTTGGTTCCTTCCTCAGGAAGAACACAGACTAGGTTTACTCTTTCTTCAGTAATTCTACCTGTTGTATCAAGGAATGCAGGAACCTCCTAACTGATCTCCTCTTGAGTTAGAGTGGTCTAAATCGTTTTCCATACAAAAGGGATTATTGACCCTTCTCTCCGAGAACATTTTGAAAAGACTCTAGTATAATGTCCCTATTAACGTGATCTATAGAATTGAACACCATACTCTGGTTGTTTACCAGTATATACCTTCTGTCGTCTGTTTCAACAATTTGGAAAGATCAGTTCACTTTTCATCAGCAAAACCTTTAAATACATAGAATTGCTTATTTTAGAGATAGATAACAAACTAAATGGATGTATAACCAAGAACCCAAAACAAGTGCTGTCAAATGGTAGACTTCTCAAAAACTTCTGACATCTATTCTTTGCATTTATCTGGTAGAAAATGCCCACCGTGATTTGGATCAGCTGGTCATCATCACCATCAGGATTCCTCCACAATAAGGCCACATCCACGTTGGAGGAAATGCGGTAGCCCACGCTGTCTTGCAATTTTCCTTTGCCCTGATCAAGAAGAACTTCAGTGGAGTACGTGAGCTTGTACAGCCGGTCATTATTTAATGAGAGACCAGTTGTGTGACCTGCATAAAGATAATGACACAAATCAAGTTTTCATTGTAAGGGAACATGCTGTCTCACCATCAGTGCATCTCTCTACCACAGTGGGGCTCAGGAAGCTTGGTAAATATTCACTGATTGCAACATGGTTCTACTTTGCTGAAATCTTTGACTTGTAAAATATAGATAAACAAACAAAAAACAAACAAAGAAGCTCCCATTTCAGAGAACTTTAGTTTGTATTCCTAATCAATTATCAAATAGTGCCATGATTGAACTATAGATATTTTGTTTTTTTGTTTAAATGCCATTGTATTTCTCTTAATTATATGAATATGATTTCAAGTAGATGACCCACCAAGAATTGGTTTATAAATGTAATATGAGCCATTTGTAATTAACATATTATTTAAATGCAAGCAGATCAATTCCAAAGTAATTTTAGCGATTAGAAGGAAGTTCTTTAATTTGGATATTTTTGATATTTAAGAAACATCTCTTCAGTGCAATTTACTCTATTAATGTAATTAGCAAACTTTTAGTACAAAGGTACATTTCAGGGCTGCACATATGTAACTTTAAATTAGCTATGCCCAAATAAAATAATGTCTTACTATATGAAATCTTAGTACAGGCTTAAATTTGGCATGGCTTAATTTAAAAAGATCAAATAGTATACAAATCTGTACTGTGATCCAAGAAAACTGATATATCAATGAGTTCACACAGTATCCAATTCAGTTTATCTAGCCAAAAGAAATGTCAAGGAGCAAGTCTTTTCCCAGAGATGACTTAAAATGTATGGTCACATAAAGTTTTTTTCTTTTGTATATTTTCTATCTATGGCTCTCAGGAGATAGTTAAAAAAGACTTCAGTTTACCTTATTCCTCAATGCTAATGGGGTTTCATTGCCCGGTTTACTATAATAGGCAACCATAATCTTTTTTTCTCTCAGGAAATATACATATGTGGAGAGGTACAGAAAAGGGGTCTGCTAGACCAAAGCAAAGCAGTCGAGAAAGGTGATAGCAAATACTACTTTGCAATGCCAAAAAATTAAGAAAATTTCTGAAAAGGCCTTACCCATGTACACAGTAACAATCTGTTCACTGTCTCTTCTATCTATTACAGCACATACTTGCCCAGAGGAAATAGTGGTCAAAAATCCATCATCTGCATGTTATGTGTATTAACTTATTTAATCCTCACAAAAATCTAATGAGGTAGGCACTATTATTAGTCTCATTTTATAGATGAAGAGACTGAGGGGACACAGAAACAATATAATTTACCTAAGGTCATTCATCATAGAGACATGATTTTTTTTTCTTTTTTTTTTTGAGACAGAGTCTTGCTCTGTCAGCCAGATTGGAGTGCAGTGGCACGATTTCGGTTCACTGCAACCTCCACCTACTGGGCTCAAGCAATTCTCCTGCCTCAGCCTAGCCTCCTGGGTAGCTGGGATTACAAGTTACAAGGCATATGCCACCACACCCAGCTAATTTTTGTATTTTTAGTAGAGACGGGGTTTCACAATGTTAGCCAGGCTGGTCTCAAACTCTTGACCTCAGGTAATCCACCCATCTGGGCCTCCCAAAGTGCTGGGATTATAGATGCACATCTGGCTGGAGACATGATTTTAATCCAGGCTGTCTGTCTGTAAAGATTATGCTCTTACCTATACTGTATATCTCTAAAACTTTAGGTTGCATTCTTTTCCATTCCTAGGTAGTGAGCTAGAAATTTATTCATTCATTCAACTAGAGTATAGTGAGTACCTGTTGAACAGTAAGTACTTTTTAAGGCTCTGGGACTACACCAGTTAACAAGCAGAGAAAGGCAGAGAGTTTCTTCTTGTTTTCTTTACTTTTTTTTTTTTTTTTCGAGACAGGGTCTCACTCTGTCACCCAGGCTAGAGTGCAGTTGTGTGATCTCAGCTCACTGCAACCTTCATCTCCAGGCTCAAGTGATCCTCCCATCTCAGTCTTCTGAGTAGTTGGGACCACAGACTCATACCACTAAGTCCAGTTAATTTTTATATTTTGTAGAGATAGGGTTTTGCCTTGTTGACCAGGCTGGTCTTGAACTCCTGAGCTCAAGTAATCCGCCCACTTCACCCTCCCAAAATGCTGGGATTACAGGTGTGAGCCACCGCACCCCGGTCAGGAGACAAAGTTTCTACCCTCGTGGAGTTTACATTTAAATGCGATGGAGAAGGGCAATTAAAAAGAATGAGCACATAAGCAAGTTATATAGTATGTTAGAAGTGCTCATGAAGAAAACTGAAGCAGGAAAGGGAATGGAGGTGCTGAGAGAAAAACCTCTGTGGAAAGGTGACATTTTGGACAAAGGTTTTCGGTGAGCCACATGGATATCTGTGGGAAGGGCACCCCCCTCCCCCAACTCCTATCCTTTCTACTCCTTCCCCTCACAGAGGAAACAGCAAGTGCAAAGGCCCTGAGGAGGGCTCCTGCAGGTGTAATGAAGGAAGAGCAAAGAGCAGGGAGACCAAAGAGCTGGAAAATCAAGACACAGTGAAGGAGATGAGGTCAAGGAGGTACCTATGGGTGGCAGGAAGATTTGGGGAGTTTGAGTGAGGTGGGACGCTGTCATAGAGTTTTGGGTAGTGAAGTCACATAATCTGTCAAACCTTCAAAGAAAAGGGACAAGGATTTTCACAGGAATCAAGAAGAGCCAGGAGAAGGAAGTATGAAAGGATCTAAATGTGTATACACAAAACCAAGCTGTGTCCAAGCACCAAGTCAGGCAGAAACTGAGGTGTGAGATACAGAAGGCAAAGAGAGTCAGGAAAAACCTTGAAGGGGATGAAGGCTGGGATTCCCTCTTATCTCTATCTCTTCTGCATTTTAATTGGGGACTCTATAGCAGGTTAAAATACTGGCTTTCTGGTTAGGAAAAATATTTTGGTCAGGAGGCCTTCTTTTTATGACACCTATCAAATTCCACATATGGCATAAAGGAAATACATGTTGTCTTATCTAATCCTCAGAGCAATTCTTAAAAGTAAGCATTGTGTGACAGCAGATAGAAGCTGACTGCAAGTTCAACCCAACATAGCAAATATAATGCAGATTTGAAGTCTAACTTTACCAAAATCCAAGTTTTGTGGACTTTATTAAGATGTCTTCTGGTTAAAATAACTATGAAATATTTGCAGGAAGATAACCTTTCTTAAATTCCAAAGTTTTCCAAACTATTATGTTATTCACCTTTTTTCTTACCTCACTTTACCGGCCATATAATAAATCAATTTTTGACTATGACTTGGAAATGATAAAGCACAGGAAAGAATGGGCCTTTTATTCCTCCAAACTGTTTCTTACCTCTTTCAACAGGAGAAAAAGCCTAAAATGGTTCAACTCTCCTAAAATGGAGAGTGTTATCCCTCTTATACTTTCCTTTTTGATAAGTATTTCTCTGTTTATGTTTTGCAGAGTTCTGGCAACACTGGGCATTGGGGCATGTCCAATTTATATTGTTGACTTAATTCCTTTTGTAGGATATTGCTCTTCAGAGTATGTATAATAATATTTTTTGATAACTGTTGTTAGATAAAACCAAAACAGAAATTAGTATTAGCCAAAAAAAGTCAGAACCTCTTTAATTTGCCCTTCAAGTGCATTTAGAATTTTTAAGTGACTTAAAAGCAACAAAACTGTTAGTTTTGAATCTTCAAGAAATATTTTTTATATACTCCTCTGTCAGATTTATATGAGTACAAATAACTGAAAATTGGCTTAGTCAAGAAGATAAAGCAAACATAAGTTAATGGTGAGGTTTGAAGAGATGTACAATGATGATAAGGGTGATAGGTAATGGCATTTATGAACCCAACAGAAAACTAAAGGGTCAGAAGTTAAAAAGGAGGATGAAGGCTAAGAACAAAAAAGAACTGGAAGATGATTAATAAAAATTGATTAAAAAGTAAGGGTGGGGTGAGGGATTGAGAGAAAGACTGGAAATGAAGGAAGTGTACAGGTTTAAAGGTGACGAAATTAAATAGGTAAAAATACTTTATAAGGAAAACTCAGAGAATGCACTGAAAATAGTCCAATCACTACAAAATATAACTAAGAAAAAGTAGGAAAAACTTAAGTCTTTAGAAAGTTCACACAGCAAATCATATAGATGTGCTCTTGTATCCTAATCCTAACAGCCTCTTCAGATTCCAATCTGCCATTCAATTTTCTTTTTCTTTTTTTCTTTCTTCCTTCCTTCCTTTCTTTCTTTCTTTCTTTCTTTTTCTTTCTTTCTTTCTTTTCTTTCTTTCTTCTTTCTTTCTTTTTCCTTCCTGTATTCCTGCCTTCCTGCCTCCTTCCTTCCTTCCTTTCCTTCCTTCCTTCCCTCCCTCCCTCCCTTCTTTCCTTCTTTCTTTCTTTCTCTCTCTCTGTCTTTCTTTCTTTCTTTTTCTTTCTTTCTTTCTTCCTTTCTTTCTTTCTCCTTCCTGCATTCCTTCCTTCCTTTCTTTTTGTTGAAACAGAGTTTTGCTCTTGTTGCCCAGGCTGGAGTGCAATGGCGTGATCTCGACTCACTGCAACCTCCACCTCCCAGGTTCAAGTGATCCTCCTGCCTCAGCCTCCTGAGTAGTTGGGATTACAGGCATGCACTACTATGAGCCTGGCTAATTTTGTATGTTTAGTAGAGATGGGGTTTCTCCATGTTGGTCAGGCTGGTCTCAAACTCCCAACCTCAGGTGATCCACTTTGGCCTCTCAAAGTGCTGGGATTACAGGCATGAGCCACCACACCCAGCCTCAATTTTCTTTAGATTCTAATCTTCCCTCAACATCCGCCCAGATCTGAGGATTTACGAAAGTTGCATTGGTAATTTAGAGATGAGTTTTGAGGCAATGAGGCATGGGATCCCCAAATTTTAAATGGACTGATTTTAAGGTAAACTCTTCATGAGTTGTTTGCTAACTAATGTCAGTTGTTAAAAGGGAAAGAATCTATAATTAAATCATGGTACCATAATGCAAAAAGTTATTCCATCTAGGTAAAGAAGCTCTCAAGTCATGCACTTTAAATTTATGAAATCAGCATAAGCAACGTACCACGATGCTAATGAAGCTTACGCTCTCTTGCCCAGGATCCTTCCAAAGACTGCAGAAGAGGACCCTAGCAATGTATCCACATGCCATTTCTTTTTGAGCAACCTTTGCAATAGTAAGATATTTTTGTAATCTTTTCTCAAAAGTGGCCCCTAAATTATATGTTTCAAGCTTTAAAAATCTAGATTTACTACTAAGCTTGCACACAATAAACTGTAGCTACAGCTACCTATAATATTCTAAACCACATTTTCTCATTTATGCTGTTTCCCAATAGTCATTGTCTAGTGTATGTGTATATTTAAATCTTTTATAAGTACATTTGAAAACGTGAGGTCACCCAATTTCCTAGTTTATAAAATGGGAAAAGAGGAGAAGCTCATAATAAGTACCACGTCTCAATTATTTTTCTCAAAATACTTATGGTATTAGGTTGGATACTATGGTATTTAAATCACACATATTTTGACTACTCAACAGTTTATTTGGCAGACGAAATAGTAAGTTCTCTATATAACAACTCTCAGTCAGATATAATTTATAAATCTTTTTCTCATTAAAAAATTTCTTTCGTCCAAGTAAGAACTGTATGTTTAAACAGTAAACATTTAGAAATTGGTGAAAATATTTTCTTCAGTTCAAGAACCTACAGTGTGATTTGCTTAGGTGAATTGGTTGAAATTTATCCCTCTATTGCTCCAATAATGAAGATTAAGTTGTTTTCCTCATGTAGAAATTTTCTAAACAAAAGTCCTGAGGCAAACTTTACTTTAATATCAAAAGCTACATTTGTCCCTAACAGGTTTTAGAAGTTTATAAGTGAATTGTTTTCTATCAATTACTTAGAGTACATGGTTTTAAAATTGGTCCCTATAATGCTAAGCTGTTTGATCAATTGGTTTTAACAATGTGTCTTCTTAAGAAATGAAAAAGTATTCATTGTATATAATGCAGCATTTGGAAATCCGATATTTATAATCTAGCTGATTTGAAACAAGATTCTATATTAATACATTTCACAACAGTTTTATGAAACCATTGCTCATAAAATGTTTGTTTTATCTCTTACCTTTTCAATGGCATTAATGCATACGTATTTTTAAAATTAATTTCATCTTAAAATAGAAACTGTAAGCAGCAACATTATTTTTCCAAAGATAATGTTTTATTTCTTAAATCTGTATCAGGAAATTTAATTTTCTTTAATTCACTATGAATTCTATCATTTTTGAATTGTAACAGAATTAAATACATGTTATGCCATTTCATTCATAATTCTTTGGCAAATCAAATGCCTTTTTCATTGGGTCTAATTCTTCTTGAGGTCACATTGCTAAGCAACTAGAAGAAAATTTAAGAACTGGGTTTAAAAAAAAAAATCCTCATTTACAATTCAAATGAAGGAGCTGCATTCAGTGTGAAAAACAGCAGCAGATAATAATAGCGGGTATCTTTTTTCCTTCTTTTAAAAACAGACCATGAATGAGAAATTAAAGCAAGAACACACTGGTCTGAGGAACTGAACCTAAAAGAAATCTCTGTTTTCTTAATGTTTGTAGGGATTTGAATTTGGTTTTCATTTCAATTCAACCATGCTTTCACAAACATTCCAAAGTTACATGGTTTTGAAGATACTTTAGTTAGAAACTCTTTCACTATTCACTCATACAAACACACACACGCACGTATCCGCCTCCCACCCCAAAGATTGAAATTAAAGTTTAGCAAAAGGCAACACAAACTTACCTTTAACAGAAGCTGAATATGACGAAATGAAGCAGAGAAAAAGCACAGCAAGGAGAATCATATTGACCAGCGACCCTCAACTGCATCCAGTGCCCAGCTAGGAGTCACTGAGAAGTGGACTTTTTCAATGGCAGCCAGTGAGGGAGTGACCCTCTTCAGAACCTGCAACAATCATGTTTATCTTTGGGGAAAGGTCAGACTCCAAACTCCAAAACCAGGACCTAAGTTCACTGAAGGGCTCACTATTAATGATTAAACGTAGGTGGGCTGCAGTTTTCAGTCTCTCACTCTTTTTAATTTTTTTTACCCAATGAGGAAAGTTTAAATGTTTTCACTTTTGAGAGCTAAACCAAACCAGTATACCATCCTATAAATGCAGAGACACTGACGGACATTCCAAGAAAAAAACTGGTGGTGATACTTTCTGCTTAATATATAACCATCACTATGCCTGTTACAGTAACTGCCTATATTCACATTACAATACTATGTGGGAGGGTAGTAAGGATTCTCAAACTCAGCTAAACCTAACCAAATTTTAATATTTCTTGTATGGATATCTTTGAATTTTTATACTATTTGTATGCTATTATAAAAAATTCACACTGAATTTTAGGATTTATATTTAAACTGTTAAGTCATACCACCACCAATCACTTCAAAATAATGTTAAAGTAGATAGAACTTTCATGAAACACAGATGATCATCCTCATGTGTGAAACTGTATGAGGTTTGAGCAAATCAGCATTGTTTGTCGTTAGCACACTAGCAAGCCGACTGAATATTTCATAGTAGACCTCTATTTGTGTCTGTGACAAGACACATTTGTCTGAGTCCCCAAACTGGTTGGATGCAGTCCTGTCCTTTCTGAATCCCATTTCTAGGAAGAGATTAAGAGGGGAAATTCTAGCTCTTAGTTCTTTTGCTACAGAATATTAATCAGAAAACTTCTGTAGAATTAAAGTAAATACCCTAGTATGGCTGAGGCCATACTAACTGAACCAATCCTTGTCCCTGGAAACTCCCATGAGAGACACCTGCTATGAACAAAACCTACTAAAATGAGGTGGCTTAGGCAGTATGTGGGAATGTTTTGGCAAAGTAGGGAAAAATGTGCTAGTGAAGGGCTATCTGAATGCATTTTAAAATATTTATGGCCATATTTTTATATAAAATGAATTCTTAAGTCTACCCTGGTCACTCTCAAAACCCTTTTCTCAAACCCTAACCTTGAGATTAAATCTTCCAGACAATCTAGGTAAAAGATAGACTTGATAGGAACACGATGAAATTTAAAATTTTAAAATCTACGAAGTTAAGCATATTTCCTCTTGAATAATATCTTTATATAAAGATCAAAATATGAAAATTGTTCTTCTATTGATAATAGAATTTCACCTGTTATCACAATTTTGTATAAAAAATATAGCTATAGTAGCAAGCAAAAATAAATTGGTTGGTTGGAAATATCACCTTCAAGTTATAAATACGACGTTTTCCTGGAGTTAAACAGAAAAGTAGCTTTGTGAAAGAAATGTAAGTTTTTATGAATAATAGGGATTATGAATATAAGGCAATGTGAAAGTGCTTTACTTTCTATTTGAATAGATTTCTACAGTTTGCCAAAATTTCTGTAATACATACATAGGGATATAAAGCCATTATAATCACTTGAACTTTATTTACATATTTACTTAAATTAAAAGCTAGTTTGTATCATATTTGATTGTATGAGAACTGTCCTTACGTATTTTCACTTGAGGCTCACAGTTGCAAGACCTTTAATGTTTGTGGTTAGACTATGTGGTGCATGATACTTGTCCTTCGGGTAAAGTACTATTCGTTGTCAAGTGTTTTCCAGAGTCCAACCAATAAAAGATATATCACTATTGCCTAACAAACTAAATTCTGTTTCATTTGAGCATTTGATTTCCACTAGAAAGCTCCTATGAGTCACTGTTTTAAGTAGTCATTTCAACATAAGATGTTCAAATAAGGCTGCTTCTGCTGGTTATAAATAACATCATCCTTTTATAAAATATAAACTTACAACATTTTCTTTTTATAAGGACAATTTAGAAAAGACTTCTTGAGATCGTTTCATTACAGACGAAATAAGAATGCCAAAGCCTTTCCAAATTCAGTGAACTCTGTGTATCGAAGAAGTATTCTCTTCTGTTACTCTGTTGATTAAGCACAGCAAACACTGTGCAAGTATGTGAGCACTACCTCCTAAAACTCACCAGCTATTTTACATAACATGTGAAGCAAAGCACAGTAAAAAAAACAAGAGCTGCCATCTATGGAACAATTACATACTTTGTTAATCACCTTACATTTTTATAGTAATCCTTACAATAGTCATTTGACATATTAGATAAATGAATCTCAGATTAATTTACTGAAGTGATTTTAGGACTATAGAAAAATAAACCTTGAAACCTAGACCCAAGTATTCCTGTTTGCTTAGAAAACATTACAGGCGGGAAGTGAGAAAAAAATTGATTTCTTACAGATGACATGCAATTATTAATTGGGACTGTTTTTATAATAAGTCATCACAATTTTGTATGAAAACTAACAGAGCCCTTGATTTTTGTGAATTTGTGGTTAGACATTCAGGCTGAACATACAGGGGTAAAAGTTGATCTATGATAGTTAAATTAAAATCAAATGATACATTTTAAAACAATGCTATTGCAATGAAATTCCTTTGGTAGTACATGACACTGTGAAATATTTGCTATACTTCCATTTACATTGATAAATAAGGAGACTATGAAATAAAGATGGATGATTAATTCCAAAGTACAGTTGTGTTTCTGTTGAGTGTCAGAGGTTGTCAGGAGTTAACGTATTTTCTTAGATTAGAAGACAAATGAACTTCACCCCACTAAAGGTTGGAAGGAAATGTATTACCCTACTGGATATAGAAAGTCAGGATGTATGAAAGGTATGTGAAAAAAAAAATCTGTTTACAACATTGAAACACTTTGTTCTTAGAAAGAAGCATGACATTAATGAAAAAAAAATTTAGAAGGACACTTTAAGTTATCCCTACATGGTCATAGCAGTTTAAATCTAAAAGTATTTTCAAATCAATGAGAGAGTTAGCATTTTGAAAGAATCTTGAAAAAATTTCTTAAGTTAAAAATATTCTTAATGTGATGACTTTTTTTTATTCCAAGGCAAAATTATATAGGAATACATACATTATTTTGAAAGGTATTGTTTAAAGAATTCTCTATAAGAAAATAAAGATTCATTGAATTCCTTATCAAAAGCAAAGCTGGTTTGAAACACTGGGAATCTAAGAATCTAAAAAGAACATTCATTTTTCCAAAATAGAGTCATTAACCAAATTTTATGCCCCCCATACATATATACACGCATATAAATTTGACAACAACCAAAAAAAGCCTTTGTATCATATCAGTTACCATAAAAGGATTCTAAATTATCTTTGACCACACAAAACTGAATTGCTAGCATTTAAAGGAGAGAATTGATGGAAACTCTTTTAGTAGACTACTGTAAATACAATAAGATTTTAATTTTGATCAGAATAAATGTATTGGACATTCAAAAAAAAGAAATTTCAAAACCTAAATTAAATTATATCCTAGCATAAATGCAATTTTCCTTTTAAAGTATATGCAATGCAACAATTACATTTATGAAATAATTCTTAATATATAGGTATAAAAATATGAATTTATTTGAAGTGGAACCAGAAGTCAATTGTTTTAAATAATTACCCAAATAAGAAAATAAAAAATGTTAAAGAGAGATCAAGAGATACAGAGGATAGAGTGAGTGGGGCAAAGGCAATATTTGGGGAATATATTGAAGAATTTCCAAGAACTATTGAAAGGCACTGTATCAGTTCTCCATAGCTACCATAACAAATTACCACAAAATTTAGTGGTTTAAAATGCAAATTTATTGTCTTATACTCTTGGAAGTCAGAAGTCTAACACTGGGGTCACTGGAATAAAACGAAAGTATTGGCAGGTGTATCCCTTTCTGGAGGTTTTAGGGGAGTATTTGTTTCCTTACCTTTCCTAGCTCCTAGAAGCTACCTGCATTCCTTGACTCATGGTCTCTTCTTTCATTTACAAAACCAGCAAGAGTAAGCTGAATCCTTTTTAGTTCATGTCACTCCGACCATCTCTTCTGTCTCCCTCTTCCATTTTATGAATCCTTGTGATTATACTGGGCCTGCCTAAATAATCCAGGATAATCTTTTTACCCTGAGGTCTGCGGATTGGGAACTTTAATTTCATCTACAACCTTAACTTAGAATATCACAGGTTCTGGAGATTAAGACATTTAACATCTTTGGGGTGCCATTGTCTGCCTATCACAGACACCAATCCACAGATTCACGAGGCTCAATAAATCTTAAGCAGGATAATTTTTAATACACACATACACACAAGTAGACACATCATAATTAAATGCAGAATATCAAAGAGAGAGAGAAGATATTTAAAGGAACCAGATAGAGAGGATAGATTATTTTCAAGGAGAAAAAGCAGCAGACAACTACTAAATTATTAACAGTATCAATGAAAACTAGGAGACATTAGAATGTTGTCTTCAATGTGCTGAGAGAAAATAATTGTGAATTTAGTATTCTATATATATTCTGTAAATATGTCTTTTGAGTATAAACTTGAAAGAGATTTTCCAGAGAAATTAAAACTGAAAATTTACAACTAAAGGACCCCTCCAAATGATATCTTTAAAAATCTGCTTCAATTAGAAAAAAAATTGACCCCAGATAAAATCTGAGATGCAAGAAGGGATGAAGAGCAAAGAAAGTACGGTGGAGAAACACACTAGCTCTTAATAATAGTGTCTTGTGGGGTTTAGCATAAAGTGCACAAAAATAACATTAAAAATGTTACCACAAAGACCTTTGTGGTATAGTGAAAATTTGGATACCAAAATGTTTAAGTACAAAAATTAGTTCAATAAATTATGGTGTATCAATTCAGCAGAATTCCACTAAGCCATTTTAAAATAATACTGTATAAGCATATATTTTGTATAATATGGTATATGTAAATATGCAAACATGTAAATATGGTATATTTACCATATCTTAGTAAGTAAACAGTCTGTTAAACAGCAGATGTAGATATGGTTTGAGATTTCTTGTTTAAACAATATACCTACATGTTAGCACAGAAAAGGATTAGAACAATATTCACTGAGCACCTTAATAATAATTATCTCTGAGAGATGGAATATAGTTTGTGTTTGCATTTTTTTTGCCGTTATATTTTCTCACACTCTATAATGTATATGTTACTTTAAAATATGTTTTGTTTATAACAGTTTAGATTTACAGAAAAATTGCTAAAATAATACAAAGATTTCCCATACAGCCTGCACAGTTATTTCTACTGTTAATATCTTACATTAGTGTAGTTGATTTGTTATTATTGATAAACCAATATTAATATATTATTAACTAAAATTCATACTTTATTAGATTACCTTTGTTTTTACCTAATTCTTTTTTTCTGTTCCATCCAGGGTACATCACATTTAGTTCTCATGTATCTTTAGGCTCCTCTTGGCTATAATAGCCCTGAGGAGAACTGGGCAGATATTTTGTAAGATACTCCTCTAGTGAATTTTTGTGATATTTTTCTCATGATTTGACTAAAGTTGTAAGTTTGGAGGAGGAAGACCACAGAGGTAAAGTGCCATTTTCTTGATACCACATTACATCAGAGGTACATAATATCAACATGATTTATCTCTATTTACATTGACTTTGATCATCTGGCTGAGCAGTGTTGTCAGATTTCTCCATTGTAAAGTTAATTTTTTTTCTCCCTTTTTTTCATACTGAGCTCTTTGTAAGGAAGTGCTATGTACATCCCACACTTACGGGGTTGGGAGTTATGTTCCTCCTCCTTGAGGGTGGAGTAGCTACATAAATTATTTGAATTCCTCTGCATGGGAAATTTGTCTTTAATTTCCCATTGATTTATTTAATCACTATATCAATAAGGACTTGTGGATATTTAATTTATACTTTAGGTTATAGTCAAATCCTTCTTTGTTGCTACAATTGTTCTATCTTTAGCCACTGGGAGTTCCTTCAGTTGGCCCCGTGTTCCTTTGACATACCCATAAATGTGTTTTGCTTGGGTTCTGATTCTGGTTTTGGTTTTTAGCATCTCCTTATTATCTGGCACTACAAGATGCTCCTAGCTCATCTTGTACATTTTTACTCCAATCTTAGAATCAGTCACTTCTCCAAGAATCCCTGGTTTCCTTTATTGAAGAACTGTACTAGAAACCAAGATCTTGACACCAAGAGTGGCTCCTTTTTACAGCATCAAGTCTTTCAATCTATGAATACATCTCTCTCCATTTATTTAGATCTTCTTTGACTTTTTTCATCAGTTTTGTAACTTCTTCATGTAGATTCTGTTCAAATTTTGTTAGATTTATACCTATTTCATTTTGGAGGGGTTGTTGCTTTTTAATTTCAAGTTCCAGTTCTGCCCTGCTGCTGTATAGGAAGGCAATTGACTTCTGCATGTTAACCTTATATCACAAGGCCTTACTATAATTGCTTATTAGTTTAGTGAAGGTCTTTTTTGGTACATTTTTGGAGATTTTCTAGATAGATATTAATGTCATCTATAAATGGTTTTATTTCTTCCTTTTATTTTATTTTTAAATCTTATTGCACTGGTTAGAACTTCCAGTATAATGGTGAATATATGGGTGTGCTTTCTATATTTCTTATTTTCTGAGTTCTGTTATTCATCTTCAAATATTCATTTTTGAATCATTTTCATTTTTATGTTGTTCTTCAATATTTTCTATTATTTAAAATTTGCTGTTTTGAAATATTGTATTATAGTTTTCATCCATTTTTTTTTTTTTTTGCTTCATATTCTCTTTTCTATTATAGCAGCTTTAAATGAAATTTGACCACGATCCTTTTCTGTGGTGCATTAGACTAATTAAGTTATGCTGTATTTTTAAGAGGGAGGATTGGGTAGAATAGCTTTTCCAGTTTCATGGCTCTAGAGGTACCTTTTCTAGTATTTCATAAAATGACACACGTGTCTTTATATTTTCTGAGATCTGTCTCCTCTCTATTCTCCCACTTTTATCTGCATCTGCTTTTTTCTTGGCCGCTATTGTCTCTCTTCTGTTCAATTTGGATTCAACTTTCAGCAGTTTCTCCTTAGTGTTGGGCTACGTTCAAGAATGGAGATCCAGTTTGTTGGTTTCGAGACTTCACAGGCCTCACGTCCCTCCAGCAGCTTCAGACCCTCCTGCTCATGCCTTCACACTTAGCTGAGTTTAGAGTCAGATGAACAACCTGCCAGTTTTGCCGCCGATCTCACATTGGTTTCCTCTGTTTTTTAGTGATTATTTGTTTGGCAGTTTTGGGGCCTTCCCATTCTGAGGGTCTTCAGATGATCTGTTGTTTTCCCACCACTCCCTCCTACACAGTTGCCGATATTACGTTGGGTTTGCTCCTTCCTGTTCATATTTTGAGGTTTGTAAGGATTCCTTTTCACCTAGTCATGTTATAGCTATCTTCTGGGATTGTTATTGTCTATCCTAGATGCTTTACCTGTTTTTATGAGGAGATTCAGGAGGTTCACAGACTACACTGCCTCTCTAATTATCTTCCCAGAGTCTTCAATATTCATATATTACTTGGGAGGATACGAGTAATATGTATGTATATGTAAATGTACAAATATATTTTAAACTTTTTTTCTGTATTTTTGGAGTCAGTCGAAATGCAAGTTGAAATGATTATAGATGAGTGGTCGATTCTTCCTTTTAGCTACGTTTCAAGTCATGTTTAAAAATGGGTTTCTTTTTGGCTTTCCTAGACTGAAATTAAAGTACTCACAAGTGTTATTCTATTTCCACATCTCCTCACTCCCAACTTGCTGAAGAGTATCCTAAGACTTAAAATCAGAATTAAGCTTAAAATAATGAAATTTGTAATGATTGCCCAATATTTTGAAATCAAAGTTATGGAGGGGTTCATAATCATAGTTATTACTGTATTTTTATGTTCTAAAGTTCCAGTTCTATCTGTGGCCTCCTTCTTATTCTACAAACTAGGGTCCAATTTAACAAACTGGTTGTCAATTGTCTGAATATGGCCCACAGACATGTTTTATTTAGTCTGCTCAGTATTTTAAAACAAACTAAATAACTGCCAACACTTTAAAACCAGATTTCATATTTACGGCTGTTCTTTAAAAAATGATGCCATTAGGCTCATATTCTGGTGCCATTAGGCTCATATTCTCTCTTGGAACTTGTACCCTGATTAAAGAGGAAATGCACTCTCAGTTTTGTAATACTTTGCTTCCAGACGCTTCTCTCATTTGCTACCTTCCAGTCCCCGTAGATAGTATGCATTTGTAACCCACGGAGTAGTATCTCTTTGAGTTCAACCTCTTATATTGGCTTAAACTACAAGTATGTGCTCATTCTTTTAAAAATCTGTTTCTACTCAGATGTCCTGCAGACTCCCCAGAATCTATTATTTTAAAACAAAACTATTTTTTCAAAACCTATTTTTCTTCCAGTATTCCCTAAATGACCCCGGTAATGTTACTGCATTGCTACAGTTGTCCAAGTTAGAGAAGCCCTTAGGGTTTTTATCTCCTTCTTCTTCCTCATTCTATCCACAGCTTTTCAGTCATGTGCAAAACTATGACACGCTTTTTTGCTTTTACTGTTCCCAAATCTTAAACTTCTTTAATTTTCTGACACCTGTACAACTCCTACTTACTTTCCAAGATGAAACAAAATTATTTAATATCCAAAACTATGTCCTCTGCCTCAAGGAGCATTTAGTTGCTTCTTTCAAAGTACAAGCATCTCAAGTACATGTTGTATTTATTTACTGCTGGCTCCCCTATTAGATTAAGGATTCCTTAAGGACAGAGAGAATGACTTAGTCATTTCTGTATCACCAGTACTAACACAAAAAGTATAGAACTCGATACATGTGTCAAATAAATACATAAATTTTACAAATCAATGAAAATATTGTTTCATATTATTTCACCTTCTTAAACTTTCTACGTTTCAATTTTTTGTTAAATTGACTTTTTTGGTGGTGCTTTTTTGGTGCTTACTTTGGATTAATACTAGAATCATTTTAAATTTTGCACCAAGTGACTACAAAGTTAAATGTCTATGTCAAAAAGAAAATTTATTGACTTCATTATTAGAATATGAAGGGTTTTTTGTTGTTGTTGTTGTTGTTTGCTTTAAAACTTTGCTTAAAATATCTAAGGATGCCAGGTAATAACTCTGAAAAAAATGTATAATTATTTATAAAACAGATCCCATAGGAGCAACTGAACAGCTGTGGAAAGATTTGGCACATTACTTTGCCAGCCTGAATTTAATGACCTACATGTGAAGGGCTACATATCCAATTACTAATCCTCCCTCAGCTACTCTTTGCCCTGATATGGAGGCAGCTGAAAAAAGATGCCCTACTAACAGATCAGAAGTGGATCCAGATTTTTTTGCTAGTGCTTAGTTAACAAAGATCTTTTAGGTTTGAGATGAGGAAGAAACAGAAGAGGGACTCACAACAGTGTTATAGCTGACATAGTGTTTCAAGTAAAATTTAAGCGCTTATGGCAAGACTGACTTTAGTTTTGTAACTAGAAGTCAAAGAAATTTCGGCTCTTTTAGAGAACCTCAAATTCTGGATTTAATTTTCTATTCATTGAAGCCTTTAAACATGTTCAAATACCTTCAAGCATCAAGGATAATTTACTTCAAAATTATTTCTATATGAGAAGCCAGTCTTCTATTCAAAGATGCAAACCTCATTCTTATCTTCACATTCTGCAATAGTCACCTATTAGAAGTAGAGGGGGGAAAACTAAATAGAAAACGACAATCTATGGGATTGTGTTTCATTTCTCTCTCAGTTGACATGGTCTATATATAGCAAAAAGATTATATAAGGTCAAGTATTATAAACAATGAAATGTCATCTGATGTTCTGCAAAACAGCATAGGAAAAATAGCTCAAGGAATGAATAAAGAGTAAAGCTATGGCTGTTTTACTTCAGCCATAAAAAAGCCTTACAGATTCTAAATTCAAATGCATTTTACTGTGAATCTGACTCACTTTTCGAATTTAATTTTACACTTGAGCTATGTAAAATCATGTGATATGGTAATTTTCTGTATAAATTAAAAATAATATAGGCACGAGATGCGTTTCATTTTGAACACAAATTACGAGCCTTTCTTCGTTGTTTTGCATTTTTAACAGTGAGACTATCTTAATTCCTCCATCCAATACTCACAAGAATATATGAATGAATAAATACACGTCTGCAGGTACACACTTACTTCTTGAAAGTGAAAAAACAGACATCACCGCAACTACCTCCCACTCCCAAAACCCTAACTCCACAACCCGCCCCGCATAAACCCCTCCCCTTTCTCCCATTGCGGGGTCGAAACTGGCGCAGTTCGATGACGTAAGACGCAACCGCCGTAGCCTCCACTGTGTAACTACCGCCCTTGCCTCTGGGAATTGAAGTTTCTGCGGAAGGAAGCGTGAGCGGTAACCAGGCCAACCTAGAAAGGCTTTCTTTCTGAGATTTCACGTCCCTATCAACTCCTCAGCTCGGTAAGTGTCCTGCACTGGCTGGCGCTCCCCCGCACTATGATATTCTTTGGGTGCAAAGGGGCGCGTGCCATGCAGCCCCCGACTAGCAACAAGGGCTTCCGGGGTAGAGGGAAGCGGTGGTGTGGAAGTGGTTGCCTGCGGCGCTATTGCCGAAGGAAATGACGTCGTTGATAGGCTCCTCCCGCGGCCTACCCAGCTGCTCCTTGGTTCGCCAGCGGCAGCTTAATCCCACCTCTGAAATGCGTACGCTGGCTGGAAGCGTAGAAGGGAGAGTGGGCGAGGCTCCGCCCCTGTGGTGGTGCGCTTTTCGTTGGCGTGTGTTTTGGGGTTGCCCTCGGCCAGTAGTATGTTAAAAGTGAGTTTGCAAAGAATGAGAGGGAAATCTGTACTCTAAAGGGCCGGAAAGCGTGTTATGACCCTGCCACTTCGTGGCTAGAGACCGTGGGCTTTACCTCTTTAAAGCTGCCTTACCTCATTTTTCCTGCGAAGGGCTAATGTGACAACTCTCTGAAATGTAGAGAGCCCGAGGGGAAATTGCTGCAGGCGCTGTGAGCTGAGGATAGTTTTAAAAAGATCGAAGTGTTACTTGATTTCACTGAACTACTTTAAATTTTGGGAGTTTTTCTGGAGATATAAAGAGGATGGCAACACATTACTTGTCACTTTCTGAAAGAATCTCCTCTGCCCCTTGCATTCCCAACCCTCTGCTCAAAAGGCTTGGTAACTGAAGTGAACAAAGGGCTTTTCGCTGCTCCACGTTTAGCTAGCATGTCTTTAAAAAGGGCATTCCTGACCAGGCGCCGTGACTCACGCCTGTAATCCCCGCACTTTGGGAGGGTAAGGCGTGTGGATCACCTGAGGTCAGGAGTTCGGGACCAGCCTGACCAACATGGTGAAACCCCGTCTCTACTAAAAATACAAATTAGCCCGGCGTGGTGGCGCATGCCAGTAATCCCAGCTAAGGAATCTGAGGCAGGAGAACTGCTTGAACCCGGAAGGCGGAGGTTGCAATGAGCCGAGATTTCGCCGCTGCACTCCAGCCTGGGCGACCTAGCGAGACTCCGTCTCAAAAAAAAAAAAAGACATTCCTTCGCTATCGCTGTCAAGTCATTAATTCTAATCTGCATTATTCCCACATTCGTTGAGATTTTTCTGAAAGGGAGACTGTCATAAATTATGACGAATATTTATTTTATTCCAATCCATAAATTAATGCAGTTTTTAAAAACGTTTTATTTCTTTTGGTGCTCATTGATTTAGGATGTATCCTCCTTGCCTTAAGCTGTGCTAAGATGTGTAAATACAATGTGAGATAGTTTGTAAGTCCACCTGATAACCTATATCTGCAAATGAACCCTACAGATTTTTAAAGTTTTATGCAAAAGTAAAATTTCACACACACACATAGGAGGCGGAGTCTTGCTCTGTCGCCCTAGCTGGAGTGCAGTGATGCCATCTTGGCTCACTGAAACCTCTGCCTCCCAGGTTCAAGGGATTCTTCTGCCTCAGCCTCCCGAGTAGCTAGGATTACAGGCGTCCACCACCACGCCTGGCTAATTTTTGTATTTTTCGTAGAGACGAGATTTCGCCATGTTGGTCTCGAACTCCTGACCTCAGGTGATCCGCCCACCTCGGCCTCCCAAAGTGTTGGGATTACACGCATGAGCCACCGCTTCCTACCTCACACAAATATTTTTATAGTTACTGTAAAATACGTTCTTGAACATTTGTTGAACTTGGTTGAATGAATGAAAATGTACTGTGAGCATCACTGCATGTGAAAAAGGAATGAAAAACTGCCACAGAATTTTATCAATTATTGCCCAAACTAAAACGATTAGAAAGCAAGTATACCTAATAAAATGCTATGTTTTGCTTAACATGTAATCTGAACACGCTAGTACATAGTGCAGTGTAGATATACATTATACTTATTGTATAATGTAGACAGTGCGAGTTGGTAGATATCTTTGTAAAGTATACTATAAGGAGTAATTTGTAAGATAATCAAGCTGGCGTTATTTTTGTTGCATTTGTCTCAGTGCACCTGGCTTATTTAAGCCTAAAAACTTCACTTAGTACAGTGTGTTTTCTTAATTAGGAATAGTTTTTAAAAAGATGATGGTGATGATGATGGTGATGATGAAGATGAAGATGTTGACCAGCTCATGACCTTTCCTTGTATTTGAGAGACTGAAACGTTACTATACTATGACAGGTCAAATTAAATTTAACTGAAGACTTCTTGGATAGGAAAAGCAAATGCTCCCCCTGGTGTACATAAGCTGTAAAACATTAATTGCTTTTTAAAAAGTCTTCACGTAGGCCGGGCCTGGTGGTTTTTGTCTGTAATCCCAGCACTTCAGGAGGCCGAGGTGGGCGGATCACGAGGTCAGGAGTTCGAGACCAGCCTGACCAACGTGGTGAAACCCCTTCTGTACTAAAAATACAAAAATTAGCCAAGCATGGTGGCGCGCGCCTGGAATCCCAGCTACTCAGAAGCCTGAGGCAGTGGAATCGCCTGAACCTGGGAGGCGGAAGTTGTAGTGAGCCGAGATAGGGCCACTGCACTCCAGCCTGGGCGACAGAGTGAGACTCTGTCTCAAAAAAAAAAAAAAAAAAAAAAACTTAACATAGAGCTAATCAACATGTGCAGTTTTTGAATAAAATAGAGAACTAACTGAAAATAATGGCACAGATAAACAGATAAAATAATGCCTTCTTGGAATATTATTATTTCATGAAGAGAGCAGTTTGTTTTCTGTGAATTTTAATTGTGCTTTTCAGTTTCTTCCACCCGGTATTATTTTGGATACCTGCATTGCTGAATTTTATTTAATGTATTGTGTATTGAAAGAAAGGAAAATAAAAGTGATCCAGGGAATCGTATATATATTTAAAAATTTTTTTTCCATGTAGTCTTTTTGGGCTTACTCAGTTTCCCCACCTCCAGTTTCTTAAAGTGAGTGCTTACCTTACTTTCTATCTTTAAAAAAAAAAAAAAAAAAAAGTGCATTCAAGGCTATATGTTTATCTCTAATTACCTTTTTTTCCTTTATCTCTCTCATTCTGTTATCCAAGTCCTTACTGCTCCACCATATTGTTTTTTATCTGCATCCTGAGTCAGATTGTCAGGATGTCTTCTAAGTCATCAGTTACTTCTTGGGACTCCAGGTAATCTGGAGTTTGTCTCTTCTATTGAACTTTTTATGTCTTCATTTCCTAGTTTTCAAATTGTTCTTTTTCTCAGATTCTTGTTTTGCTTTTTAGTAAAGCCTGCTTTTATATCACAATTTTCTGTTTTGTTCTTATAGTTATTATTCCCTTATGACCTCTCTGAAATGTTTCAGCCAAAATTATTTTAAAGTCATTTTCAGATTGCCCTATTTTTAATTTGTATCAAGTGACTTTATTTCCTGGTTATTGATTTCAGTTTTAAAAATCAGTTCTGTCTTTTCAAAGTTTCCCTCATTCTACAGCATTAAAGAAGACTATAGAAAAGATGCTTTTCGTCTCTTTTTAAATTTTTTTGTTTTATTAAAAACATTTTCATTACATAACTTTAGAAAATGTAGAAAACTGTGGGTAAGAATTAAATGTGTGTGTGTATACCTTTTTTAAAAAGTTGATCGTAACATATATATTGTTTAATTTGGTTTTATTTAACATATAACCATTTCCCCTTACTAAATAATTTTGGATATATACATTTTACTGGCTGCTTAGTATTCCTTGCCCATGTTATAGATTAACCATAATTGTTTAGTTTCCTTTCACTGACATTCAGGAGGTTTCTAACTTTTCACTGTTTTTTAACACTGCATTCATTGCGTGTACTCCTGTGCACATTTTTGTGTTCATTTCTGATTTATTTACAGAAATTTAAGGAAATAAATTACTGGGTCAAAGGGTGTCTAAATAGAGATTTTAAAGCTCTTAAAACATATGTATGTCTTGCCTTCTGGAAAAATTGTACCATGACCACCAATAGTATATGAAACACCCCATTTCTTTAGACCTTTGCTAGCATTGCTGATGAATGATATTTAATTTATATTAAATGGTATTTAAATAATAGTTACCAATAAATGACATTTATTTGTCTAAGGTTTTATTTCTATTTATTGTATGGTTTAACGTTAATCATATTGATTGAGTTTTTTAACTTTTTGTGCTTGTAAATTATCTGTTCATGTCAAAAGTTGTTTTTCAGAGGCACCAAATAATGTCATCTGAAATGTTGCCAGCATTTATTGAAACTTCTAATGTTGACAAAAAGCAAGGCATAAATGAACATCCAGAGGAAAGCCAGAAGCCAAGATTAGGTGAAGGATGTGAACCAATATCTAAACGACAAATGAAAAAACTAATGAAACAGAAACAATGGGAAGAGCAACGGGAACTCCGCAAGTATGTGTTTCAAATGTATATGCTCTCTTCCTATTTAGAAATATGGAATGTTAGACCTTGCATAGCCCTTTGGCATATTAAATGTAATTTTGTTACTTAAAATTCATTTACTAGGTTTTAGACAAAAGCGGAAAGAAAAACGCAAGAGAAAAATATTGAAGCTAAAAGTGTATATTGTTAGCTAACACTGTCAACTGGCTGTTAAGACTATTTTTTAACATTATTATTGGGGTGTCTTTTAGCACTGCTGATGATCTTGCACTCAACACTTTTTCTCATGCAGAACCTTATTATGAGTAGCAGCACAATTTTTGAAACAACTGACTTAGATGAGGGATGTAATTAGTGTCCATGTGCTAGTTATGGAATAAAAACAGCCAACTCAGAAAGATCAAGTTTTGGCCTAACACTGATTTTGCCACAAGAACCATTGCAGGTTTTGGTGAAAACAGTTAGTCTAAATTTGTTACTATGATAAATGCCAAAGTTTGTGGAGAGAAAATAAACTATAGTTGGTATAAATTAGAGCAAAAGTATGTAATTTTTTTAATGAACAATTTTATTTTGCTTTTTTTATACCTTATAAATGTGGCTTAAAAATCATCTAGGTGAATTATGAAAGTGAAATTCAATGCAACTCAAACTCAGTATTTAGAGGGTTTTCTTAGGGATAATATGATACCAATAACAAATGAAGCTATTCAGGTAGTATAGTTAGGATTTAGACAGAAAGCTTTAGATCATTTTTGGAAGCTCATTTCCTTCCTATCTGAAGCTTTTAGATGTACTGTATAAAACTGCTAATACTTGACCATTTTTGAATGGTCACAGAAGTGACAATTTCATATGGCTTAACCTGATGATTTTTAGAAGTTATTGTTTATATAGAAGAGTTGTGAATAACTGAATACACAATAACAAAATGTTATTTCAATTACTAATTTTAGACAAAAGCGGAAAGAAAAACGCAAGAGGAAAAAATTAGAGCGACAATGTCAAATGGAATCAAACTCAGATGGAAATGACAGAAAACGTGTTCGAAGAGATGTTGTTCATAGCCCCCTTCGCCTTATTATTGACTGTAGTTTTGATGACTTGATGGTATTAAAGGTATCATGAATCATTGTCAGAAAAATCGTGTATATGAATTAGATTGAATCATTTTTGTTTTAATATGTAATATCCCTTTTATATAAATTTGTGTATTGAAATGAATCTTAAGTTTTTCAAAATTTCTTTCCCGTAAGTTAAATTAGCTAGCAAATTGCATTGATATAATAAATATGTATATTTATATGTGTGTGTGTCAGTATATGTGCAGACAGGAAAGAGAGACAAACACACACTTCACAGTCTAGATGACAGAACTGAATTAACCACTTATTAATCATAAAGATCTGTGGGGTTTTACCAGTGTTGTTGGTAAAACATGAAAATAGTAATATGGCTCTGAAAGTCTTTTGTTGTTGTTGTCTTTTAAGACAGTAACTTTTCATGAACTAGCATTTTAAATAAATACAAAATACGTAATAATGGGTCACTTACAGAGCATTAACTTACAGTAATTTTGTTAATGTAAGGAAATCAAATAACATTTATCAGAATGCATTTGTATTTAAGAAGAAAAATTGTATGTATATAGTCATCCCTTCTGCCTATTCCATTCCTTTAAGATCATGGAATGGCCATAGACAATTTTAATAACTTTGCTTTAAAAATTGAACTCTGTAATAGGACATAAAGAAACTTCATAAGCAGATTCAACGATGTTATGCAGAAAATCGACGGGCACTGCATCCTGTGCAGGTATGTCTGAAGATTAATTTAAAGCAGACTCTAGTTTTCTTTTATATCTTTTGTGGCAAAAGACATAGATAATTCCTATAGTCTTTGCAGGAGTCTTACAGATAATCTTTTTTAATGCCTATTTGAAAAATGTTTTCTGTTTTGACAAAAATAAAGCAAAATATTTTAAACATCTTTTAATGTTATCTTAGACACACTCTTTCCAGTAATCATCAGTCTTATACAAATTGGCCTTTTCATTGCCTGTAGTTGAATATCTTCTTTATGGGACGTACATATATTTTTATACCAGTTTCTCAGTTTACAATTACTTCCAGTGTGGGAGAGATTGGACGGAGAGGCAGAAGCTGTGGCTGCCATCGCTTGATATATGCTGTGGTATCTATTGTATAGGTTTTGTCTACTTAAAGGTTTTTAGTTTTCTTTTGAGTCACTGCGAGTTTTGTCAAGTCTTTTTTAAGCTGAGATGAGGGAGTGATTTGGGAGACTGTTTGGCTACTGTTAAGAATAACATCTTTCTGTTGGAATTCTAAGTGACCTAAAAATTAATACTGGCTCACTGATGTTAAGAACCAGGAACTGTTAATATATATTGGTTAGATATTTTGTTTTTACCAAGTAATAGTAATTTTAAATTTTTCTATTTTGTACTTTTTGTTTTATAGTTTCATGATAGTCCTTTTATCCCCATTTTTATCTGTAGTAGACCCCTTCTTACCCGTGATTCAAACTTAAATAAGTATCAGGGTTTAGAATCAAAGAAAAATTATCAAGACTTTGTATTGTTTAAAAAAAAAAGAGGAGTGAGAACTTGACATGGAAGCAGGGAATTTGCAGACAAGTGATGATTAAGGTACAGGCATGTTATAACTACTTGGGATGAAAATGTAAATGGGATACTGCAGCTACTGGGTTATGAAACATGCACACGAAACATACTGTTTCTGCCACAGTTTATTATATGTTCAAAGCATGTCACAAATTTTTTTTTCTAGATAAGTGAGAATATATTTTGTGTTTCATTGATCATCAGATGAGTAGATGAGAGAAATAAAACATTAGACTTAAATGGTCATTTGTTCTCTCTTTCTATACCTACAAATCTTTTATCAGTTTTACTTGACAAGCCATGGAGGCCAGCTGAAAAAGAACATGGATGAAAATGACAAAGGATGGGTCAACTGGAAGGTAATTAAAACAGATAAACACTCACATAATTCCAAGTAGTTTTTGTTTCTAAAGGTCTACATTTTGTACCTAAATTCTATATAATGCTACTTAATACAACAATCTCCTGATGCAATCTCTGAACCTAAGTCTAAGATTACAAATCAGAGATGCTGAAGAAGGGAGTGAGATATCTGGTAGCTTGTATTTGTTCTCATTAAATCTTACCTATTTTATGGTCAACTTTTAAAACATATTTGTAGAAAGAAATAATTTTAAGGGCCTTTATATCATTTCTCCCTGGCATACTAGCTATACATTATATGTTACCTATAAAAATGAAGTTGCTCTAAATTTTGGAAGTGTGCCTGTATTCTGTTTCTTCTTACCCTGTGCTGGCTACTAACTGCATGTGGCTATTGAACTTGAAATGTGACAGTCTGAATTGTGAATTGAGATGTGCTATGAATGTGAAATACATACAGGATTTCAAAGACTCAGTACCACAAAAGAGAGAGGAAGAATGTGAATATCTCCTAGATAATTTTAAAAATATTTATTATATGTTCAAATGATGAAATTTTGGGTATACTGTGTTAATAAAATAAATTGTTAAAATTAATTTCACCTATTTTCATTTTTAAAAATGTGGATGCTAGAATATTTAAAATTGCGTATGTGGCCTCACAATTTTTTCTATTGGACGAAATTGTTCTCAGTCATTGGTAAAGGTGACTAAATAGATTGGAATTGGTACCAGTCCCTGAGGAACTTGATCCTATTTAGAGAAGTACTGAGTTATCCCTATACCTTTTGTCTTTCTCAAAGTCAATTCTCTCAGTGACACATTTTCCCTTTCACACTCACTAATTCCATAACGAGAGCATTTATTTTGTTAATAGCCTATGATATGAAACATTTTCGAAGGTTTTTAAGTTTTTGAGTACAATATATTTATCAAATCCTACATTTGTACCTGTTTTTCCAAGAAGTAGTGTAATAAATTAAAAGAGGCATGTTTTAGTTATTTTGCAACTTGTTAAATTTATCATTTATACCATCAGCTTTCCAGAGAGACTTGAGATTCATTGGTCTGTAATTAATCAGGTTCCTCTTGGGGCCTTTATTAAATTTATAATATAACATTTTCCAGAAAAGTGGCTATTTATTAATTATACATTTTAGTAGAGAGTTCTTTTGCTTCATTCTTGGTTTCATTAAAAATTATGGATAAATGTCATCTGAGCCTGGTGATACATCTTTTATGCAATCAGTGTGGCTTACAAAATCATGACTGCCAGCTGTTGTTCAATTTTGTACCTGTGACCTGACAATTTTGGTAAAGAAGTTTTCTAATGTGTATCTCTTTGTAGAAACAGATACATGGAATTAATTAAATCTATAAGCTGTTTCCCTTTTTTTTTTTTTTTTTTTTTTGAGACGTAGTCTCTTGCACTGTCACCCAGGCTGGAGTGCAATGGCAGGATCTCGGCTCACTGCAACCTCTGCCTCCTGGATTCAAACAATTCCCCAGCCTCAGCCTCCTGAGTAGCTGGGATTACAGGCACCCACCACTATGCCCAGCTAATTTTTATATTTTTAGTAGAGACGGAGTTTCACCATGTTGACCAGGCTGGTCTCGAACTCCTGATCTTGTGATCCACCTACCTCAGCCTTCCAAAGTGCTGGAATTACAGGCATGAGCCACTGCTCCTGGCCAGCTATTTCCCTTTCATGATTCATGTAGATGGAGAGGAAGTAATTGGAGAAGGCATTCTTTCGTCGTAGAACAATGTAAGCAAATATGTGGCAGTTAAAATGCATTTGTTTTGTTGGAACAGGAAATAAAGTTGGCAAAGTAGATTAGTGCTATATTCAGGAAAGAGTTTTTAAATTAAGGAGTTTAGATTTTATCCCACAGAAAAAGATAAAACATTAAAAGTAGTGTTTTTAGAGCCTGCTATCAGTGTGTGGAAGTAGGTTGGAGGGGTCTGAGGCCAACAACGAGGAAATAAAATTAAGAGGCTATTTAAGCAATCAAAATGTGAGATGATAAGAAATTGATGTTGTAAATTCAAAATAATGCATTGTAATTATATTCTTTCAAACTTTGTTTCATATGTTTTTGAATGGATTTGTTTTGGGAAAATAGAATAATCATTTTTAGCCAGCTTTCATAAGGTCCTATTAATTAGTAATCTCTTTCCCCGTTGTCTTAAAGGATATCCATATCAAACCAGAGCACTATAGTGAACTCATAAAAAAAGAAGACCTGATTTATCTTACATCAGATTCACCTAATATACTGAAGGAATTAGATGAATCAAAGGCCTATGTGATTGGAGGATTAGTAGATCACAACCATCACAAGGTACTATTAAATTTTTATTTTTGCTTTTGCTTGTACTTAAAATTGATATATCACCATTTCCTGAAAGTAACAATAATACTAACAATAGCTGATGTTTATTGAGTGCCTACTATATGTCAGTCACCTTTTGAGCTAAGCAAAGTACTTCACATACATTAGCTTGCTTAATCTTTACTACAACCCAGTGAGATTAGTGCTACTGTTATCTACATTCCACAGGTAAGGAATTCACAGCGCAGAGAAATTAAGTCTAAAATCAACAGTAGTAGATGACAGAGCAGCTATTTGAAACCAGGCTGATTGCTCTGGAGTCCATCCACATGCTTAAATGCTATGCTTTATTGATAGAAGAATCTGCTGCTAATCAGTTGCTAAGCCCTTAAAACTTAACTAGTTTTTAAATATGTTATTTTCATGGGATGTTTTTTCTATTCTCTTTCATTTATACTTTTCTCTCTTCCCATCCATACCTTAATTTGGATGAAAAATTACAGAAAAGCACTTTCTAAAAGAAAATGTCATTTTGTACTTTGCCAGTTACATTGCAGCATGCAAAATTCTTCATATCTGCTTGTCCAGTATGTTAGCTCTGTGGCTGTTGAGCACTTGAAATGTGTGCAGTATGACTGAAGAACTGAATTTTTTAAATTGTAATTAATTTAAATTTAAGTAATCACACATGGCTACCAATTGGACAGTTGCAGCTCTATTGCATCATAGGGAATTTTATCAGAATGATCTTTAGCCTTTTTATTTTTTTCTTTGTGGAAAAATTCTATTTTGTTATTTATATAGAACTACATTCTTTATCATGTTTATGTTTCTCTGAACTAAAACAATTTTGTTTTCAAAAGCACCTGCTTCAATCTATTATTATTTGCCCCCCCCCCCC
>NW_012115344.1:218677-249995 GCF_000951035.1 Colobus angolensis palliatus | reverse complement strand
TAGGCTTCAAAGATTCTAATTTTGAGAAGAGATGAAATTCATATTCTGTATTTTTTTATTGACAGGGAAAAATAAAACTTATAGTCAGTTATTTATAAGTTACTTTAGCTCTTGGCAAAACTGTGAAACATTGACTCAATACAAACCATCAGTTGAGAAATTGAGCTTTTCTTTCTCCTGTACTCTGTTTTTTGACCATTTCAGTTCTGGTTAGACATAGGCTTCAAAGATTCTAATTTTGAGAAGAGATGAAATTCATATTCTGTATTTTTTTATTGACAGGGAAAAATAAAACTTATAGTCAGTTATTTAAAATTTCTCAATTCAAGTTTTCATTTAACTTGTCTTTGCCATTTGTGCAAAGTAGTGTTATTGGAAATTTAATTTTTTTTTTACATTTATGGGAAGAATGATGGTGATTCTATAGGAATTCAGTTTAAGTACAGTCGTATGTTGCTTAACAATGGGAATATGTTCTGAGAATTACATCATTAAGCGATATCAGTATTATAAAGTGTACTTACGGACGGTACTTACTAGATGGTATAGCCTACTACACATAGGCTGTATGGCATAGCCTATTGCTCCTAGACTACAAATCTATACAGAATGTTACTATACTGAATAGTGTAGACAACTGTAACATAATGGTCTTTGTGTTTCTAAACATATTTAAACATAGATGATATAAAAGATTTTAAAAGTACAGATTATGTGTGGTATACATGTATAGAGCACTTACCATGAGTGCTGCTTGCACAACTACACGTTGCTCTAGGTGAGTCAGTGAGTGGCAAATAAGTGTGAAGACCTGGATATTACTGTACACTACTGTAGACTTTATAAATACTGTACACTTACTCTACACTAAATTTATTTAAAAATTTTTCTTCAATAATGAATTAACCTTAGCTTACTGTAACATTTTTACTTTATAAACTTAATTTTTTAAACTTTTGGACTCTTTTGTAATAACATTTAGTTTAAAGCATAAACATTATACAGCTGTACAAAAATATTTTCTTCATATATCCTTATTCCATAGGCCTCTTTCTATTCTTAATTTTTTAACTTTTTAAAATTTAAAAAAAAATTTCCTCTTTATTTTTTAACTTTTTAAACTTTTTTGTTAAAAACTAAGACACAAACACACACATTAGCCTAGGCCTACATAGAGTCAGGATCATCAAAATCACTGTCTTCTAATTTTATATCTTGGTCCACTGAAAGGTCTTTAGGGGTAATGACATGCATGGAGCTGTGATAACAGTGCCTTCTTCTGGAATGCCTCCTGAAGGACCTGCCTGAGGCTGTTTTATATGTAATTATTATTTTTTTTTAGGAGTAGGAGGAGTACACTCTAACGATAAAAAGTATAGTAAATACGTAACAGGTAACATAATTATTTATTATCATTGTCGTGTATTATGTACTGTACATAATTGTATGTGCTGTACTTTTATGTGACTAGCAGAAGGTTTGTTTCTGCCAGCATGACCACAAACACATGAGTCATGTGTTACAGTATGATGTTCCAACAGCTCCAAAGTCACTAGGTGACAGGAATGTTTTAGTTCCATTATAATCTTATGGGACTGCCACTGTAAATGAAATCTGTCGTTGCCTGAGACTTCGTTATGCAGTGCAGGACTGACTGTATTTAAAACTGAGATAAAGGCAGGGTAGAATGGGGAAAGGTTATTTGAATCAGGAGACATGTGAGCCAGATTTTTTTTGTGGTTCTGCTGCTGAGGAGCTTTGTAACTGGGCAGGAAGCATGTCTTTGGTTTCCTCATTTGTAACTTGAGGAGCTTAAAACAAATGTTCTGCACATTGACTATACTTATTTTCAAGAGAATGTTTCCAAATGAACAGTAAAACACGCACATACCCCCCATTCAGGTAATAGTCTCTGAACTATAAATCTTATCTAAAAATTATTTATACTATTACAGAAACTTTAAATAAGTTAATGTTCTTGTCGAAGTCATAGTGTCTTTGTTTTAGGGACTCACATATAAACAAGCATCAGATTATGGAATCAATCATGCACAGCTCCCGCTTGGAAATTTTGTGAAGATGAATAGTCGAAAAGTTTTGGCAGTTAATCATGGTAAGCTATAAGGGATAAACTGAAAATATACCTGAGCGAACATTGTGAGAAAGAATATTGCATTTAATATTTGAACAGGTAGAAAGTATTACACCTTCCTGGAGACAAAATTGTAAAGCGTAATCATTTATAATTTGTTTAAGTAAGAGAATGCGTATTAGAAAATTTTGAAAATGTACGAAAGTGTTAAAAAATTAGCTATGTCTTACTACACAGAAATACTTGGTATTAACTTTTTGGTGTTGACTTCTAGTTCTTTTCCTATGTATATATATTATTATTTATTACATAATTGGATTTTTAGTATATTACGTACAGTGTTATAAATCTGGGATATTTTCTCTCCTTTATGACTTTATTTTTTCATGTCATTGAATGATTGTTAATGGTAGCCAGGCACGGTAGCTCACGCCTGTAATCCTAATCCTAGCACTTTGGGAGACCGAGACAGGCAGATCGCTTAAGCCCAGGAGTTTGAAAACAGCCTGGACAACCTGAGGAAACTTCATCTCTACAAAAAACACAAAAATTAGCTGGGCGTGATGGTGGGTACTTGTAGTCCTAGCTATTCAGGAGGACAAGATGGGAGGATCACCTGAGCTCAGGAGGTGGAGGCTGCAGTGAGCCATGGTTGTGCCACTGCACTCCAATTTGGGTGACAGAGTGAGACCTTGTCTCAAATAAATTAATTAATTTAAAAACTTATTGTTAATAGCTATGTAATAGTCCATCATTTGAATATACAATAATTTAACCATTCTGCTATGGTTGAATTGTGTTTTTTTCTTTTTGCTGTTGCAAATAACATATCCATTCTTGTACCTGTCTTTGCCTTGACTTTGCTTTAAAAAAATTTTAAGCCGAGTTTTTAGTCAATACACAACTACTTATTAAACTTCTTATACACTAAATACTTTCTATATAGCAGGTTCTAGAGAGTTATAAAAATGAAATTATTGATTCAACAAATGAATTGCCTCTCAAACCTTTGATATGTAGTGGAAATTACTTTTTCCACAAAGTAATTCAGGTTTGCCCTTCAGCAGTATGCTGATGTGAGTACCCTGCAGACAATATTGATACTGTCTACTACAACCAATGGGAAAAGAAAAACAAAATAAAAAAAGCAGGCAAGGAGCTCCTGGCATGAGTGGCTCTTTACAGGAAACATGAAGAAAGTTAAATGAATGCTAACTAGGTTGTTAGCATGTAAAGGATAAAGACGTGAAGGGGCTAAAAAAGAGTAGGAGAGAAACTGAAAAGGTCTTTATTGATTATAATTGACATGGGATACTGGTAAATTTCTGAGTGCTTAAGAACTGAACTGAGAAAAAGCTAGATAAGAGGTAACAGGCTTGAGTACTTGGGGCAAATTGGGCTTGACAGACAATAGAAAGAAGAGATAAGAACAAAGTAGTTATTAGGACAAACTAGCACTCTTAACACAAAGATAATGTATTTTAAAAGACATTGTGCAGCATTGTGATGAACTTGGCTAAGAAATGTATGGAGTTTGTCTTTATTGCAGTGTTTGAGATTATTCTGGAATACCTAGAAACAAGAGACTGGCAAGAAGCATTTTTTACTATCTTGCCCCAACGGAAAGGAGCTGTTCCCACAGACAAAACCTGTGAAAGTGCTTCTCATGACAGTCAGTCTGTCAGGATGGAGGAGTGTGAATCGGACAGTGATTCCAGTGAGGAGGAATACAGCAGAAATGAACTAGATTCACCACGTGAAGAAAAGCAGGATAAGGAAAATCACACCGAATCTACAGTGAACTCTCTGCCACAGTGATGTTACCTGGTTTCCTTTTAGTTTAAGGAAAAATTAGGAGAAAGCGAGGTGCTGTATAGAATATTGAAATTGGAAGAACATTTTATTTTCTGTTAATTCTGTTGTGAATTTTAAAAACTTTTTTTTGGACCTAAATAATAATTAAAAAGCCCTTTAAACTTTGTAGGAAAGCCGGGCGCGGTGGCTCAAGCCTGTAATCCCAGCACTTTGGGAGGCCGAGATGGGCGGATCACGAGGTCAGGAGATCGAGACCATCCTGGCTAACACAGTGAAACCCCATCTCTACTAAAAAATACAAAAAACTAGCCGGGCGAGGTGGCGGGCGCCTGTAGTCCCAGCTACTCGGGAGGCTGAGGCAGGAGAATGGTGTGAACCCGGGAGGCGGAGCTTGCAGTGAGCTGAGATCCGGCCACTGCACTCACTGCACTCCAGCCTGGGCGACAGAGCGAGACTCCGTCTCAAAAAAAAAAAAAAAAAAAACTTTGTAGGAAAATATTTTTGATTTAGAATAAGAAGATTTAAATGTGTATTTTTGTTTGTTTTTAAAGCCTCAAATAGTAGTTTCTAGATAATTTTACTTTATTAATATATTTTCATATTCTTTAGAATGTGCCTTCTGAGCTTTCAGTTTTTTAATTTTATAGTCACATCAACATCTTTATGATCTATTGCCTACGTATCTGTGAGGGCACATATTCATAAATATACTGTCAGTCTATCAGAATGTTGTGTATGGTAGGTTACCCCCTATTTGTAGCTTTTATGTTTAACTTAGTTACTTGAAAGAAATGTAGTTATTTTAGGAAGAAGTATCAGTTTGATAGACTTAGTTCATTTCTTTTGGACTATGGAACGCATATCTGTTCCTTCTTTGTGATGCCTTTTTATGGTTCTGAAGTAATTACTGAAGAGTTGAGAATCTCTTTAATGCATTTTCTTAATTCTTACAATGGTGATAAGTTACTTCAATTATAAAATTGAATTTTGCAGACTAAATTATTTTGTAAGGCTGTTGCTATTGAAAGATCAATTTTGTCTTTACCTGCATTTAAAATGGAACAGCTTTTAGCAGCTGTGGTTTTTTTTTTCCATATATATTTTTAATTTGTTGGCTCTTAAGATGAATAAAGTTTATATGTGCATCTGCCTCCTCTCCTATAAGAATATGCATACTAATGTATGTTTCTATAAATCAAATACACATGTGAAAATATGCATGTAAATATATTTACATCTGTCCTCATCATGTATGGTTCTCAGTATTAGTTGATGATAACATGATTGATTTGCCATATATCTGTATTACTTGAATAATACTGAAATGCTTTATTATTCTGTAATACTGAATACTTATTGTATTACTTGAATGGTTGTGTTGAACACCCTAAGAACAATTTGAATTTTATTAAGTACAAAAATCCTTAACTAAACATTTGTATGGGAATGTTAGCAAAAAATAATAGTGTAAAAGGGAGCTGTTTTAGTTTCCTATCAGTAATTGTATATGCAGTTAAATGTTTAAGGTAAAATGGTCTCTGTCATGGCTAAAAGATTTCAGTAGCCTTCATTGAGTTTGGGTAAAATGAGTTGCTGTTCTTTTGTCTTCTTTTTCATATATAAAAGTTGTATTTTAAAAATGTGTAATATACTATATATGTTACATACTAACATATATACACACACAGAAAGTTTATTGGATTTAGTACTGATATTTACTGTCTATTTTTGTTACTTACTTCTTAGTAATCTATTATAGTTACCTATTTTAAGGTGAGGTCTATAGGCAAGATATGTAAGTAAAGACAAGCCCTACAATTTTAAAATAACAAAGCTTATGTCTTAAGTTGTATTTTTTCAAAGGTTCATGTTTTTCTGAGTAAATGTGGTTTATTAGCATGAAATATTATGCCTTTTACTTAAATTATGTAATGTAAAATAGGGCACTGTTTAATTATGAAAGGTGGGGGAAAATCATTCCAAATAAAAGTTTAATTTTTATTAATTATAAAAAACTCTGTATCAGTTTCCTAGATGTACTATAACAAATTACCACAAAGTGGGTGGCTTTAAACAACAGAAATTTATTGTCTTAACAGTTCCAGAAACTAAATGTCTAGACTCACAATGTCCCAGTGCCATGCTTCCTCCATAGGCCCTAGGAAAGAATACTTCCTAACCTCTTCCTGGCTTTTGGTGGTTGCCAGCAATCCCTGCTGTTCCTTAGCCTATGGTGGCTTGACTCCAATCTCAGTTTTTGTTGTCAAGTGGTCTTCTACCCTGTTTTCTATGTTTGTATCCGTGTCCAAACTCTTTTTCTAGGGAGACCAGCATTGGATTAGAGTTCACCATGATCCAACATGACCTCATCTTGACTACATCTGCAAAGATACTGTCTCCAAATTAAGGTCACATTTACAGGGTGCCATGTGTTAGGATTTGACATATCTTTTGGGGGACACAATTCTACCCACTACAAGCCTATATCTTATCTAGGATGTTGGTGGCAAGAAGGCGAAAAGAAGGCAAAGATTACTACCTCTTTTGATATAACTAGTTTCTGAGGTATTTAAAATTTTGGTTTTAAAAATATTAAGCTTTTTGCTCATTTTAATGTATCCTTTTCTCTCAACATTGTTTTGGTTTATTTAGGTTATCTGTTAAAACTTAAGTAAATATTAAAGTTACTTGTGTTAGAACATAATAAAGGTAAAGAATTAAACTACCTAAATAAATGCATCAAAAAATATGTCTGTGGAAATATAGAATTTCCTCACATTTAATTTCTTTAATAACCTACAGTCATCATAAAGCAAGCTCATTCTTAAGAGAAGAACCATGCTTCATTCTGATTCTCCAGAGATTGGTGCTGTTGACATTATAGCATTTGAAAATGCTCAGAGTGGAAAAACCAAAAACGAGAAAAGAAAGTAATTCTACTGAATAAACATCTTTTGGGAGGTGAATGAACAATGATGAAATCCACCAGTTACTGGCAATTATAAAGCAAAAGGACATACTATTTCACTTTATAGACAGAAAAGGTCACAGAAATGATGTAGATAAAAGGCAAGAATTGTCTATAGAGCCCTGAGAAAGTATACAGACAACAGGTGTAAAATGAGATAAAGAAAAATAGAAAAGAGAATGGCAGGGATTCAGATTAAGGGCAGTAAAGGCATATAGTAGTCATTAAACTTTGATTTCAGTTAGCATGCGGGTATTTATCTCTGTTTCCCTGTCTCATTACCAGACAAACAGTAGTCATCTAATAAATGTGAAGAAGAGAAGCAGTGACAAAATCAAAAGGTGGTATATTGACAGAATCAGTGGAAACAGTAGGGAATTGGACTAAGCATAAATTTTGCCACTGCCACTGTTGTGAGACTTTGGATGAGTTATTCAACCTTTGTTAGGTCTCAGTGTTTTTATATGTAAAATGGAAATGTTACTCCATTTACTCTCTCTCTTAGGGCTTGAGCAAACAATTGTCAAGCAGTAGCTAACAATTCTATTGGCTTTCTCATTTCTTGCCTCATTTCCCTTGTTTGTCAGTCTTTTTGACATTGCCTGCCCTAAAATGGTAATAACGTATAGGCTTTTGTTTCAGGCTATGCTTTCTGAGGAACCCAGGCTTAGGTAAGATTTTTAAAATGTAAACTTTCTAAGTTACCAAATGAACACTCACTAAACAAAACAAGGAAATTACAGATCATTTAGTGAAACATTTATAAAAGCAACAAAAACAATGCTAACATAAGATACAATCACACAACAAAATCTGTATGTCCTATCAGCAAATTTAAATGATCCAAAAATCTCCCAGATTGGATTTAAAAAAGAAATACATGCTGTATTTAAAGCTACTCAGCAATATTGAAAATAAAAAATAGAAAAAGACATACCAGGCTATAAAATGAAGTCACAAGTCACAATCTTAACATTGGATAAGGTCCAACACATTACAAATAAAGAAAAGGAGAAGGGCATGTTATAATTGTCAAGAATGCAGTCCTTATCTGTGTATCAGGTAACACAGTATTTGAAGTCATTGAGAGCCTTTGGGAATTAAATGAAACAATACATCAGTGTAAGGAATCTTTAACTCGTATTTCTCAACCTATGACAACGTAAGTAGACAAAAGATGAATATGTGGAAAATGTACATGCTATAATTAATACAGATAGTGATATCAAATTTTGTAGGCTGAAAAAACAATAGTGCAACTCATATTCATAAAAGTAACTATATTAGACCACAAGGAAAATTTTCCAAAAGTAACAATATAGGCAACTCCTCTGATAACAGTACGTTAAACTGAAAAATAAACTTGGTGAGATGGGATGAAAGCCTCACTTTTAAAATTTTTTTCTCGGCCGGGCACGGTGGCTCAAGCCTGTAATCCTAGCACTTTGGGAGGCCGAGACCATCCTGGCTAACACAGTGAAACCCCGTCTCTACTAAAAAATACAAAAAATGAGCCGGGCAAGGTGGTGGGCGCCTGTAATCCCAGCTACTTGGGAGGCTGAGGCAGGAGAATGGCGTAAACCCGGGAGGCGGGGCTTGCAGTGAGCTGAGATCTGGCCTCTGCACTCCAGCCTGGGCAACAGAGCGAGACTCCGTCTCGAAAAAGAAAAAAAAAAAAAAAATTTTTTCTCAAGAACTTATTATATAAAAGAGGAGAACAAATCTGAAATTATGTAATATTTTGAAAATAGAGATAATAAAAACACTACATATCAGATCTATAGATCTAGCTAAAGCTGTGATTAGAGGAAAATTCATCGCTTTAAAATATTATGCTAATAAATGAGAATGACTGAATATAAACATATTAAGAAGATTTGACTCAAGGCATTAGAACAATAATGAACCTAAAGAAATAAAAAGAAAAAATGGAACTTAAAAACTGGAAAGAGATACAAAATAGAAATAGGAAAATTGTTGGACATAAGAATAAATCCAAGATCTGATGTTTTTTGAAAACGGTAGCAAAATGTGAAAGTAATTAGCTAACTGGATCAAGAAAAAAATTACAAATACATAAAAATGAGATTGCGGAATAAACAAATTTAGATGAATTATGAGGTAAATCTCAATTCTATGAAAATAAACTTGGAAACCTGGATGAAATGGATAATTTTCTGGGAGAACATGAAGTTCCCAAATTGATCCTTCTCTCCAAAAATACAGAAAATATAAATAGACCAGTTACCACAGAAGAAATAAAATTGTCAAAAAGCTACGACCCCCCAAAACACAAAACCTATGCAGTCTGATAGATGAATGTTAGCAAATTTTTAAGGAAAAAGAATTCGCAATGCCATTGTAACATCTTCATAACAGAAAAGCGAGAAAGAGCGCACTTCATTAATTTTGTGAGTTGAGCATAATCTTGTTATGTGTCAGTAGCACCTAGTGCTTAAGCACATAGATTCTAGCCATACCTTGAGCCAGCCATGAAATTTTTGTGTTGGAGAAAGTTGTCCACCAAAAGCTAATTTTTGTTAACATAGAGCATAGCTGTAATTGGAATACGATTCCCACTCAAGAGTTTTTAATCAGTTTCCCTTTCAGTTATACTAATTCTCAACCATGTAGTGTAACTATAAGTGATATTTACCATTTCAAGGCCAAGACTTTAAGCAGATATATCCTCGTTGTGGAAGGCATAATAATGTCCCTTTCAAAGACCCTAATTCCCAGAACCTTTGAATATGTTAAGTTACATGGTAAGGGGGAATTTAAGGTTAAAGACAGAATTAATTTGCTAATCAGCTGACCTTAAATGAAGGAGATTATCTTGGATAAGCTGGATAACAGACCCGATGCAATCACAAAGGTCCAAAAGTGGAAGATGGAGGCAGAATCAGCATCAGAGTGATTTGTTATGAGAACAACTTGACTGACCATTGCTGACTTTGAAGATGAAAGAGAACCATGAAGCAAGGAGTGTAGATAGCCTCCAGAAAATGGAACAGGTAAGGAAACAAATAGTTCCCTAGAGCCTAGGAAAGGCATGCAGTCCTGCCACACCTTGGTTTTAGCCCAGTAAGACCCATTTCAGATCTCTGCCTACAGAATTGTGACAGAATACATTTGTGTTTCATTAAGTCACAAAGTTTGTGGTAATTTGTTACATCAGCAATAGGAAACTAATACTTTACTCTGATTTTTTCTTTTGCCAGCATGGTACAGTTGACAATGGAGCTTTAGGTGATGGTCGAGCCACAAGGTAGAAGGATTCTGGGCCTCTAAATCACCAGGTAAAGCAAAATCATCTTTGAAATATACACTGTAGACTCTCATGTGGGAAATAATTGTATTTGAATGATAGCATTTGTTACAACTTACCCCATCACAATGAGTTCAAATCTGTGCCTCAACTTTCTTATTTTAAATAATGAGAAAAATAAGAGTAGTTACCTCAAATAGTTTTTGTGAAAATTATTATACCTAAAGTGTTTAGAATGATTCCTGACACTCAGTGTGTTATCATTAAAATTTAACATATACATAGACATGCGTGCACATACACACACCACACACTGAATTTATAGTTTCTCTGATGAACATCAGCGTGAACATTCTAAATAAAGGATTGACTTATTGGTAGGTAGACTGCAGCAACATGCTCAAAGAATCATATTTGTGGCCCAAGAGTGGTTTCTTTTAAAAATACAAAAAATTCAATATGAAATGTTAATATCCACCATTAGTACTGACTGAAAACTAGTTTCTTTCTAGCTCATGAGTTAGAAATAATTTGTATATGTGTTCTTTTTGGAGGGGAGGGGAGCATTTTTTCATAATAGTTCAACAACAGTGAGACACCAGATGATAAAAATCATCTCACATGTTAAAATTCTGTTGTTGGGTTTTTGTTTGTTTGTTGTTTGTTTTTGTGGTGATGGTGGTGTTTTGTTTTTTGTTCTTTGTGTTTTGTTTCCTCCAACAGAGTTTGGGGTAGATGTCAAAGTGTAACTGCCTAATTCTGATTATGGATGATTTTTCTAGTATCAGGGCTGTATGCTCATGTACTAATAGTGCAAGACTGGAAACATAGTATATAAATAAACATATTTCTTTTACACATAGTATTAACTACAAATGGAAACATCATTTCCAGTAATATTTATTTGTAGCATTACATACATGTATTTTTAGATTTACATGTGCTACCATAAAGAGGACCACTTGATTCCTCAATACCAAAAATATACATTTGAAAAATAATTCGATGATGTAAATGGTAAGCTCATATTCATGAAAGAATTCACCCAGTCTAGAACTTCTACCTTCGGTATGTTGAAGGATAACCTGCTCTTTGGGGACAGAGGTTGTATTCTTGTATACTCCTTGCTGACACTGGTTTTGCTGATCCACTTTCCTGAGTGTTAGGCCTGGGAGGAGACTTTGGTTTGCTGAAATATTCTGCAACAGGTATTTTCATATTATTTCTTCTTATAAATGATGGAGGCTTGTGCTCAGCCTCTGAAATAGAGAAAAAATCTAAATAAGACCATAATCAAGACATTGAATACAGCTTCTCCATGTTTTAGTAGTAAATTATCTACAAAAAACTATGTGAAGTTTAGGTAAGTCAGAAAATCAGATACACCCAAAACTCATAAAATAATATATTCCTTTTTTTTTTTAACCACTTGCTCATCTTTAATGAGTTATTTGTTCTGTAACATGCAGGATATGTTCCTTCACTCTCAAAAGTAAACATGATTTTGATTGCAATGATATAGAGTTGGTTATGGGTAAGAGTGATGGGTGAGAATGGGACAGTGAGAGAAAGAAGGAAGATCTATGGTCCTGATAGATGCAACAAAAGAAGAGACAAGCAGGCTAAAACAAGTTAATTGTGCTCATAAGACCTACATAGTTGCACCCAAGCAGGAATAGGGATGTAAGGAGATGCTGAATATCAACAATGGAGAGAAAGGGGCATGACTGGGGAATTCTTATACAAAAAAGTTCCAGATATATAAATGATAAAATATGTGTGGGCCTTACAGGTAAGACATCAAGTTGAATAATAGAAACCATCACTGTCATGATGTTATAGTCCCAGGATGAGGAGTTTGGTAGGAGAGGCCAGAAACAATAGGCTGTTCTTGGGGTCTAAGTAGGGGAGTACTTTGTAATTTTTAAACTATACTTACTATTGGCTGTTAGCAGATAGTGCCTCTTTTGGGTTTGGTTAATCACAGTGGAACTTGCTGGGGTCTAGGGTGACCCCAGTGAGCTCTAATTGACTATATATCATTCCTGGTGTAAAGGGAACTTGTAGAAATGACAAGACAGATTTTTGTATAAAGCTTGTAGATACGCTTCATAGTTGTTGCTCTGTAGTCATGAGTGCTCTGCTTGTTTTAAACCTAGAAACTGCCAAACCTACAAGGATACTTTGTTTGGGCTATTTTGGACCAAGGTAGGACTTTCCACAATTCTTGATTCTCCCTGGTGCCCCTATAGACTGGAGCTGGGCTTCTGGTGGGACACAAAACTGCTCTTTTCTATTGTATTTTTGCTGTCTCGTAGGTCACCTGCTTGTGGCTGATTGCCATTTTGCCCTTCTCTCTGGTTGACTTTGTTTCCAGTGAAATTATTTAGCTCCACTAAGCTCTGAAGAACCAAAACTCTGAGATCATTATCCTTTTGTTAGGTCAATGCAGGGTTTCCCTTTTCACTGACTTGCTATAACCAAACCTATAGTTCCTGTTGTCCTGCTGACTTGCTTCTCAAAGAATGTCTGTCCCTGATCAGGCACTTTGCCTTTCAAAACAAAGGTAAATTTATCTTTATGAGAAAGTCAGCAGATACTCTCACAAGAGTTGATCTGGAAATTACTATTGTATTTTTCTGTTTTTTTAAAAGCACTGATCCTTAAAATCTGTTCTCTAGGTCATTAGTACTTACTGGTTTCTTTATACCAACTCAGTAGCTACCAAAAACTGTACTTAACCTTTTGGTACTTCCTTGCTTTCTGCAGATCCTTGACTTGACACTCTAGATCAGTTGGAGAAAGAAAAAAGTGAGTTTCACAGATACGAAAAAGTATTTTCTATAGACTACACTGTCATCAATAAGTTCAGTGTGTGTGTATCTTAAATATGCTACCCCAATTCTTTGTTTTTTTTTTAATGCATACAGTGCTAAATTTACTTCCCAATGAAAACTTCTTCTTACTTTGAGTAAATATCTAACTATTGTATCATATATTAAGGTAGAGATTACCTTACTATCTTCCAGTTTCAGATTTTATGGAAACTTTAAGATAGCGACAATTAGCAATATAATTTTTTTGTCTTAATGCTTTTTAAATTGACGTATTTATATTTTCAAAAGTGTGTTTTTCCTCTAACTTTAAGCTTTACTCAATTTTTAATTGTAAAGCAACAAGATTTTCTCTCCAAGCTTAAATAATATCCTACCATACATTCTTTCACCATGATTCTACATAAATATATATTTTTCTTCTGTTATTGAAATTACAGCATTTAAGAAAAATTTCTCCTTCAGTAATTTCAATTATTTTAGTAGTTATTTTTCTCTCTAGGGGGCCCCAGGAGTAAATTAGAGAAAATTAAGTGAAGCAATTTATTTTAATCTTGCATTGTTCTACACAAAAAAGTGAAACCTGTGTGATACACATTTAACAAAATATACACTAACTGTAACAATACAATTTTGATTTCCTTAATTGCATCTATTTTTAGTTAAACTATAAAAACCTTTATTATCTTAGGTTTCTAGGTAGCCATTCTTGCTTTTCCCTTAGTGGAAAAATAATTTTTCTTAAAAAGAAAGGTTACCAGATAAGAAAGATATAGTTTCTGCCAAAATGTTCTAAACAATAGAATTGAGAACAATTCTTATATTACATATATGAAAATGAAAGCAAATATATATTGCAGTCATTTACTGAATAAAGTGGAGCTTTAGAACCTCCTGTTTAACATTTTGAAAGGTAAATAACAAGATAATTCAAAATCTTCATATACCATAGGCCCTCCCTCTAGGAGGCCATTATATCTAATTACCTGGTTGGTTGATGCCCTTCTGTATCTCTGGTCAGCACTTTTGATTTTACAAGTACATTTTGGGGCAATTTAACTGTGGGTGGTGATTTAACTGTGGTTGGTTTCCCAGTCTCTGGTGCTGGTTCCATTGAGGTGTTTCTTCTGTGATGAGTCAACAGGTTTATCTCAGCAAGCTCAGAATGAATCAAAGCTGAGACCCATTCTTTTTCTGTTTTAAAAGATAAAAAAGGGTGGGAGGAGTGAAGGTTGCAATTGTCATTTTGGCTAGAAACACAAGATTATCCAGCTCCTGAATATGAAAGACTGGTCATCTATTTTCTGGATAGTTACCTATGTGGGAGTAAAGACTTCTGCAGAAAAGTTGGTTCATTTTAACATGGTTTCTGTTGACCTGTGATACTGTAGAGTGCCCAGAGTAGTTAACTCACTGAGGCACTTGTCCCTGAATAGCAGTGGAATAGTTTTAAAATATTGAGTACAGTAGCCAGTCTTACAGGCTGCCACCAAAGATATAAGGATACCTATACAAAAATAAGAAGTACAATATGATTCTGTTAAAATACAGACTAATAGGTAATAAATAGTTACAAGCATATCTAGGAAGATATACACCAAAGTATTCACTTAAGTGATGTCTGTGGTGATTTTATTGATTATTTCTGTTCTGTCTCGTCTCTTTTTTTCTTTCTGGTTCATCTGTTTTTTCTCCCAACAATAAGGATTTATTACTTGTATAGTTTATTAAATGTTACATTCTTAAAAAGGAAAAATAATTGGAAGACAACTAAAGACCCATTGCCTCTAAGCACTTTTCAATTGCCTAAAAAGTAGTGTTGAATTCCTGGAGCAAGGTAATATTTCCAAAATGCTTCCTACTTTAAAACATTAGACTGTTCCTCACACATTGGTACTTCCTAGCATTGATCAGTGCAGTGATTCTCAAAGAGTGGTCCTGAGACCAGCATTATCAGCAACACCTGGGAACTTGTCAGAACTGCAAATTCTCAAGTCCACTGCAGAGATTTTGCCTCAGTCAGTAGGATGACCAGCTACATTTGAAGATAGCTGCTCTCTGCCACTTATCAGTGTCTCGATTGGGAATGGCATGTGTTTTCATGAAACAGGACAGGAAGGGCCCAAAAGAGGTTAGGAGATGACTGAGTTGATGGTTTTGCTGGGCAACTGGAAGAGCTGTTGCAGGTTGGGTAGCTGTTCTACTGTTCTACTGTTCTCCTTACCAAAGGAAAGAAAGAAGCTTTGTGTTCAGAGTTAACAACAGGTCAGAGGATGTGCTCAGGGAGGCCGCTGGGTGTGTGGTCTCTGGAGGAGCACAAACCAACTCTAGCTGAGAATAACACCTCCCTTGGACACGAGTGTTTCATGTCACCCAAATGAGTTCAATTTAAGGCATACTGAATTTTGGGTTCATTGAATGACCCACATGCATGCAGCTGGATATGCAGAACAGCAATTACCTTATACTGAAACATTGCGGAAATAGTACTGCAACATTATCTTTGCAAACCCAACGTACAAAACTTCAGATATTGGCATATTTCCAGTTTCTGACAATAAATTGAGCTCGGTGTTTTAAAATGTGTATTTTAATCGCACCTTTTGAACTTGCATGAAGTAGCCACTGTAAAACTTCTGTCAGAGAATCAGTATGCAAAATGTCACAGAGCTTTGCCAGGATCTGACAGAGAACATTAGAGTTACATATGAGCAAATAAATAGTACAAGGTTTATCAGTTTTCCTTTACCTTCTCCAAATCCCATCTTCCCAAATATCACTCTGTATATGATGTGCAATTAAGTCAGTTGAGATTTTTAACTCAGGAGCTCAATTTCAAATAGCACACAGTAGAATCCTAGTGAAAACAACATTTCCAGCACAATTAACAGTTTAGGGTAGGCTATGGAGTGTGTTTGTCTGAGGTATTGCTCCTCATAAGAGGACATTAGCTGTGGGAGTCTGCCCGCAGACCCTGACCTAAACGACAGATGAATAAAACGTACATTGACACACAGATATTCTGTTTTGCCAGTACAGCCGAGTGTCCAACTGCCTGCACACCAAGAGAGGTTTGTCACTGCGGCTGGCCCTGAGCAGCTCGCACTCCAGGCATTTATTTGATAAACAATTCACAACAGAAGCTTTGAGTAAACACACTTGCGGATAATTAACATGGTTAAGAGAGTTCTAGGAATGATTAAAGCTCAGGTACCCAGGTCTAAGGTAAATATAATTAGGGGGCGATATCCCTAGTCGACCTCCCCCAAGAAGGCCATCTGGGTCAAAGGTTAGTTAATGGAGGTAGGGATAACAGACAACTGGAGAAGCCTCTATTGTCCCTAGTATTTACCCGATGACCTAATGGTCCAAGGTAAGAACCAGCTGCCTTCAGTTTGTTCAATTATTACAAGCTCTGTAACCTTTCAACCTTCCAAAAGGTTTGTGACTATTCCCTATAACTTTCCCTAATATTTCCCTTTAATATTTCTACCACCATCCTGAGTGAATCCCAGCATTTGTCTTGCCTTGTCTATTCAATACCAATGTCTTCTAGTAGGAATATACTTTTGGTGAATTTATCCTTCCCACTGTACCATAGGGTTCTAATGAGAATCCATCAGTCACAGAACTGGCCCCATCTGCCCTGCTCCTCTCCATAGTCTGAGAGAGAGGGATGTGATCTGGGCTCAAGTCATCGTTGTACCTCAGTTTCTTGAACACAGTGATTGGCCCAATGGGATAGGAATACAATTCCCTTTATTTATTCAGAATGCTTCCTTGAGATTTTTTTAAAAAACTCTGGAGCTACAGGCTTAAATGTAGGTGACAGTAGAGATAGAAATATGGAATAATTAATTCTCATAAAAATGGACTATCATAAGCATTAAAATAAAAGTACAATGTGTTAAGTAAGCACAGGTAATGAAGTTTCCTGACTGAGTCTTAATTGTGTCTGCTGTTAGAATTTAGACATATCTGATATTCATATCTATCTCCTGAACTTCAGTCCTGTATATCCATCTGCCTACTAGATGTATTCACTTAGCTATACTATAGATATTTGGGACACAAAATATATAAAACAAAATCCACATTTATTTTCCTAAAACCTGCTCCAAACTTACTTTTCCTCCTGGTTCCCCTGTCTCAATGAACAGCACCAACATACATTAAACTGTCCAAACCAGATGCTGAGATTCATCCTGGACAACTCCCTTGCCCTTTTCTAAAACATAATGTCAGACAAATTCAGTAAAGTCTACCTTCTAAATACTACTTTTTTTTTATATATTATTATCATACTTTAAGTTCTAGGGTACATGTGCATAACGTGCAGGTTTGTTACATATGTATACTTGTGCCATGTTGGTGTGCTGCACCCATCAACTCGTCAGCACCCATCAACTCGTCATTTACATCAGGTATAACTCCCAATGCAATCCCTCCCCCCTCCCCCCTCCCCATGATAGGCCCCGGTGTGTGATGTTCCCCTTCCCGAAATCACTCCTTTTGTCTTCATCCTCATTGTCTTGAGCCAACCTAAAGCAACATCAAATCTGGTTTGAGCTACTGCAACATTCATTCTCTTAGTATTTCTGCCTGAAGTCTTAAATTATTATTAATTTAACAAATATTTGTATTAGTCATTGATCTAGATGCTGAAGATAGAGAAGCAAAATTAAATGGCTGAAAAATCAACTGCCCTGTATTGAACTTTGTTATTATGTTAAGATTTCTGTCTTTGATAATGACATATTCTAAAGAGAGAAAGTTAGATTTGCTCCTAATTTCACAACAAATCAACAACTGTGGCAAAAATAGAAAAAAAGCCTCATGGTATTTTCTAAGCCACTCTGCCTCTGTGGATTTTTAATCAATATAGTGATTGCACATCACTCTTAGCTGCTTCTGTCATAGATCACTAGTTGATCAACAACATCCTAGATAATATAATTATCCTTTCAGTGAGAGGATGTAGAATATGTCTTCCTGGGAAACCTCCTGCATTCTCTGTTACAGAAACCTATGCAGATGCACAATGAACACAGTAGCTTCCAATCTCTTCAGAAAAACATTTGTTTCTGCAGCTTGGGGCAGGGATGATGACTACACCTGTAAACCAGGCTTCTTGAGCGTCAGAGATATTATAGCTTTTCCAAAGGGTCACAAATCGAGTCTTGATCAGATCTGGAGAAACGGAAAAGCATCCAATGAGTAGATTCTCTCTGTTATTCCACCTGCAGAAGTTTATTGAACTCACTCTTTGGAATCCCTCAAAAAACTTTTCGTCAGTGATCATGATTTCTAGGGGCAGAGAAACCTTAATTCCTCAAGGCAACCCCATGTTTCTTTTGCTATAGTGGTAACTGAAAATGTATATGTAGGGTTCTTTGTATCATCTTGGTAGGCAAAAACTCAGAGCGGACTACCAGAAAGGTTTCTGGAATTGAAAACTTCTCTTCCAACTCCAGAGGATAGGTGCTCAGCATCAGAGATATCCACCATTATCCAGCAAAGATTCTGGGGATTCCAGCCTTGGTACCTACCATAAAAGTTGTCCTGATATCCTGTCTTTGCAGGACTTTCCAATTCTCATTCTAACAATCATATTTTCCAAAATGGTTCCTGACCTTGGGTTCTGAGTGCCTGTCTTGAACATATTTCATGAAGTGGCATAATGTATATGATTCATATCTTCCCATCTTTATTGGCATTATTCTGTACTCACAAGTCTATGTGCTGTAAGGATGAGTGCAAATTTTAACACATGTGGAAATTCCTTAAACTTGAAATGGAACTTTTTCAATTACTCCCAATAGAGGGAAGCTCCCTGGTCATTGAACCTATTCAATTAGAAATCAAAGTCAAGGATCCATCCTCAGTTTTTGTGTGTTGTGGCTTGAAAGGGAGTGTACAAAAAACATGGTTCAGCACTTCTTTAACAATATATTTGCCCTCCCAAGTCATAAAAGGTCAGGTCTGGCAGGATTTAGTGACTTCGAATCTCTGTAAAGAGTGATCACAGGGGAAAAAAATTGGTGGTATTAATGCACATTACCAGAAGAAACTACCCAAACCAGTCCTGGGATTAGAGATTTGAGTGGCAATGAACTGGATTTCTAAGAAACTGTCTTCTCTGGTCAAAGAAAATTGGTTTTGCCAGGTTCTGGAATAGGAGACGTCTATCCTTATGTTTGTCCAAACTTTTTTATTTTTTTATTTGAAAACCTAGGCGTGAACTATCTGACATTGTTTATTCATATTTATCCCTTAAAAGACATGTTAAATTATTTGTTTGCTGATTACTTAACTTTTGAAATGAAGGAGTTACCATTTACTCTGCACATCAGTATTAAAATAAATAATTCTAAATATATTCATTATCAACTCCAAACATTTAAAGAAGCTGAAACAATGGCCCTTGTTAAAAATTATTATCAAACTTATCAATCTTGTCTTTTTCTTGGAATTTTTAGTCTACTTGTCCTTTTGCATAGTTTTGAGTGTACCATCTTGCTATTTGTTTTTTATTTTTTCCTTCTGTTACTGTTCCCCTTATTCTTTCCTCTGTCTCCTTTTGGATTAATCAAGCATATTTTAATATTCCACTTTATCCTCTCCATTGGCTTTTTAGCTATACTTTTTTTGTTGTTCAAGGGATTAAAATATGCATCCTTAATCTAATATAGTGTTCCTTGAATTAATATTATACCACTTAATGTATAGTGTAAGAACCTTGTGAGTTATACTTCCATTTATCTCTCACCTGAACATTGTGTTATTGTTGTTTTACATTTTACCACTGTTTTCTTTATAACCACACTTATCTCCCTCTCACCTATTTATTCCTTTACTTCCAAATGACAGAACTATAAAATGTCAGCTTATCTTTAAATTTTAAGAGCTTTAAAATGTCATTTCATTGTCTTATGGCTTGCATATTTCTAGTGAGAAGTCAGCTGTCATTTTTATCATTACAGTCACGTACCATATAACAATGTTTTAGTCAACAGGGGACCACATATACAATGGTGGTCCAATAAGATTATCATACTCTATTTTTACTGTATCTTTTCCTGTTTAGATATACAAATACTTACCATTGTGCTACAATTTCTATAGTATTCAGTATAGTAAAATGTTGTATAGGTTTATAGCTCAGGAGCAATAGGCTATAGCATATGGCCTAGGTGTGTAGTAGCTATAACATCTAGGTTCATGTAAGTACACTCTGTGTTGTTTATACAACAATGAAACTGTCTGACACATTTCTCAGAATGTATTCCTGCCATTAAGTGATGCATGACTGTATATGTAATATGTCTTTTTTCTCTTGCTGATTTCAAGATACTCTCTTTGGTTTTCTGCAACTTTATTATGATGTACCCAGATGTAACTTCTGTGTTTATCTTTCTTGGGTTTTGTAAGGTTTCATTAAATTTAGAAAAATATTAGCTATTAGCTCTTCAAATAATTTTTATGCTCTAATCTCTCTTTCCTCTTCCTCTGAGACTCCCATTGCACATGTGTTAGATCACCCAATATATTCTCACAGGTCAGTAAGCTTTTGTTTACATATTTTGAAGTCTTTTTACTTTAATTTGGATTTTTTAAAATTGCCCTCTCTTTAACTCCACTTACATATTTTTTTCTGCAGTGCCACATGTGCTGCTAATCACATCCAGTGAAATTTTGGTTTCAAATATTGTACGGTCATGCATTACTTAATGACAAGAACACATTTTGAGAAATGCATCATTAATGATCCAATCTTTGTGTGGACATCATACAGTGTGCTTACATAAACCTAGATGATACAACCTACTATACACTTAGGCTATATGGTATAGCCTATTGTTCCTGGGCTACAAACCTGTACAGCATGTTACTGTACTAAATACTGTAGGCAATTGTAACACATTGGTAAGTAGTTGTGTATATAACCATATCTAAACATAGAAAAGGTACAGTAAAGATACCATATTATATACTTATGGTACCACTGTCATATTTATGATCTGTTATTGATGGAAACATTGTTATGCAGTGCATAGCTGTATTTCTCAATTCTAAGGTTTCCTTTTGGTCTCTTTTTAATTTCCATTTCTCTTGAGAGATGCCTCATCTATTCACTCATTATGTCTTTTTTTCCTAGAAATCTTTGAAAATCTTTAAAAACAATCTCTTTTACAGCCTTTTCTACTAATTTCCACATCTGTGCCATTTCTGTGTCTGTTATTATGAATTCTTTTTTTCCTTCTGCTTATGGGTTGTAGTTGCTGCTCTTTGCATGTCTAATAACTATTATTTGAGGGACTTTGTATATGCTACATTGTGGAGAGTCTACATTTTGCAACCTGTGGATCAGGAGGTGCCCTCATGAGCCCATGCCACAGGGCCCTGGGCATGAAACACAGAGCTATGTGGAGTCTCAGCAGTATAGCCACTCAGGTACACACAGAAACATACTCCAGCTCAGGAATCCTAGCAAGACAGGAAATCTATCTGTACATATCCCTAGGAAGGGGACTGAATCCAGGGAGCTAAGCAGCATCATTCTGTTTGCCCCACTTACGGGGCTCTCACAAGTTAAGACCCACTGGCTTGGAATTCCAGCCAGCCAGTGGCAACAGGCTGGAGACTGCCTGTGATGGGACCGAGTTCCCAGGGGAAGGGGCAGCCAGCATCTCTGTGTTTTGGTCAACTCAGCTGTTCTAGCCTGCTGGCTCCAGGAAGTGCAGGCCATCCGGACAGGGAGGAGTCCCCACCACCAAGGCACAGCTACTGTGCCAGATCATGCCCAGACTGCTTCTTTAAGTGGGATCCCAATCCATTCCTTCTCACTCGGTGGGGCCTCCCTGTGTTCAGCAACTCCAGCCAGGGTCATATGCACAGAGCTCTGACTGATCTCCCCCTGGGACAGAGCCCTCCGGAGGGAGGGGCAGCTGTTGTCTTAGCTTTTCAGTTGACTCAACCATTCCCGCCTGCCAGCTCTGGAAAGTCCAAGTGGTCTGGACGAGGAAGAGATCCCCCCTAATCCAGCATACCTGCTCTCCCCAAAAGCAGCCAGACTGCTTCTTTAAGTGGGTCCCTGATCCCATTCCTCCTGACCCGGTAATACCTTCCAATAGAAGCCTCCACACACCTCATCTAGGAGCATTTGAGCCAGCAACAAATCAGTAGCCCCCTAGGATGGAGATCCCAGAGGAAGGAGCAGGCAGACATCTTTGCTGTCTTGCAGCCTTCACTGGTGATACCTCCAGGTATGGGAAAACTCAAGGCAACCAGGGTCTGGAGCAGACCCCCGGCAAACTGCAGCAGCCCTACAGAAGAGTGCCCTGACTGTTAGAAGAAAAACAAACAAACAGAAAATAACAGCAACAAAAAAAAAGATGCCACAAAAATCCCATTTAAAGGTCAGTAACCTCAAAGATTGAAGGTAGATAAGCCCACAAAGATGAAAACAAATCAATGCAAAAACGCTGAAAACTCAAAAAGGCAGGGTGCTTTTTCTCCTCCAAATGACTGCAACACATCTCAAGCAAGGACACAGAACTGGGCTGAGTCTGAGATGGCTGAATGAGAGAAGTAGGCTTCAGAAGGTGGGTAATAACAAACTTTGCTAAGCTAAAGGAGCATGTTGTAACTTAATGTAAAGAAGCTAAGAATCATGATAAAACAATACATAAGCCAATAACAAGAATAGCCAGTTTAGAGAGGAACATAACTGACCTGATGTAGCTGAAAAACACAACACAAGAACTTCACAATGTAATGTAATTGTAAGTATTAATAGCAGAAAAGACCAAGTAGAGGAAAGAATCTCAGAGCTTGAACAGTATCTTTCTGAAATAAGACAGGCAGACAAAAATAGAGAAAAAAGAATGAAAAAGAATGAACAAAACCTCCAATAAATGTGGGATTATATAAGAAGACTGAACTTAAGACTGATTGGAATACCTAAAAGAGAAGAGGAGAATGGAACCAAGTTGGAAAACATACTTCAGGATGTCATCTAGGAGAACTTCCCCAAACTAGCAAGACAGGCCAACATTCAAATTCAGGGAATCTGGAGAACCCTAGTAAGATACTCCATGAGAAGATCCATCCTCAGGCACATCATCTTCAGATTCTCCAAGGTCAAAATGAAAGAAAAAACATTAAGGGCAGCCAGAGAGAAGGGTCAGGTCACCTACAAAGGGAAGTCCATCAGACTAATACCACATCTCTCAGTGGAAACCCTACAAGCCAGAAGAAATTGGGAGCCAATATTCAATATTCTGAAAGAGTTTCCAACCCAGAATTTCACATCTGGCCAAACTGAGCTCCATAAGCGAAGGAGAAATAAGATCCTTTTTAGACAAGCAAATGCTGAGGGAATTTGTCACCACCAGGCCTGCCTTGCTCCTGAAGGAAGCACTAAATATGGAAAGGAAAACTTTTACCAGCCACTACAAAAACACAGTTAAGTACACAGACCAGTGACACTATGAACCAACCATATAAACAAGTCTGCAAAATAACCAGCTAGCATCATGGTGACAAGATCAAATTCACACATAGCAATACTAACCTTAAATGTAAATGGGCTAAATGCATTAGAGAAATGCAAATCAAAACCACAATAAGATACCATCTCACACCAGTCAGAATGACGATTATTAAAAAGTCAAGAAACAGCAGATGCTGGCAAGGTTGTGGAGAAAAAGGAACAATTTTACACTGTTGGTGGGAGTATAAATTACTCCCACCATTGTGGAAGGCAGTGTGGTGATTCCTCAATGATCTTGAGGCAGAAATACTGTCTAATCCAGCAATCCCATTACTGGGTATATACCCAAAGGAATATAAATTATTTTGTTATATATGCATGCATATGTTCACTGCAGCACTATTCACAATAGCAAAGACATAAAATCAACCTAAATGCCCATCAATGATAGACTGGATAAAGAAAATGTGATACATGTACACCATGGAATACTATGCAGCCATAGAAAGGAATGAGATCGTGTCCTTTGCAAGGACATAGATGGAGGTGGAAGCTGTTATCCTCAGCAACTAATGAAGGAACAGAAAACCAAACACCACATGTTCTTACTTATAAGTGGGAGCTGAACAATGAGAACACATGGACATATGGTGGGGAACAACACACACTGGGACCTGTCAGGGAGTGTTAGGGGAGAAGGAGAGCATCAGGAAGAATAGCCAATGGATGCTGGGCATAATACCTAGGTGATGGGATGATCTGTGCAGCAAACCACCAGGGCATAGGTTTACCGACGTAACAAACCTGCACATCCTGCACATGTACCCCAGAACTTAAAATGAAAGTTGAGGGAAAAAATAGTGTTTTGTTCTTGAACATTATTAATATATTGGCAGGTGAACTTGATGTCCTGAAATTTTATTTTAGGATTTGAGAATCTAGCCTAGAGTAGCCTGTATTGCAGGGCTATTTTTAAGGTGTAACTTTTCTGGAGTCCGAATTGAAGTCCTGGTATGTTCCGCAAGGTATTTTCACTCCAGCGAGGTCTTTTCAGGGTTTCTTAGAACTCCAGCAACTCTAAGCTCTGTAATACCTCCCATTAGCTCTCCTTGCCAGGTCTCAGAGTCATCCTGTACATGTGAGGCTTCATATTGGACTGAACACTTAATGGTACTCCTAAATTTCTAGAGCTCATTCTCTGCACAGATTTATCTTCTTCAGATCTTACTTTGCAAATTCCACCCATCTCAGCATCCCCAAATACTAAACTCTGTTTTCTGCACCTAGTGAAGTTGCTGCTGTCTGTTCAGGCTCCACTTCTCTGTGCCATGATTAGGCATGTGCCCCAGGCAGAAGTCTGGGTTGAATATGGAAATAACCCCAATTGTTTCTCTTCTCTCAGTGGTCCAATCTGTAGTGCCTGTTGCCCAGTACCTGAAAATCGTTTCTGTATATATTTTGCTGAATTATATAGTTTTTTTAAAGCAGGAGGTTAAGTGTTGAACCTAATCTATCATTTTCGAATCAGAGTCCCTTCCTTGCAACTTTGTCACCCCTAATCTCCCCAAATTAATCTGCACATTGTATCCAGAGTGGTTTTTCTAAAGTACAGTTCTAACTATGTAATTCTTATACTTACAAAATAATACAATATCATTTAGTGCTTAAAATTCTTTATTGGCTTCCTACACCCCTTGGGACGAAATATGGACACCTTGATAGGGCTTATAAAGTACTACACTATCCAGTCTATTCTTAAGTCTCCAGCCCCATCTCTTGCCACTTTCTCCATGCACCGTCTGCATCAACCATATTAATTGTTGTTCGTTGTTTTAATTAAGCAATGCTCTCACACCTTAGTCTTAAGATACGAAGGTCACTTGGCTGGGAAAGATCTCTTCCATACTTCTCTTTATCTTGTGATTACATCCTAAACATGCTTTACGTCCCTTTCTCCTTGAAGGCTCTCTGAGCTGCAAAGTCTCCTGGTACATGTTCTTATAACAGTTGCACTATTACTTCATAAGCTCTATAAATGAAGAAATTGATTGTATCCTCATACTCTAGTATTTTGTAGTTTGACATTAAATATTTACAGAATAAATAGATGTGTTTGGTCAACTTTTCTTTTTAAATTTGAGACTCAGTGGGTACATGTGCATGTTTGTTACATGGATATATTGAATAATGCTGAGCTTTGGGCTTCAGTTAATCCACCACGCAAATAGTGAACAGAGTTCCTGATAGTTTTTCCTTCTTTGCTTTCCTTCCTTCCTCCTACCTTTTGGAGTTTCCAGTGTCTATTGTTCCCATCTTTATGTCTCCATGTACCCAGTGATTAGCTCCCATTTACTGGTGAGACTATGCAGTATTTGGTTTTCTGTTTCTGTATTCATTGACTTAGAATAATGACCTGTAGCTGCATCCAGGTTGCTGCAAAATGTATTATTCTATATTTTATGGCTGTGTAGTATTCTATGGTGTATATGTACCACCTTTTCTTTATCCAGTTCATCACTGATGGGCACTGAGATTGATTCCATGTCTTTGCTATTGTGAATATTGCTGTGATTAACATGCCAGTGCAGGTGTCTTTTTATCTTTTAGAACTATTTATTTTCCTTTGGGTATATACCCAGTAATGGGATTGCTGGTTTGCATGGCAATTCTGTTTATAGTTCCTTGAGAACTCTCCAAACTGCTTTCCACAGAGGCTGAACTAATTTATAGTCCCACCAACCGTTTATAAGAGTTTGGCAGACATTTTGGTGTTATGTCTATAAATTCCAGATCTTTGGAAGGAAGGCTTAAAACAAAGTGCTAATAGACACGGAATTATGTTTCTCTTTCGTTTTAAAGTAATAATCATGAAACTACATACCCTTTCACACATACCCCTGCAAAAACATTTCCTGATTTCACAGCCCATTTAGAGTTACTCAATGGATAGTAGGAAATTAGAAAATATTCCAGATTTTTTTTTTTGTAGGAAACATGGAAGAATAGAATACCTCCGAGATGAGCAATATTTCTGGGGCTCTTTTATATAAGCCAAAAAATCTTGATAAAACCTATTTTATCACTTTACTCCCTCTCTGTTCATTTATTTAGCAAATAGTCAACAACTATTTGGCAAAATGCCATTGTCTGTATGCCAGTTAATATTTTTCAAGTGAAGTGATAAGCGCTAAGAAATCAGTTATGAACAAGGCAGACAAGATCCCTGCCTTCAAAGAGTTTATACTTTAGTGAATTTTATATCAACTGATGTCCAGCTAAGTTGATTTTTGTAAAATAGAAGATGCGTTTGAGAGGAGGACTCTTTCATAGATGCCCAGAAACCCAGTTCTATAGGATCATGCTGGTCTATTGATATACCCAAGGAAGAATGTCAGTCTTACTAAAACTGCATTCAGATTATGGATTATTTGAGTTGAGAACTATGTATTTAGCTGATTTTCTACAGTTATCTTTTGATCTTGAGTTGACTTTTCCTTTTAATTTATTTATTCAATATCCAACAAATACTCATCTAACAATTACTAGGTATCTAGCACTCACCTAGGCACTGAAGATTAAGCAGTAGCAAAGGCAGACAAGTGTGAGATCTTATATGATTTAAATTTTAGTGGGAGTGGGGTGAGGAGAGAGAGAAAATATTGAACCAAATAAATAAGTCGGAACATACATATATAGCATATTTATGCAAAAAATAACAAAGGGTAATGGGATATAGAGTGACTGGTTAGCTACTGTATATTGGATTACTAGAGAAAGTATTTTTGAGTAAGCGATACTTAAACTTAATGAGAAGGTGATCACTGAGCCAATAAAGAGAAAGATAATTCTTAAAGCAAAGCTCTTAAGGTGAGAATGAGAAAATTACAGAAAGATCAAAGTGCCAGGGTGTAGCAGGTGAAACAGTGATTCTGGAGACTGTGTATAATATAAAGCCTTTAGCCAGAATCATCAGGAAATAATGTATAAACATAAGTCAAATATGTAGATACTCTCCCTTCTATACATTTTCTTCTATTCTCCTTCTCACGTTTAATCATCAGCATGAATTATCACATCAATGTCACTATCATACTCTGGGCTCTACTTTTAAAATACTTCCTTGTTAGTCTTATTCAATAACCATCTCAACAATGTGCTCTGTTATTTGTAATTACAACTACAGATACTGATTACTTAAACTTCCAATTAGAGTCATCATTACAATCTTTTAACCCTTAGTTCATGGTAGTGGGACTTACGGTGGTTCAATATAGAGGTTATCAAAGAGATTAAAAGAAGGAAAAAATGGCAGATGACAAATATCAGCTGACTGATGTATTCTTGATTTTATATCATTCTCAGAAATAACTGTGGCTGGGGAGGGACTTTCAGGAAGCTGATATGACATATTACTATTAATATAACTAAGTTTATAACCCCAGGCAGAGAAAGTTTGAAGATATAATTTTGCAAAGAAAAGAAGAAGAGATGAATGTTGATTAGTGGAATCTATGCTTTAAAATACGAGACGTAAATGTATAGATTGCAGCAAGACATTAAGAATAGTGCCTCTCAAGTATTAAGATGATAATGAAAGATGGAAAGAATAGGACTGGGTTTGTTTGATAAACACCAGGCTTTTCATTATGTCTGAACCAAAGATTGTGTTAATCTAAGAGTGTCAAGATTCCAAGGAAAAGTAAGACTGGAAATGAAAATAGGAATATGCCTTGGATTTCAGGCTAAGCAGTCTTAAATCAATTCAGTTATCAGTAAGGAATCATTTAAGAGTTTTAAGGACACTAGTGGTATAAATTTTTTTGTACATTCATGCTGTTTCCAAGTTATGGATTTGGTAAACCTGATACTTACTTTTATTTCCTGATCCAGATAGTTTGGTATGCAAATGGTGTTTGCTTTCACATCATTCTTGGTATTCGTTATCCCTGAAGAACAGGAGCCAGGCGTAGAGCATGCCTTTGGAGGTGATGGTGGACTTTTGGCCTTAATTTCTTCCTAAATCAAAGGTATAATATAACCAATATACATTTGCACCCATCTATATTTTCAATGAAAACTCAATGAAAAATGAGTAAGAAATATTGTGGTTAATGAGAAACACATGAAAGTAAAAAAGGTTAGTGTTATCTTAAACTATCAAATATTTATATTGGGAGACAAAACAAATAGTGATGTCTTATTAACTTTTGATGAAATCACTTTAAACTCTTGGTCAAATAACAAGATAACAAATTTGTAGTATGCAATGTATAACTTTTTACATCGCAATTCCAGATAACAGCCAACTCATGACATATGAGATTTGCTGTTAAGTTGGGAAGATTTCTCTTTTGTGGCCAGGAAAAGACAGCTGAGAGGCTTTATGCTTTGTCTGTGAAGCAACTACATGACGCAAGTTGCTACCTCCTTGCTCTAAGTAACAGCTAACAGCTGGAGAGTTAGAAAGGCAAACTAAATTTCTTCCCTTGATCAGTTGGAAGGGAAATACAAAGGTTATTTTGTTGTTCTGGGAGGTAAATATACTGTTTGCAATTTTTAAAAATTAAAAAGTTGTGGAAGCTTTAAGTCCATGAAGAGTTATAGAAGCCTTAGATCCATGTGCCTGTTCCAGGAAAGGCTTTCTACCCTTCGAAGTGACTGATTTGTAACAACACATAGAAACTAGTACATAAATGAGTCAACAACCTGGGATTTTGATTATTGGAATTGATAGAACAATATTTAACTTTATGTTTAGTAAAAAGCTATATTGTATTTGAGGTTTTTTAAAATTATACTTTAAGTTCTAGGGTATGTGTGCACAACGTGCAGGTTTGTTACATATGTATACATGTGCCATGTTGGTGTGCTGCACCCACTAACTCATCATTTACATTAGGTATATCTCCTAATGCTATCCCTCCCCACTCCCCCAACCCCATGACAGGCCCCGGTGTGTGATGTTCCCCTTCCTGTGTCCAAGTGTTCTCATTGTTCAATTCCCACCTATGAGTGAGAACATGTGGTGTTTGGTTTTTTGTCCCTGCGATAGTTTGCTGAGAATGATGGTTTCCAGCTTCATCCATGTCCCTACAAAGGACATTAACCCATCCTTTTTTATGGCTGTGTAGTATTCCATGGTATGTATGTGCCACATTTTCTTAATCCAGTCTGTCACAGATGGACATTTGGATTGGTTCCAAGTCTTTGCTATTGTGAATAGTGCCACAATAAACATACGTATGCGTGTGTCTTTATAGCCGCATGATTTATAATCCTTTGGGTATATACCCAGTAATGGGATGGCTGGGTCAAATGGTATTTCTAGTTCTAGATCCTGGAGGAATCACCACACTGTCTTCCACAATGGTTGAACTAGTTTACAGTCCCACCAACAGTGTAAAAGTGTTCCGATTTATCCACATCCTCTCCAGGACCTGTTGTTGCCTGAGTTTTTAATGATAGCCATTCTAACTGGTGTGAGATGGTATCTCATTGTGGTTTTGATTTGCATTTCTCTAATGGCCAGTGATGATGAGGATTTTTTCCTGTGTCTGTTGGCTGCATAAATGTCTTCTTTTGAGAATTGTCTGTTCAGATCCTTTGCCCACTTTTTGATGGGGTTGTATTTTTTGTTTGTTTGTTTGTTTTGTTTTTGTAAATTTGTTTGAGTTCTTTGTAGGTTTTGGATATTAGCCCTTTGTCAGATGAGTAGATTGCAAAAATTTTCTCCCATTCTGTAGGTTGCCTGTTCACTCTGATGGTAGTTTCTTTTGCTGTGCAGAAGCTCTTTAGTTTAATTAGATCCGAGTTGTCAATTTTGGCTTTTGTTGCCATTGCTTTTGTTGTTTTAGTCATGAAGTCCTTGCCCATGCCTATGTGCTGAATGGTGTTGCCTAAGTTTTCTTCTAGGGTTTTTATGGTATTAGGTCTAACATTTAAGTCTTTAATCCATCTTGAATTAATTTTTGTATAAGGTGTAAGAAAGGGATCCAGTTTCACCTTTCTATATATGGCTAGCCAGTTTTCCCAGCACCATTTATTAAATAGGAAATCCTTTCCTCATTTCTTGTTTTTGTCATTTTGTCAAAGATCAGATGGCTGTAGATGTGTAGTATTATTTCTGAGTCCTCTGTTCTGTACTATTGGTCTGTATCTCTGTTTTGGTACCAGTACCATGCTGTTTTGGTTACTGTAGCCTTTTAGTATAGTTTGAAGTCAGGTAGCATGATGCCTCCAGCTTTGTTCTTTTGACTTAGGATTGTCTTGGCAATGTGGGCTCTTTTTTTGTTCCACATGAACTTTAAAGTAGTTTTTTCCAATTCTGTGAAGAAAGTCATTGGTAGCTTAATGGGGATGGCATTGAATCTATAAATTACCTTGGGCAGTATGGCCATTTTCATGATATCAATTCTTCCTATCCATGAGCATGGAATGTTCTTCCATTTGTTTGTGTCCTCTTTTATTCCGTTGAACAGTGGTTTGTAGTTCTCCTTGAAGAGGTCCTTCACATCCCCTGTAAGTTGGATTCCTAGGTATTTTATTCTCTGTGAAGCGATTGTAAATGGGAGTTCACTCATGCTTTGGCTCTCTGTCTGTTGTTGGTGTATACAAATACTTGTGATTTTTGCACGTTGATTTTGTATCCTAAGACTTTGCTGAAGTTGCTTTTCAGGTTAAGGAGATTTTGGGCTGAGACAGTGGGGTTTTCTAAATACACAGTCATGTCATCTGCAAACAGGGACAATTTAACTTCTTCTTTTCCTAATTGAATACCCTTTATTTCTTTCTCCTGCCTGATTGCCCTGGCCAGAACTTCCAACACTATGTTGAATAGGAGTGGTAA
>NW_012115344.1:197676-217552 GCF_000951035.1 Colobus angolensis palliatus | reverse complement strand
TGATGTTAGGGTGTTAATTTTAGATCTTTCCTGCTTTCTCTTGTGGGCATTTAGTGCTATAAATTTCCCTCTACACACTGCTTTAAATGTGTCTGAGAGATTCTGGTATGTTGTGTTTTTATTCTCATTGGTTTCAAAGAATATCTTTATGTCTGCCTTCATTTCATTATGTACCCAGTAGTTATTCAGGAGCAAGTTGTTCAGTTTTCATGTAGTTGAGTGGTTTTGAATGAGTTTCTTAATCTTGAGTTCTAGTTTGATTGCACTGTGGTCTGAGAGAGAGTTTGTTATAATTTCTGTTAAGTTTATTATACAGACTTATTTTTGGAAAAATAGTAACACATTAAGTCCTTAATGTTGTTAGTAGCTCTTAGAAACTGACTTTACATGAGATGATATATAACAAATCCATTTTTTTTCTCATCAACTGATATGGTTGGCTCCGTGTTCCCTCCCAAATCTCACCTTGAATTGTGATAATCCCCACATGCCAAGGATGGGACCTGGTGGAATTAATTGAATCATGGGGTCAGGTTCCCCCATACTGTTTTCATGAAAGTGAGTTCTCATGAAATCTGATGGTTTTTATAAGTGGCCTCCTCCTTTCCTTGGCTCTCACTTCTCTTGCCTGCTGCCATGTAAGACATGCCAGTTTTGCTTTCTGCTATGATTGTAAGTTTCCTGATGCCTCCCTAGCCATGCAGAACTGTTAGTCAATTAAACCTCTTTTCCTTATAAATTACCTAGTCTTGGATATGTCACACAAATAAAGTCCAGCAATTGAGTCATGAGTCAAAGAAGTTTGAACTCAGTGAAAATGGTATGTACAAAAATTGTGAGAGTGGCTAAAGCAATTTTAAGAGGGGAATTTATAGCTTTAAAATACATGTATTAGAAAGATAAAATGAGTTGGAAAAAGAACAATAAAGTAAAGTATGTAATAGAAAGAGAAAACTAATAACAGCAGATATTAATAAAATAGAAAATATACAACATAGATAATAAAAAATCATGAAAATCAACTCTTCGATATACTAATAAAATCAATAAACTTATTGAATAAACTTTTGTTGAAAATTATAAACTTCTTTTAATTGAGAAAAACAAAGACACAAATCAACACAACTAATATGTAAAAGGGTACTTCTTACAGAACCAGCAGATATTTTTAAAAGAATATAAGGATATTATGCATAACTTAGTCAATAAATCTGAATATTTAGATTGAATAAACAGTTTTTAGAAAAGAATATATTACCAAAAATTGAATCAAGGAGATATAGAAAATCTGAACAGTTTTATAACAAAATAGATTTTAAAGCAAAGAATAGTGTCAGGGGCGAAGACAGTAACTTTATAATGATAAAAAGATCATTTTATCAAGAAGATGTAGCAAACCTAAACAGTTTTATGCCTAATAAGAGAGTTTCAAAATACGTGATTAAAAACTGGTAGAAATGGAAAGAGAAATTTAGAAATCCACAATTATAATCAGAGATTTCAGCACCTCTCCTTCAATAATTGGCAGAAAAAGCAGCAAATCAGTAAGGCTACAGAACGAGAGTCCCCAAATCCCTGGACCACAACCTGCTGCACAGCAGAACGTGAGCGGTGGGAGAGCAAGTCAGCATTACCGCCTGAGTTCTGCCTCCTGTCAGATCAGCAGCGGCATTAGATTCTCATGGGAGTGCAAACCCTATTGTGAACTGCGCATGCAAGGGATGTAGGTTGTGTGCTCCTTATGATAATGGAATGCCTGATGATCTGAGGTGGAACAATTTCATCATGAAACCATTCCCCCCATCCCACCATAGGTCTGTAGAAAAATAGTCTTCCAAAAAAGGTTGGGAGCTGCTGCTACAGAAGACTTGAACAACAGTATCATCTAACTTGACCTAATTGATGTTTATATTGCGTTCTACCAAACAACAGCAGAGTGAACATTTGTTTCACGGGTACATGAAAAATTTATTAAGGTCAACAATACTCTAGGCCATATAACAAGTCTCAATAAATTTAAAACATTACAAAGTATACAAAGTGTGTTCTCTGACTACAGTGGGATTAAATTGGAATTAATAACATAAAGATATCTGGAAAATCCCCCAAATATTTAGAAAGTAAATAACATGATTTTAAGTAACCCATAGGTGAAAGAAGAAATCAAAAAGGATATCAGGAAGTATTTTGAACATAATGAAAATGAAAATTCAACATAGTAAATTTTGGGGGATGCAGGCAAAGTAATGCTTATAGGAAAAATGTAATAATAAATGCTTATATTGGAAAAAAAGTCTCAAATCAATGACCTAAGATTTTGCCTTCTATAAAGATAGGAGCCAAAGTCAGTGAAATGGAAACAAAAGCAAAACGATAGAAATACTCAATGAAATGAAATATTGATTCTTTAAAATGATCAATAAAACTCACAAACCTCTAGCTAGACACGTCAGGAAAAAAAGAAGACACAAATTGCCAAAATCAGGGATGAGGAAACAAACATTAAACATTATAAAATAATAAAAGGAATATTTTATGAAAAACTTTATATCAATAAGTCAACAACTTAGATGAAATGGACATATTCTTTGCAAAATACAAACTACCAGTGCTGGCTAAAGAAGAAATAGACAACCCAAATAGCCTATATCTATATATAAAAAAAAAAAAGAAATTGAATTTGTAGTTAAAAACCTTGACTCAAAGGAAATATCAAGCCTAATATCTTACTGAAGATTTGTACTAAACTTTTAAGGAAGAAATAATATCCGTTCTACATAAAATCTTCCAGAATATTAAAGAGGAATTCCCAGTTTATTCTATAAAGCCAGCATTATGCTGATATTAAAACCAGAAAAAGACTTTATAAGAAAACTATAAACAAGTATTCCTCATAAACATAGACACAAGAATGCTAACAATATGTTATGAAATTTTAGTATATAACAAGGATAATATGTCACGACCAAGTGAGGTTTTTACCAGATGTCCGAGGTTGGTTCAAATTTGAAACGTAGCCAGTGTAATTCACTATATTAACAGGCTAAAAAAGAAAAATCATTTGATCATCTCAGCTAGATACTAAAACAGCATTTGGCAAAATACATCTCTCCCCATTTCTGTTAAAACTCTCAGCACACGAGGAATGGAAGGGAACTTTCTCAGTCATATAAAGGGCATCCATAAATAAAGTAAATTAACATAATACCTAATGGTGAAAGTCTGAATGCTTTCCTCCTACAATCAGGTACATGGCAAGGATGTCTGCTCTCGTCACTTCTATTCAACATTGTACTAGAGATTCTAGCCATTGTAATAAAGCACAATACAGAGATAAACAGCAAGCAGATGTGAAGTTATAGTGGAAAAAATTATAAATTTTTGAAAGACACTTATCAAAAAAAGAGCAATCTTCAGACTGGAAGAAAATATTTGCAAAAACATGCACGTAACAAAAGATTTAATCTAGAATATATGAAGAACTTTTACAATGTCATAATAAAAAAGTCAACAACCCAATTTTTTTTTTTTTTTTTTAGATAGAGTCTTGCTCTGTCACCAGGCTGCAGTGCAGTGGCACAATCTCGGCTCACTGCAATCTCCACCTCCTGGATTCAAGCAATTCCCCTTCTCAGCCTCCCAATAGTTGGAAATACAGGTATGCACCACCATGCCTGGCTAATTTTGTTTTTTGTATTTTAGTACAGACGGAGTTTCACTATGTTGGCCAGGATGGTCTCGATCTCCTGACCTCATGATCCGCCCACCTCAGCCTCCCAAAGTGCTGGGATTACAGGCGTGAGCCACTGCACCCGGCCAACAACCCAATTTAAGAAGTGGGCAAAATATCTAACAATATATTTCCCATGAAAAGATATATTCATGACAAGTAAGAATTGGAAAAGATGTCAACCTCATGAGGAAAATGCAAATTAAAACCACAATAAGATACTACTGCATACCCACTAGGTTGGCTAAAAATAAAAAGACTGACCATTCTAAGTTTGGGGAAGACATGGAGAAAAGAAAACTCATATGCTGCTGGTGGGAATGTTAAATGGGACAATCATTTTGGAAAACAATTTGGCTATTTCTTAGAAACTTAAACATACAACTACTATAAGACACAGTTATTTCACTCATAGGAATTATCCAAGAGAAAAGAAAGTATATATCCAAACAAAGACTTGTAGACAAATGTTTATATTAGCTTTGCTAGAAATTGGGAGTGACTTAAATGTCCCTCAACAGGTAAATAGATCAACACATTGTAGGATAACCATACAATTGAATACTACTCAGCAATAAAAAGGAATGAACTACTGATGCACTTAAAAACATGGATGAATCTTAAAATAATCAAGCTGAGTTAAAGAAACCAGATTTTAGAAAGAGAATTCACCATATGACTTTATTTTTATAAGATCCAAAAAAGTCCATGCTAATCTTTAGCGACAGAAAGCAGACAAACATTTGCCTGTGGGATGGCCAGAATCGTGAGAAAACTTTTGGGAGTGATGAGGATGTGCATTCTCTTGACTGAAGTGGTTGTTTCCCAGGTTTGTATTTGTCAAAGCTCATTAAATTGTGCACTTTGAATAGTGTATCTTATATCATGTTAATTAGACTTTACTAAAGCTGTAAAAATATTGTGAAACATGGTGACTTTTCAGAAAGGTATGTAAAAAAAAGGAGAGGAACTGACAGAAGTCAAACTAACCAGATAGCGGTACATAGCTGTTCCTTACCTTTTTAATTACTAAGGGATTCTCACTGGAAGTTTTGAAGCACTCTTTAATTTTTCTACTGGGCTCTGAAATAAAATTGAGGAAAAATATATTTAGATTAAACTGAAAAAGAATCTATATCACATGATATATGTGTCAATTGCTGAAATCAATGAGAGTATTTCTGACTTTAAGGTCAATTCAGGAATCTGTTTATAAATATTAGGAAATTTGCAGGTAAATGGCATTATAATAACATAAAATATTTGCATTTAAAAACTAGTTCTATGCCCAAGATGATGATATAAGAACACACAGAAAATGCTTTCTTGATCTGGTTAAACTGGTTTAAAAAGTATATATTTTAGTATAAGACATATTTTTCTCTGTTTCCTGTCTATATAAATGTCACTTTATCTAATTAAAGAGATTTTTTTTTGTTATTTGACCTTTAGACAGAAAGATGGTTTGTGCTGAGTTACAATTACATTCTTTATTTTCTTTCTTCTTTTATCAGCCTCTCAACCCTACCCATTTCATACTCAGTCATATAACTAAATCCCCCTAAGTTACGCTAAAACCACTTAAAGTTTTACTTAATTTCCCTTTACATTAATATATAGATAAAAGAAAAAGATGACCTTTTCCCACATCTGCTATAGAAATCTTATTAGGTGGTGACACCTGATTCCCATCAAAGGCCTCTTTCTTGCAAATGTAGTTTTTAAGTTTCTAGGTTCTATGGTATAAAAAGAGACATGAGAAATAAGGGAAAATAAGTGAGTTTTGACTCTTCATTGCTAGTGGAAGGGAGGGAAGAGAAATTCTTGAAAGGATGAAATGAGTTAAGTGTGAAGACTTTAGAATGGTATATGTCCACATAGTGAGTACTCTATAATTGACCAGTTTTATTGCTATCTTTAGAGATATATTTTACTACATTGTGCCGTAATAATTTTCTTGTATCCTGACAGTTTTAGTAACAGCATATAAATTGTATAGGGCAAGAAAAAGAGAAGAACTGGATATAATTTCTACCATGCAGAATTCCTTCCTTCTATTTTATCTTGCTCTTTGGATTTTTCCACACTTTACTTTGATCAATGCCTTTTTCCTTCAATTCAGTACAAATTAATTCAGTTGTTTACTAAGGACCAGGCACTGAGCTAGGACCTGGGGAGAAAGGAAGGATGGCAAAAACACAGAAAGCAATAACACAGGGCCTGACCTTAAGGAGAGGACAGCCTCATGAGGACAGTATAAACATGCAATTTCATTCTTAGTGCGTTTCCTGGACTCGATTTTCATCTGACATAGTTTCCCTATTAGTGTTGGATCAACATTCATTTCTGGCATCTTTTAGCTAGTTTTGTAGGGATTAGAGAATATGTCTTAGGTACTATTAATAATAATGGTAATAACATTTTTGACATCATCGTGCTACTAAGAAGAGATAGAAGAGTGAAAAAAATTATATAACAAAATTTATGCTCCTCACAGTGAGGAAACTTTATGTAAAAACCACTGCAGCTATTTTAGCATCATATAGACTCCCCACACCCTTGTTTGCAGGAGGCATAAGGAAACATTTCATCAATTCTAACTCAACTCACCAGAATGAGGCCGTGGAGGCACTTTGGCACTGTTTGGGGCTGGTGACACTCCTCTTACAGGGCTCTCCGGGACTGCAGTGCTGGGTGGGTAACTGCAGTTGGCAAATGGTATTCTGTTCTTCTCTAAGTGGTTAGACTGGTCAGCTCCCCACAATGTTCCAAATGCATTCTCATCATCATTCACAGTACAGATTGGAATATTATTCAAGCCTAGTTGAGTAAAGATTATAAAAAGAGAAAGATCAAACAACCAGATTAGATGTTTGGAAGGTTTTCTTTGAACAGTCAACAACTCCCCAACCAAATATCGTTAAATGTATGTAAAACGTTGGACTTCAAATTGTATGAACCAAAAAAAAAAATGTATTATGAATCAATGCAAGGTCGACATTCTTTGAAAGTCATTGTAGCCAATTACATGCTTCCTTAAAATCTCCTGCCATTTTGTCAGTACTGAGAGCCCGACCACATCTTCAATCTTGGTCTGGGATTCAAGTGGAGTAGACCTTCTTTTATCCCAGACAAATCTCTCATTTCCTAAAGCTTGATAATGACTAAGAGGGTTTGTGCTGGTTCTTTTCAAGAATGTCAGATTTAAATTTTTTAAAGCATCCAGAATGCCTCAATGTAAATAGGTCTTCTAGAAGAGATACCCTGGCTCCTCCTTTGTCCTGGCAGAAGGTAAAAAGCTGTAGGAGCTGGGAATAGGAGCCAGGATAAGGTAGATTGTGACAGAAGGAGGAAGGAGAAGTTGGTATAAAAGGAACTCCTTCCTCATACGAGAGATTTCTGGGTTCAGTCACTCTCCTAAAAATAACTATTCACTTTTGGCTCAAATATAGGATTTGGTTCAAATATTAAGTTATAGAAAGGTTCTCTTTTCAATATCAATGCTATGTCATGTGAAACTGGACAGCTTAGGAAATGAGGGTATGCTGGGTATTGCTTTCTGTTAATCAGCGAGTTATGAGAGGTAGTAAAAGATGACTGCTTTGTCTTCCCAGAAATTACCAGGCAAGCTTCTGGATAGTGTTTTCTACAATTGCTCATTTTTCCATATCTCCCTCCAGTACCACTGTTTCACCTCATTCTGAATTGTCTTCTCCAATAACATAAAAATCATCTTTGCTGGCAACTCTGTCTGAAACGTGCCCGATCACTCTCTGTCCCTTTATGTGCTTTTATTTTTTCCACAGCATTTGTCACATATCATAACACATCTGTTTGCACATTGTTTATCTGAGCTGCATTAGAATGTAAGATTAAATTATTTAAGATATCGATCTTAAATACAGGATATACAATGATCACAAATTTAAGATCTGCATCTTTTTTTTTTTTTTTTTTTTTTAGATGGAGTCTCACCCTGTCCCCCAGGCTGGAGTGTAATGGCATAATATCAGCTCACTGCCACCTCCACCTCCTGGGTTCAAGCGATTCTCCTGCCTCAGCCTCCTGAGTAGCTGGGATTACAGATATGCACCACCAAGCCCATCTAATTTTTTGTATCTTTAGTAGAGACGGGTTTTCACCATGTTGGACAGGCTGGTCTCAAACTCCTGACCTTGTGATCTACCCACCAAAGTGCTGGGATTACAGGTGTGAGCCACCGTGCCTGGCCCGATCTACATCTTAAATACACATTTAAGCTAATGCTTATTAGCTAATTTGGAATATTAAAATATCTAACAAATTAGCTTTGGAATTACAGTTTAAAATGTTAAAATGATTTTACATTTCTGATTTTAAGTAGAACACTATGAAAATATTATTAAGTTGGTAAACAGTAAAAAAATGGCTTAAATTATCTATATTTATAAGTATAATTTATTTAACTTACAGGAGTTATTTACAGCTTAGTGAGAATTTGATAAGTATGTAAAACATTTTTAAAAATCAAGTATATTTAATGAATAAGTGTTATTTAAAGCTTTTAAAGGTATTTAATTAACAAAGTTTGTAAATGGGACCAAGTGTTAATCAAAGATTTCCCCCCACCCCAGAAGTGAGTGTTAAAATTTGCTAGATTTCTAAGGCAGACAAATAATGTTGGAATTGAAAATTTTCTTTCAATTGAACGTATATTACTATGAGCATGGCTTTGTGGCAGGCATTAGAGGAAAGTTGAAGATATAAAAATTAGTCCCTTGCCTGCCAATAGTTTTATAGTCTATGATAAGAAAATTTGAAGCAGAATGTGAAAGAAAATATAGAAGAGGTATATGTCAAGTGCTTTGAAGTATATAAAACCAGAAAAAAAATATTCAATTTAATACTATTTGTTCTTCATAGAGAAAAAAAACAGTTTCAAATAAAAATTAAATGTGGGTTTTGGGGTTTTATCCCTCGTGTAGGTTGTGAAAAACCGTGCCCTCAGGTTTGGTCAAGACAATGTATTCCAAGGCCATCTATGACTTCTTTATAGTGACATCTGTTTGCTTCCCCTCGGCCTTCATTTTCCTAATCTCCTTTAGGAATATGACTTTGCTAGTCGTCTTGCCATTTTCCTTGAATTTGTTTCCCTCTGCTGGTTCTCTCTGTGCTGCTTAGCTGAACTTTCCTCACTCTACCCCAAGTTCAGCCTTCTCTGCTCCTCTCTCTGCCCTGGCCTGTCACTCATTCCTTCCCACTTTGATGACTGAGTCAGTCTTCTAACCGATCTCCCAATGTCTAGTAAGGTCCTGCTCATCTTCCACTTTCTACAATACGGCTAGAATGATTTTTTGAATGAAATCAATTCCTCAGGGACACAGAACTATGAGACTGCTGGTGTAGAATATAAATCCTGTTTAAAATCTGTCAGTAACTCTACAATTTTATCTGGATGCAATTTAAACTCCTTTCCTCCCACAATAATTTATCTAGCACCTCACTTGTGACAACCACTCCTTAGAAAGTTGAGGTAAATCATGAACAAAACAGACACACTTTCATGGAGATTACAGCTTAGTGGAGGATTTCTGAAACTATTCAACTAATGATGAAAATAACTATTACCACACCATAAGGTGTGGTAATTGCTATAGTACACCCACCACCTACCTAGATCATACCTTCAGCACCTAGGCTTTAGCTCCCCAGCTCCACATATGTCAGTTACTTATGGCTCATTCTGAGTCCCTCTCCAGGAATTGCTCTCGCTCTCATACACAGCGAGAGCTCTTGTATACAGTGACTGGTTGGTAGGAATTACAAAGGACTGGCCCCCTTACCTGGAATTGAGACACCTCTGAAGGAATATCCCAGCTCCACTGCTCCTCCTGCAGTTGGCTGAGGTCCCTATTGTTTCCACAGTTCCACTTCCCCTTCTACCCAGTTCTTCTTCCTTTACTTACTGCTTTCTTATCAGTGTTGTTCCCAAAAGCACTTCCTAATAAAGCTCCTTCACACAAATCTCCACCTCAGAGTCTATCTAAGACAATTGCTCTAAAGAAAAATATAGAATACTATGAAAAAATACCGTAAGAAAATCTAATTTAGATTGAGGATGTGGAGCCTGAAAAGTCTCTCTGAAATGATATTTAAACCAAAATAAGGAACCACAAATAATGAGGGGAGGTTTATAATTAGAGGGAAGAGTATGTGTGAAAATCCAGATAGAGGTGGGAAAGAGCTTGTGACATGTTCAAGCAACTTAGACAAGTCCACTGTGGCATATGCATAATGGGGGAGGGGGTTGATAGGAGATGAGGCCACATTATAGGGAACATTTTAGCCTATGTCAAAATGAACCGCTTTACCCTAAATGCATGGGAAGCCTCTGAAGGATTTTGTGTAGGATAAACAGTCTATATATATATATATATATATATATATATATATATATATTTTTTTTTTTTTTTTTTAAGAGACAGGGTCTTTCTTGTCACCCAAGCTGGAGTGCAGTGGCACAATCATGGCTCACTGCAGCCTTGAACTCAGGAGCTCAAGTGATCCTCCTGTCTCAGCTTCTGAGTAGCTAGAACTACAGGCACACCACCAACTCCTTGCCTCAAGCGATCCTCCCACCTTGGCTTCCCAAAGTGTTGGGATTGCAGGTGTGAGCTACTGAGGCTGGCCTAAACAGGCAAATATATTTTAATATGATCTTTCTGGTTGCTCTATGGAGAATGGACTGGAGAGAGGGCAAAAGTGGAAGTAAAGCTGCTATGAGGGCTGCAAATTGCAAAGTAGTAGTCAAAGCAGGAGATAATAGTGGCCTAGAATGGAGCTGTGACAGTAGCCATGGAGAGAAGTGACTTAATTTATAAAATATTTAGAAGGAAAATGACAAGATCAAGTGAAGTATTGGAAGGGGAAGAGAATGAGGGAGAGGAGTTAAAGAAGAACTTCAATTTTACAATACCATTTATTTGTTAGGATACATTGGTTGGGGGACCTTGCTTTTGAAGGAAGATCAAGAGTTCAATTTTGAAGAGCAAAGTTCAAGGTGACCATGAGGCATCCCGTGCCTTGCAAGTAGACAGTTGAATATATAGGTCTACACTTTTGAAGAGGTGTCTGAGTCTGAGATACTTATTTGAAAAATATTTGGCCTATAGAGGATATTTGAAACTTGTGAATGAACATATTTGTCTAGCATCCCATTACAGATTAAAAAGAGGAAACAGCCAAGGAGTGAGCTGTGAGGGACGCCAGCATTTACTGAAGAACAAAAATAAAGCTAGGAAGGAGAAGCCACAGAGGTAGAGGAAAAACAACTAAAGCATATGTTGTTACAGAAGCTACATTTTTTAAAAGGTGAAGAAAGAAAGAGAGAGAAAGGGAAAGAGAAAGAGGAAGGGAGGGGTGGTTACCTGTGTCAAATGCAGCTAAGGGGTCAAGATGAGGATTGCAGTGTAGTGGATATCTGTCAGTTCTGCCCAGGACCTGTTTCTGTCTTTCCTTAACAACAGTACCCAGGTTATTTTGCTTCATTTTCCTCCCGTTATCTACCACTCTGCAGCCCCTGCAGCCATATGTTCTGGGGAAGATTGAACCAATTCCCCTTGCTGTGGTGATTGGTTATCTGAACCATAGCCTACTAATCTGTGCATGCCACTTCCCTGTCCATGAGGATTCATTCAAGGATAGCATGCAACCTGGTGTGTGCTGGTAAAATGAAAATATAAAGAGAATTTTGCTGAAATCTGCTGGGGAAGAAGTCAGAGTGGCATGCAGATGTGAAACTAAGAACTGATTTAGCTATGTTGCCACTACGAGAGGAGCAAGCCAACTCTAGGATGAGTCTGGAATTGTGGAAGGCAGAGAGAAGAGCTTTTAAAAAACAGGTTGTTTAAGTGGGCCATCAAATCAAACCTAAAGCCCACCTCCCTTATGGACTTTCCAGTTACTTGAGCCAGCAGATGCTCTTTGCATTGGATTTGTCAAACTGAAGGATAGTGGTAAATTTAGCAAGCCCAGCCTATGCAGAATGGTGGGTGAAAAGGCCAGGCTTCAGTGGGCTGAAGAGTGGCTCCAAGGAGAGGAAGTAAAAACATGAATGTAGATATTTCTTTTGGTTGTGAAGAAATATAAATTCCCTAGCATGATATCCAGAGCCTGCCTAAATCTGGCCTCTTATCCACTTCTCCACCCCGACTTTCCATTATCCCTTCCCTCCTCCCCACATGCTCCATAACAGGCATATGGAGCTTCTTCTACCAAGTTTCCTAATATTCCTTTGCTGTTCCCTTTGCCTTCCTTGTTTGTATACTTAACCCTGATGTAGGTATTATTGTTACTAATGTCATTTCATGGAGTGACTTGACCAGCCAGATAGTCCAGCTCCTGAGGGCAGGCTCTTGCCTATATTTTCATTCCAAATAAATGTTTGTTGAACGAATGAATAAACATATAGATGGCTGAATGAATAAAGAGATGATCAGTAGTCATGCCTTTAAATATCACTTCTATGCTGATGACTCCCAATGTGCATCTTTACTCCTAAGTTCCCATTTGAGACTCAGACATAGATTTCTATTCTAGGTTTGGGATTGTAGGCAGCCCATTTCCATTTGGATGCCTGGTGTTACTACACATGCAGTATGTATGCCGCTGAATTGATTTTATTGTCTGATGAGAATGTGAGCTCCATGAGGTTAGGGATGTTTTTTTCCTCCCTCAGAAACTTTGCTCTATCTCCCACATCTAGAACAAAGTTTCTTATGTATTAGAAATTGAATAAATATCTGCTGAATGAAATGACTTCACCTTCTCCCTTTCAGCTTTCCTGTTTCATCATTTTTTAGTTATAATAACTAGGGGTGGGGAAAGGTGCAAAGGGTGTGTGATTTATTCTTCTTCACCTTCTATACTAATCAGTAACCAGCACCTTTTCATTTCTTCCCTACAAACTCTGTCTAGCCTCATATTCTGCCATTGCTTGGTCCTGCTGTCAAGAGCATAGCGGGATGCTTGTCCTCGTGTATCTGCGCAGGTGCAGCAGCCTCCTAATTCTCTTCTCTATCTCCAGGCTCTGCCCTTTTTTCAACAAAGCTTGGTTTATTTCTATCATGGCATTGTTTTTTTAATATTTAATTTTTTAATAATTAATTTTTATTTTTATTTCAATGTTTTTGGGGGCACAGGTGATTTTTGGTCACATGGATAAGTTCTTTTTTTAACTTTTATTTTAAGTTCAGGAGTGCAACTGCAGGTTTGTTACATAGATAGGTACACTTGTGTCATTGGGGCTTGTTGTACAGATTATTTCGTCATCCTGGTGGTAAGCCTAGTACCCATTAGTTATTTTTCCTGACACTCCCCTCCTCCCAGTCTCCACCCTCTCAATGGCTCCAGTGTCTGTTGTTCCCCTCTATGTGCCCCTGTGTTCTCATCATTTAGCTCCCACTTACAAGTGAGAACGTGTGATATTTGATTTCCTGTTCCTGCATTAGTTTGCTGAGAATAATGGCTTCCAGCTCCATCCGTATCCCTACAAAGGACATGATCTCATTCTTTTTATGGCTGCAGAGTATTCCATGGTGTATATATACACATTTTCTTTATCCAGCCTATCATTGATGGGCATTTAGTTTGATTCCACGTCTTTGCTGCCATGAATAGTGCTGCAGTGAACATACAGGTGCAGGTGTCTTTATAAAAGAATGATTTGTTACTGGATAAGTTCTTTAGTGGTGATTTCTGAAATTTTGGTGCACCCATCACCCAAGCAGTGTACACTGAACCCAGTATGTAGTCTTTTATCCCTCACCCCCTTTTCAACCTTCCCACTGAGTCCCTAAGTTTATTATATCATTCTTCTGCCTTTGCATCCTCTAGCTTGTGTTTAAAAACTGTATACTTTACAAGCTCCCGCTTGTGAGAATATACGATCTTTGGTTTTCCATTCCTGAGTTACTTCACTTAGAATAATGGCCTCCAGTTCCATCCAAGTTGCTGCAAAAGACATTATTTCATTCCTTTTTATGGCTGAGTAGTGTTCCATGGTGTATGTATACCACATTTTTTTAATCCACTTGGTTAATGAGCACTTAGGTTGGTTCCATATCTTTGTAATTGTGAAATGTTCTGGTATAAACATGCATGCACATGTGCCTTTTTCATATAACGACTTATTTTCCTTTTAGTAGATACCCAGTAGGGGGATTGCTGGATTGAATGGCAGTTCTGCCTTTAGTTCTTTAAGGAATCTACATACTGTTTTTCCATAGTGGTTGTATACTAGTTTACATTTCCACCATAAGTGTAAAAGTGTTCCCTTTTCACCATATCCAGGCCAACATCTATTGTTTTATGACTTAATTATGGCCATTCTTATAGGAGTAAGGTGATATCTCATTGTTGTTTTAATTTGCATCTCCCTGATAATTAGTGATGTTGAGCATGTTTTCATATGTTTGTTGGCTGTTTGTATATCTTCTTTTGAGAATTTTGTGTTCTTGTTACTTGTCCACTTTTTGATCGGATTATTTATTTTTTCTTGCTGATTTCTTTGAGTTCCTTATAGATTCTGGATATTAGTCCCTTGTCGGATGCATAGTTTGCAAATATTTTCTCCCACTCTGCGTGTTGTCTGTTTGCTGATTATTTCTTTTGCTGTGGAGAAGCTTTTTAGTTTAATTAGGTCCAATTTATTTATTTATTTTTGTTTTTGTTGCATTTGCTTTTGTGGTATTAGTCATGAATTATTTGCCTGAGTTAAATGACATTGGTTTTTAATATCACTTTTTCTGTCACCTCAGGAATATGACACATTTCCATCTGCTGGGGCTCACTATGGCAGCATTTCTCTTGGGGATAAGAATCTCAGGGATAGGCGTAAGGGTCTATTTAGATAATACCCAATAGCCAATGTTGATATGCTACTTTGTCGGGAATGGTATCACACAGTCACCCCATCCTAGGTGAATTGGCTGGTTCACCCTGTGAAGTCCAAACAATTCTGCTTATTTTCCATGTATTTAATAACCTTGAGAAATGTACCCCTCAAAACATCAGAACCCTTTTCTCTTTGTACCTCTCAAAACATCTCAGAATGCAAGATGTATTTAAAAACTGTATACTTCCAAAATTCTTCAATCCAAGCTCAACTTAACTGCCTCCCTCAAAAGGGAAATGCTGTTATTAATGTCTAATTTTGAGTAAATCTATTGTATAAAGTTAAAGTAAAAGGTAGGAAAGGAAAGAGAAGAAAGGGAGGAAGGGAGAGAGGGAATGAGGGCAGGAGGCAAGGAGGGAGGGAGAAAAGATAAGACAGAAGGGAAGGAAGCAGGAGTAAAACATATGCTTCCTTAGGAATGATATTTAGCATGTAGATGTTAGCATGGATGTGTGGATTGTTAAAATATTGAAATATTTTTATATCAATGGGTCAAGGCTGCCCTGAGCTCCCTGAGTGGTCCTCCACTTTGGCCCCTCTCCAGGTCTCTATCCTAACAATCAAGCAATTTAAGTGTTACTGTATGACACAGAGAGGGACTGCAGGCCTCTGCTGTTGCTCCAGTGCTGGCACCTAGTCCCAACAGTCGATGCCCATACCTCTCCAGTGGTTAAATATTTTGAATAGCAGCCTTGTGTTTACCTGCCAGAATTATCAAATAGCCCAAGTGTAGAGAATAGAGACACATACTAGGACCTTAAGTCACTTTACCTTTGATGTGGCAGACTCTTCTGGGATGAGGGGTGTGTCTGACTAGAAAGCAGCTTACATTTCTAGCCATAATATGGCTGCCTTTGCCCTCGATCTGAAGAGCAGATGTTGGGGGGTTGAGGTTCATGTTCATGGTGTGTTTTTTTTCCCCTCTCCACTGTTTTCACAAAAGTTTTTGGGGTCTAACTTGATTGACCTCACTTCCAGATGTGCTCAGACCCTGAAATCACAAAATGACAAACATTCTGACAAGAGTTTCTTGTCATTTTCTTGCATATCAAACATTTCTTCATCTTCTTTGCTTGAACTAAATTGTTTCTCATGTTACAGCAATGTGAGGCTATTTTGTTTTCAGACCAAATTTTTGTAAACGTTGAAAAGCATAGGCATGGGTAGATCATAAAAAATTTACCTAGAGGAAAATCAAAGTGTTTGATTTTGAAATATTTATATTATATTTATAAAAAGCATAAGGTATATTCTGTTTTTAATTTCATTTGAGCTCACTTTGTTGGCTTACCAACAAAAAATGTATTACATGATTATCAATTTTGATATAGTAAATTTAAATGATGACTTTTAAATACAATACTCACAAATGCACTTTACATTGAATTAATTTTAAGTAAAGACCCTTCATATTGTACTTATAAAACCCAGCATCTTAAAATGTGTATCATCTTCTCAGAGAATGGTAAAACCCAAAGGAGGAAAAAAGTCCAAAAGAGTCCAAAAGATAAACCAGAGAACCTTTGCCATATTGTTGTTTGCAATATTGAGTAACAGTTAACATTTTTAGACACCTAGGTGTCATAGACCTGGGAGATTAAAGATAATGTTACGTATCTTGGTGAATTCACAACCATGTGAGAAAAAACTTTTCTGGATTAAGAACATAGAAAGTCGTTATTTAAACTTTCTTGAAAATAGTGTACGATTTTGAAATCTAAGAAGGATGATTTTCTGGTGCCTGTTGCATTTTTTCTATCTTACATGGAAATCTTATTCATCGTAGCAGAATTGGGAAATACGCGTTTTATTGATAACCATGGCAGAGATTTTTTGGGTTAGAATAATTTGCAGTGTTTAAAACATGTTCATGTTCTAGAAATTGATCTCAGGATTTTGTTGGGATGGATGCTTTTAGATCGTTGACTGCCTTTTTGGACCAAAGCAATCTATGTTTAAGTGCTTCATGCTATATACTTAGAGTGTATGGTGTATAAATTCCCAGCCTTGTTGCCACAGAACAACTGGTTTTCAGAAACTTCAGTTTGATATAGGTAAATACTAAAATTATCCTAGGTTGGGTAAAATATATGTAGATATTAAATCCAGAAAATATCTATCTAGCAATAAAAAGTGTATTTTCATATTGCTCTTTGTGAATATCACAGTGAGGAGCTAGTTCTGACCTCTTTGTTTAAATCACACTTTAGACTGACTCATTCTTTTGGTGTGGGGCCTTTTGTACAATTGAGCCAGTAAATTTGCTTTTTACTTGTATTGAGGGGAAAGGAGCACAGCAGGCAATTTGGAGAGTGAAAAAAACATTAAACCAGAAATTTAAAGATAAGATTCATGGTCCCAGATTCGCCATTAACCAGCAAAGTGACCACAGATTAATTGTTTTATTGTCTAGATTTCAATCTGTTTATCTATAACCTGATGAAATTGACTTAAATGTTAGCTGATATTATTTAGTTAATCTATATATGTCTGTCCCACATCAATTCTCTTAGATTAAAGGGTAGTGATACACTTTAAATTTTGAAAAAAAAGTCAACAAGAAAACAATGTGTATTTCATTTTCTTAAAAGAGACTTATTTGGCTTTTACATACTCTTGAAAAAAGAATGAACTTGAAGGGTATTAACTAAATCATACCTAAAATTTTAGAACATTATTCTAATGATGAATTTAAAATTATACCTGAGGACAGTATTAAAAGCAGGTGACCTTGCTGACAGGAACTCAAGTCTGTTGATACCCTCCCAGCCTCATAATATGTCTAGACTGAGTTTTTGTTAATCTCCTTAGATCTCTGCACTTAAGCTAGAAGTTTTTAGTTGGTAGAGACAGACCAATCTCGAACGCTTCCAAAATAATACAGCTGTCTTCATCCAGTTTCTCACACTCTTGCTCCATGGAGCCTATGTGGCTCCCTGGTTGTCAAGATATGTTACATAGCTTGGTAACGTGGTAACATTCCTTAGAAAAATCTGAGTTCTAGAACCTCTCACCTACTATTCTCAGACCTCCAGTTACCCACTTGACAAAACCATGTGGCCACAAATGGCTTTCCTCAGTTTTGAACATATAATAGAGTTAAATCCAATGCAAGAGAAAGAAAAAGAAGAAAAATAAAACAAAGAGCAATATAAATCAAATTTATAATTTTTCCCACAATTCTGCTTAAAGAACAGTTATGATATAACCAAACTTAGCTTAATCCAAAACCAATGGGGAGAAGGTATGCATACTTTGAAGGAGTTTCTAATAATTGTGAATGGAATACACTGCTCTGGTAGTCGGGATGTCTGTGCTGATGACCTGTTCAACAGCCATGAAAAAATATTGAAATGTTAATGAGAAGTCATAGAGAAACATACACACATGTACATGTGGTGCTTCACAAGACTTTTTAGAATACACATGATTTTGAATTTCTGAATTACAATCTCTGAAAGCAATATAGACAATTTCTGAAAGGCAAATACTAGCTTAAAACAATGCAAGGATAGAGCCTAATTGGTCTGTTTTCTTGACTGGCCCAAGATTAAAGGCTTAATTGCCTTTGCCTATAACCCATTCTTATGCCTTATGCCTCCCTGTTTTACTGTAGTTTATGGGGGATTTTATGGGAGATCTAATTGACTTTCTAAGGTAATTTTCATATTTTGAGATTTTTAGTTTTCACTTTGTATCAGTTGAGAAACTTTTTTACACAGCTAATAACAGAGAGCAAAAATAGTGTTTTAAGTAAAATAGAAAACATATTTTTCTTCCTCACATGAAAGAGTTCAACCGTCTAGGGTTGCTATAGAAGCTTTATGAAGCATCATTATGGACCTTGGCTTCATCTGTGTTTTAGGTCCATCTTTCTTAATATTTGGCTTCCATTTTTGAAATTATCCCTTGTTCAAGATGGTTCCTGAAGTTCCAGTCATCCAAGATGGCTGCTATATTTGCACATATCAAATCTGTACTCCAAGCAGGAAACAAGAGGAAGGTTGGAGAGGTAAGGGCTGAGAAGGGCACATGCTAGCTATCTGCTCTCTTTGTAAGAGCCTTCTCATGAGTCTCAGACAATAATCTAGGTTGCATTGACCATTTATAGCTACAAGGAAGGATAGAAAATGTAGTTTCTTAACAGGGCACACTGACATCCCATTCTAAAACAGGGGCTCTAACAAGAGAGGGAGAAAATGTATATTGGGCTATAAAAAGCAATCTCAACCACAGATTCTGACATTAATACCTAATTCTGTGTAGGAAAAGTCTACACTCTGTGTGCTGTGCTTTCCCTTAGAGAGGGCCACTAGAGATCAACATGTACTTGGCTATGTAACTATGTTATTTTCTGTTTATGAAGCCCCATGGGGAATTTTCTTGTCTCATTACTAGGAAAAAAAAATGATTCAACTGGGTTGTTTGCATTAATTCTGTCAGAATAAAAAAGACAGGGGTTGCTCTGCTGCACTTCTCAGGGTAGCACAGGTGTCCTTGTTGCCTTGGATACTCTATTATTTTAGCAAAGAAAATAGATGGAGAGTTTTTTTTGGAATATGTGCATATATTTATGAATGGTAATTAGTGATTTTTAAACATTATCTGGGGGTCATGATAAGCAGGAAATCCGCAGGCTATTCATTGCCCACAGACATTTTGAAAATTGTTATGGACTGAGTTGTATCCCCCAACAAATTCATATCTTAATCTCTAACTCCCAGTGTGACTGTATTTACAGATGGGGCCCTCAAGGAGATCATTAAGGTTAAATAAGGTTATAATGGTTGGACTCTAAGCTTATAGGACTGGTGTCCTTATATGAAAAGGAAGAGACACCAGAGCCCTCTCTGTCTCCTTGCATGAGCTGGCCATGTTAGGACAAAGCAAGAAAGGGACATCTATCACCAGAAAGTGGCCCCTCACCAGACATTCAATCTGCCAGTGCCTTGATCTTAGCCTTACCAGCTTCCATAACTGTAAGAAATAAGTTTCTATTGTTTCTAAGCCACCCAGTCTAGGGTATTTTGTTATAGCAGCCCAAATTGACTAAGACAAGGCTTCACCAAAAACTAAGCCTGCCAGTACCTTGATCTTGGATCTTCAGCCTCCAGAACTTTGAACATATGAATTTCTTTTTTTTTTATTTTTTTATTTTTTTTCTTTTTTTTATTATACTTTAAGTTCTAGGGTACATGTGCATAACGTGCAGG
>NW_012115344.1:188468-192026 GCF_000951035.1 Colobus angolensis palliatus | reverse complement strand
ACCAATTGTCCGGCACTCACTAGTGAGATGACCCCAGTACCTCAGTTCAAAATGCAGAAATCACCGGTCTTCTGTGTCCTTCACGCTGGGAGTTGGAGACTGCAGCTGTTCCTATTCGGCCATCTTGCTCCGCCCCCCGAACATATAAATTTCTGTTGTTGAAGCCACTCAGTCTATTGTACTCTGTAATGGCAGCACAAGCTGACTGATACAAGTGTAAATATGCAGGATACTCTGTAAGGTCTGTTCTTTCCATGAATATTCAGTGTGGCCACATCTCAGAGCTGTGAACTAGTTAGGCCTATTCACTTTGATCACCTACAATCTTTCTCACTTTGCATTTACTATAAAAATGTCACAGGTGTCTGATTAACATATGAGAAAGCATTGTAAGTGATTTCTGAAAGGAAAAGATGCTAATTTAACATAATGGAAGAATAAAATTTAATTTCATCTGGTACCTGGACCACCTATATTCTGTTCTGTCAATTTTGAAAGCATATGGTTCAGTCTCGAATTTGTAACAAATATCTACAATCACAGAAAACAGTACTTTTCACTCTGTGATCTCCAGAGCACAACAAAAATGCTGACATAAGTGTCATAGAAAGAATTCTACAATGGCCACCAAGACTTCCCCCCCATGGTGTACATACTCTGTGTTATCGCCTTCTCTTGAGTGTGGGTAGACCTAATAATATGATGAATATCACTCCTGCAATTAGGTTGCATTTTCTGGCAAAGATGAAGAGATTTTACAGATATAAAGTCCCTAATCAGAATGACTTTGAGTTTATTAATCTCTGTTAATCAAAAGGAAATTATTTTGGCCTGGCCCAACCTAATCAGATAAGCCCTTTAAAATAAGATTTAGGCCTTCCCCACTATCAGAGGTGCTCCCTTGCTGACCTTAAAGAAGCAAAGTATTACGAGTTCTAAAGCTGGGAGGAAATGAACCTGCAAACAACCATGAGAGTTTGGGAGAAGACCTCAGAAGAAGACCCAAGCCACAGCACATACCTTAATTGCAGCCTTTTGACAGTTCTCACCCAGCCTTTTCCAAAGACTTCCTGTTAGTCATGCCTTCCTCTAAGAATATGAGTAACTGAAAACTTCAAAAAAATTAAAAAGAAGCTCTTCAGAAAAGGTGAATACACCCTTAGAGTTCTCTTCATGGGTTAAAATCTGGGTTCACATAGGATAGGTAGAAAATATAAAGCTTCACACCAGGCATGGTGGGTTATACCTGTAATCTCAGTGTTTTGGAAGAGTGAGGTGGGAGGATTGTTTGAAGCCAGGAGTTCAAGACCAACCTGAGCAACATAGCAAGACCCTGTCACTATAATAAAAATTTTTTTAAAAAATATATAGTTTCCTGTTAGAAGAGCACTGTAGCAAAACTCCTAAGCCCAGTTACTTACCTTGTTATTGTCCAGTCATAGCCAACCCCATATGATCATCTTAGAGCCTCGTTTGGCAGGCATAGGAGTCCCTGTGGCTTATAACATTCTCTGGCTGATAACACTGACTTTTCTGTTCTTCTCAGGAATTATGTAATTAGATGGATTAAGATCATCTCTAGAGTCTCTTCTGGCACTATGATTTGATTTTGTTTTCTTCTGTGAGGTAGAAGAATATTATTTTCAGACACAAAAAAATAAAAATACAGCAAAACTGCCTTTGAAATTTGTAATTCCTTGGTATCAAAAGATGATGGAACAGGAAGTTCTAAGCCCTTATCTCCCCACAGAAACAATGAAATACTTAATAATGATAAGTTAACAATTATATGCAGAGCAAAATACCTTTATACATATTTCAGATTGCAGTTAAGAAGTACCCTCTGATGAGCAAAAATACTGATATTGGCCACACTGAAATGAGTTGGAAGAGCAATTTTACTTTACCATCAGCCCCTCCCCCAAGTTGGCACAGCTGTGCTGGGAGAAATTGCCTCAGCTTGTGGATGCTCCGTTTAGGAGTAAAAAGAGAGTGGAGCATATATTCATCATTCCTGGCATTTTGTTTGGCCCAGTGCCCAAGGGACTTCTTTCTGCCCTGCCTCACTCAGAACACTCCGAGAATCAGAATAGTTTAAATTCCTAGGGGAAGTCAAGAATAAAGAAAAGAGGTGAGTAGTTCACTGCAGCTGGCACAATTCTGCAAGATTGGGAAAAGATACATAACCCTTAAACATCTTCCCCAGGAGGGAAGGAGGGAAGTGAAGTATACATAGCCCTAGAAAAAAATGAGAGGCTCCCAAAATCTCTAGCTAGGCTGATTGGTGAAGGGCTTTCCATGTCGAACTCAGGCCTAATGAATAGGAGAGGAGGTGGACATTTCTTCAAATATACAGACACCAACACAAAGCTACAAGAAATACAATGAGTTGGACAACTATGACACAAACAAAGAAGAAAGAAAAGCACTAGCAACTGGTCTTAAGAAAAGAGAGATCTGTGAATTGCCTGACAATTGAAAATTATCATTTCATAGAAACTCAATGAGTTATATATGGCAATGCAGATAAACAACTAAATGAAATCATAAAAATAAAACATAAACAAAATGAGAATATCAAAAACTATAAAAAAGAACCAAACAGAAATTCTAAAGATAAAGAATATAAAAATTGAACTAAAAGTTTTACTAGAGGGACTAAACAGCAGACTAGATCAAGCAGAAGAAAGGCTCAGTAATTTTTGAATACATGTCATTTAAAATTATCCAGTCAGGCTTGGCATGGTGGCTCATACCTGTAACCCCAGCACTTTGGAAGGTTGAGGCAGGTGGATCTCCTGAGTTCGGGAGTTTGAGATCATCCTCGGCAACATGGTGAAATCCTGTCTCTACCAAAAATACAAAAAATTAGCCAGGCATGGTGGTGCCTCTGTGATCCCAGCTCCTAGGTGGGAAGGAGGTGGGAGAATTGCTTAAACCTGAGAGGTGGAGGCTGCAGTGAGCCAAGATTGTGTCACTGTACTCCAGCCTAGGTAACAGAGTAAGACCCCTTCTCAAAAAAAAAAAAGAATTTTTAAAAGTATCCAGTCATAGGAACAAAGGTAAAAAGAATGAAAAAGACTGAAGAAAGACAAAGGGATTTATGGAACACCATCAAGCAAATTAATATATGAATTATGAATGTTCCAGAAGGAGAAGTGAAAAAGAAAGAGGCAGAAAGCTTACTTAAAGAAATAATGATTGAGCCAGGTGTGGCAGTGGATGCCTCAAGTCCCAGCTACAAAGGAGGTTGAGACAGGAGAATGTCTAGAGTCCAGGGCTGTAGTGTGCTATGATTATGTCTGTGAAGAGCCACTGCACTCCAGTCTAGTTAACATAGCAAGATCTCATCAAGAAGGAAAGAAGGAAGGAAGGAAGGAAGGAAGGAAGGAAGGAAGGGAGGGAAGGAGGGAGGGAGGGAGAGAGGGGAAAGAAAGAAAGAAAGAGAAAGAAAGAAAGAAAGAGAGAGAGAGAGAGAGAGAAAGGGGGAGAGAGAGAGAGAGAAAGGGAGAGAGAGAGAGAGAGAGAGAAAGAAAGAAAGAAAGAAAGAAAGAAAGA
>NW_012115344.1:179583-188418 GCF_000951035.1 Colobus angolensis palliatus | reverse complement strand
GAAAGAAAGAAAGAAAGAAAGAAAGAAAGAAAGAAAGAAAGAAGGAAAGAGAAAGAAAGAAAGAGAAAGAAAGAAAGAAAAAGAAAGAAAGAAAAGAAAGAGAGAGAGAAAGAAAAAAGAAAGGAAAGGAAGGAAGGAGAAGAGAAGGGAAGGGAAGGGAGAGAAAGAGAAAGAAAGAAAAAGAGAGAAAGAGAAAAAAGAAAGAAGAAAAAGAATGAAGAAAGAAAGAAAAAAGAAAGAAAGAGGAAGGAAGGAAGGGAGGGAGGGAGGGAGGGAAAGAGAAAGAAAGAAAGAGAAAAAAGAGAAAGAAAGAAGGAAGCAAGGAAGGAAGGAAGGAAGGGAGGGAGGGAAGGAAATGGAATGGAGAAAAAAAGTAGAAAAACAAAGAAGGAAGGTTGGTTGAAAACTTCTAAATCTGGAGAGGGAAATCGTCATCCAGACTAATGAAGTTCAAAAGATCCCAAACAGTATAAACCTAAGCAAATCCACACCAAGACACAATATAATCAAATTTTCAAACATGAAAGTGAATACAGCAGCAAAAGAAAAGTGACTCATGATGTACAATGCAGCCTCCATAAGCCCATCAGCAGATTTTCCAGAAGAAACTTGCAGACTAGGAAGGAGTGCAATGATATATTCCAAGTGCTAGGGGAGTTTGTTATTTTTCCCCAAGATATCAGATTGGAGGCATTGTTAGCTTGCCGCTGCCACTTGGAAAGACAAAATAGTGTGTAGAGATTCACACATGAACTTTCTTCCAAGAAGCAAACACAAGAACATAATAAGAAAATTGAAAGTCACAGACTATTGAAAGAACCATTGGGCTGTAGCTTACACTGTGAGCCAACTAGAAAACTGTAAGTCCCCAGAATGTGAGAAGGGGATAGACTACCTCTGGAACATACACTCCCACTGGGAAACCCGGCAATCCAGGCCATGGAGAAAGGTCTTAACTCTACCCAGTGCTGGAGCTGACTTAGTGAGTGGTGGGGAGTGTATGAGAAGAATTGGCATTAGGACAGGTTTTATATTCATTTTCAGTCTCCAGCAGGGATGGAGGGAAGCCATTCCTGATCCTACCTCACAGGGGACCTTGCAGAAATCTACCAGCTAACTCAAGTGGCGGTCACAGGTAGAAAGAAGCTCCCAACTGAGATTCATGATATGATCTTCAGTGGAGACAAACCCCCTTGGCCAGAACTGAGGTTTGAGTGGGAAGTGTGCTGCAGCTACAAGCACAGGAGCTGGGCGCCCCTGCTTCACAGGCAAACAAGGAGAGGCATGGCCTAAAAACCATGGTTGCTGTCTCCTTGGGGGAAGAAATATGACCTGGGGCAGTTTTGAGTTCTGAGCACAGTCTATGTGGAACCTAGCTAGCTGCTGCTAGTGGAATGCTGCAAGTGTGAGACTGGCCTTGCCTAGTGAGTGGGAGCTGAGTGGAGCTTACGGCCACCTTCTACTCTCCAGTCTCCATGTGGATTCTTCTGTACAGTAGAGGCAACTGTGCTCTTCCCTGGAACATTACTCTGGTGGCTAGAGAACTGCTCTACGGTCACCAATGGGACCACTGCTTTTGCTCACATGTGGAGAGCAGAGCGCAGACTTGCCTGACCCAACTCCCATCTGCCTTTGCCCTTCCAACTACCCTGGCAGCTTAACACAAAGGACAAAAACCTTTGTGGGTTCTGTGTGGCCCCATCCATTTCCTAAGTCACCAGAGTACATCTTCTGGATAACATAAGGCAAACAGAAATCCCTCTGCTACCACTGCAGCTGGTGCTCCTTTACAAGCGCCACCTCCTGTCTGGAGGCCAAGTGCCACAGTTCATTACAGTCTCTACAGGCACAATGATGGTGTGCAGGATGGAGAAAATTTGTGTGTGACCTCAGCTATCACCATTGCCTGTATCATCCTCGCTAACCAAGAGGTCCTGAGTCTGTCCACGTGACCAGTTCCTTACTAATACAACTGACATTTGAGAAAGCCAACAATACAGTAAGGCAACTTGTATTCAAGGAATCTCACAAACTCTATGTCACTCCGCTGCCACCCTTTTCAGAGCTGGTGCTGATACCCACTGCTGGGCACCCTGAATACAGATCACATCACTGGACCCCTTACAGACATTCCCCAACACCGCTCTGGAGTGTGGCAGCCCCACTGGACAGCTAGACCCAGAAGAGCAGCAACATTCATAGTAGTCTGGCTCTAAGGGACTCCCACTCCTAGGGGAAGAGGAAGTGCACCACATCAAGGGAGCACCTCTTAGGACAAAAAAAAAAAAAAGAAAAATCTAGGCCTTGAGGTATGGTAGGCCTTGAGTTCTAGAATTTTCTACTTGTGGGAAGTTTCTTTCAGCAGAGGCAGAAGTGCAGTGCTGGGCTCGGTGGAGAAAATCTGCAGCTCCAGCAATGAGGCAGTCCTGGTGCTCCTGAAAGGTCTTGGAGAATGGGACTTCTTTTCCCCCTCATCCAGTACTGCAGATACAGCTGGGGCTCCTCCCACAGGAGCTTGGCATGGATGTGTCTGTAGACAGCCTTTCTGGAACACTTCAGGGTGTCTGCAGCCTCACAAGAAGAGTGCCTTCCAGATGCAGGCTTGCATCAGGGCTAGAGTCACACTCCCTCTCTACATGGAACATCAGCATTCTTGCAAATGAAAAGAGGTGCCTGCCTGCTCTGAATAGCCATGACACTGCATCAGGAGTGTGACTGCCAGGTGGATTGCCTTCCTGCTGAACTGAAAGGGGAGCTGAGGTGGCTCTGTCCCTTCCCCTGAAAAGACCTTAGTGCATTTCACAAAGAGCTCCCCCAGCTGTCTCTATCAAGGCTGGGACCTCTGCCCACGATTGGGTATTGGGTTTTCCAACCTGCGTTAACCACAGCTGGTTTTAACCCATGGATACCTCCCCTCCTGGCCTGAAGCCTGAACTTTTCAACCCAGTGAATAAAATGCTGGGGGAACATAAATAAACAAAGTACCTACCACTGGACAATGAGATAAGCTTCAAGAGACCTCTGCCATTCCAACCACACAGGACACAGTGAACCTGCACACAAACTAAGCACATTACTACTACAACCAGCATCTGAAAAGCCACCATACAAAGACTCTGTATAACCAAGGAACTCGTTTAGAGTCTCCACCCCGGAAAGCACCCAGAGCTGAACTAGATTACCATAAACTAAAAACATTAAAGTAACATCCTAAAGGGGGAAATTTTTTTTTAAATCACAGTCAAATACAAAAGAACCTGGGTCCTCACATTTAACCCTCTATCTTGAGCACACTATGGAAAATTAGCTCATTGGATTAGCTAGTTAAGATCTTGGAAAGGACAAAGACTTGTTGAGACGTGGGACCAATTGGTTTTGAATAGTCATGTGACACAGTGGGAAAAGGCTGGGGAAAATGGCATTAAACCTGGATAACTAGGTGAAAGAAGAGAGGGGATGGCCTGAGGAGGGCACTGCACCCTAGGAGTGGACAGGACAGGCTGACACAGGCTGGTGTGTGTAGTGCGTGTGTTCTTTCTCACACCAGATAGTGAGCCTCTGAATATCAGGCCCTGTGTCTTACACACCTTCGTATTCCTCGCTGTGATCTACACACAGCAGTACCGCACATACTGCATGTAAGTTAGTTGAGGTCCTGAAAAGGGAATGTCCGAAAAAAGACTCTGATAAAAGGGGAAAGATGGGAGAATTCTGAGATAGACAGAGCAGTGGGAGAGGGGTCAATTTTGAAACAAGAAGAAAGGGAAAGGCTTTAATAAAAGAATGGAAGAGAAAGAAAAAGAACTGACAATGACAGAAATAGAGATAGAGCAGAGACTGAGATCTGGAAGAGTCAGTTAGTAGTGGACAAAGAGAGAGAAAGCAAGGAGAGTGTAGATGTGGTTGCTGGATCAGTGTGCCCCTTAGACTATTGCCTCAGAGGGGATAGAAATGGAACCCACAGCAAATAGTTGTCACTCATGGTGCTTAATCTGTATGAAACCTTTTACCTCCATCATAACATCTACTTTTTAAAATATCTTATGAAGCAGCTATTATCTACATTGTAGAGATTAGAAAACTGGCACTCAAAGAGGTGAAGTAATTTGCCCTTACAGCAAATGCATGAAACTGAACTTTACCAGATTCCAAATCCAGTGCTCTTACCGGTGACAAGTGGACAGTGAATTGCTGCCAGACCCCTGCGTCCAGATTCTGCTCTGGTGGAGAGAATTGACGATGCTGTCTGAATATAGCTCTGAGAGTACCTCCCGAGAGTAGTGCAGGGTTTTTTGTGACTTACAGCTTTCTCCTCGTGCTAAGAATCCTATACAGTAAAGAGCAAGACCATCAGAGTGAGACATTGGAGCTTTGACTCTGCCAGTTACATGTGACCTTTGACTTGAGCACTTGGCCACTCTGCATCTATTTTATTATCAGAAAAAGAAGGATCTGAGAGGACCTATTTCATTGCATTGGCTGCAGAGAAGCCAGCGTTTGTAAAGTTCTTAGCACATAGCCTGCTCAACACAGGGCCACTACAAATATTATAAACTTTTCCCCCCATAGTCTATAGAAGGAAGTCAATAGGCTCTGTGGGGGCTGCAGGTTTGGGAAGGGAACCTAAACACCTGAGTTTAGGTCAGAGCACAGTGAATAAGACCAAATTAAAGGGAAAATGTGTGGAATGCTGTAGCCAGTTTGGGTTTTGGGATAGACCAAGAAGATGTGCTTACATCTAAAACCAAGTTTGACAAAGTAGGAAGAGTCGAAGTAGACATTGAGAGATATCTAATCTAATCTTGTGGGAGAAGGTTGGAAAGTGCCTCTTCCAATTATATTGTGGCCAGACAGAATACAGTGGGTGGGAATCCTTAAATGCTTCTCCTCTGTTTCTTATTGTATTGTGTCTGACTTCTTTAGCTCAACATTTTATTTGTAAAATTTACCCCTGCTGTTGGGGGCAGTTTTGGTTGATTTTAATTTCTGCATAATATCCCATTATAGAATATGCCGTAATTTGTGTATTTATCCACTCTCATGTTGATGGACATTTGGATTGTTATAAATTTGGCTGTTGTGAATAACAGTCCTATGCAAATGTTTGTGCGTGCATTTTAAGTGGACACATATTTAGAAATGGACTGCTAAGTCATAGGTTGTGTATCTTCAATTTAGTAGATAAGGCCAAAAGTTTTTCAATCCAGTAGTATCAACTGATGTTCCTGTTATGGTGTAAGAGGATTCCGGTTTTTCCATATCCTTACAAACAATTGGTATTATAAGTCTTTTTAAATTTTAGACAGTTTAGGTGGTGATTAGTGGTATCTAATTGTGAATTATAGATTTACAGTGTTTACTTATTTGAAATATAATTTGCCTATAAAACTCATCTTTTTACAAGTGCACAGTTCAATAATGAGTTTTGACAAATGTATTCAGTCATATAATACCACTACAATCAAGATATAGAATGCAAAGTTCTTTCTATGCAAAGTTCCCTCCCTTTCCTTGGCAGTAAAGTTCCCTTCCCTCATGTCTATAACCGTGCAACCACTGCTAGGACTGAATGTTTGTGCTCCCTTAACATTCATATGTTGAAATTCTAACCCCCAAGGTGATCATGTTAAAAGGGGCCTTTGGAAGGTGATTAAAATATAAATGGATTAGTCTCCTTATAAAAAACCCCAGAGACATCCCTTGTCCCTTCCACCATGTGAAGGTACAGCAAGAAGACATCAACTGTGAAGCAGAAAGTAAGCCCTCACTACACAATGAATCTGCTAGCACCTTGATCTTAGACTTCCCAGCCTCCAGAACTGTGAGAAATTCATTTCTGCTGCTTATAAACTACTCCATTTATGGCATTTTGTTATAGTAGCCCTAACCAACAAGGACAACCACTAATCTCTTCTGTTCATATGATTTTACGTTTTGAGAATATTATACAAATGGTTTGTAACTTTTGGATATGGCTTCTTATATTTTGCACAATATTTTGGAGATTCATCTGAGACGCTGATTATATTGTAGTTATCTCCCTTTTATTGCTGGGTAGTATTCCATTGTTGGGATACACCACAATTTGTTCATTCATATACCAGTTGATGAATATTTGAATTGTTTCCAGTTTTTGATTATGATTAATAGAAGTGTTATGAACATTTTTGTGACAGCTTTTGTGTGGAAAGTATGTTTTCATTTCTCTTGGGCAGATACCTAGTAGCAAAATTGCTGTGATAAATTTGCATGTTATCTGCTCTTTGGAATAGGAAACTGCAGTAGAAGTACATCTGCTCACTTAAATATTTCCTTAATATTACTATTGGCAATGACAAAACCAAGTACATAGAATATACACATCATTTTATTTAACATACTAGCTTACATACAAGACATCTATGACCTAGAGAAATCCAGGGACTTACACAAGGTGACAAAGACCTTGTCAGAGTTGAAATTCCAACTAAGGCTTATTGAACTAACACTCATCTTTTATTCCCAGTCTCTGTTCCACACAGGGAGTAATTGTTGCTCAGATTCCTGCAGATTGATTTAAAGTATCAGCCAAATCAATAATGGATATAAAAGTGCTCTGCAAATGATAAAGCAATATGCAAAGTTTGATGTTACTATGACATGCAGAATTTGATTAGAGGTGCCAGATGACACAACAACTCAACAGACTTGGCTGCACAATAAAGCTGTGAGGGAAGCATGGTTAATGATTAAGAGCATGGACCTTATAATTAGACAAACTTGAATTTGAATCCTGCCTCTGCTTTGTACTAGATGTCTGGTCTTATAAAATTATGTAAACCCTCTTTGGGTTAGATCTTCGCTATATACAGGAAAATAAAACCTGTTGGATGAGGATTCCATGAAGACTGAAAGAGATAATATTCAATGGCTGGCACAGAGAAAACTCTTACTTAGTATATAACAATATTTACTACTGGTTGATTCTTTTGAATCAAATATTTTTCTAAGGAGGAAGTAGATTAACTGTTCACAAGTAGCATATATCAAATTTATATTTATTCAGATCCCTGCAAAGACATGAAATCAGAGGAAAGGAAACATAAGCACTGCTGGGAGCCCTTTAACCTTAAACCGTTTTAGTTATCCTTTTAATTATGAGTTACTCTGTGGGAAGGCTTAGTTGACAACCCCTTATGAACAAGAATAAAACATAAATTATGGACTTGGAAAGAAGAATCAAAAAGGTATGAGCAGTTATAAAAGGGAGCCCTTGGCCTCTTTCCCACTGTTGATTACTGTTAGTTTTGAATCCAAATATCTTCTAGGTCATTTTTATCATATTTGACAGAGGTTGCCTATCATTTACTAGTAGTGTGACATAAGGGAGTAGAATTATATGAGCATTCAATCAGTTTTAACTATAGGTGTTGAGAGTGTGAGTGAGTAGTAAAGGGACCTGGATGAGAAAACTGACACTATAGATAGATGGAGCAATTTGGCAGCCCTTCTGCTCAATGAACATCTGCCTTAGAGTGAGAGTGACAGGAGAGATATGAATCTGTTTTTCACTGAGCAGATCTCAGTTACCTTGCAGCTCCCATGGGGCAATCCTCTTGCTTCATTCCTTGATTCTAGTGTTTAAAGATCAATAATTTTTTTCATAACATGATCGTAAGTAGAAGTTAACTTCATGATCTTGTGCCCAAATGAAGAAATAGAAAATCTGTTTCAAAACTGGTAGAAAACTAGCTCTTAATAAACTGAGAAACTGAATATCTGAATGCTATAATTTATGAATGATTTAAAAGAATTTCAAGGATGGTTCTGACTTTCAAACCTATTCTCTGCTTAAGGTATATCTTCATTGTAGATCAAAGACAGAATCCACATTATAAGATTCTCCTACATTGTATGGTACAATTTGTGTGAATATAATGTGTTTTATCATAGCAGCTTGCTGTAGTTTAATCAGTCTACCCATAAACTAACGTGAACCCACATGATAATACCATTCATTATCTTTTGATGCCTTCCAGTTATTGAATGCAAGGCACTTGTGGTGTGGGAACCAAACATACCCATTTCTATTCAGGAGCTGAGTTGCCCATCTCAAGGATCATGATATTCAAATAGAGACACAGTGCATACTGCATATCTGAGGACTAGGCTGGACCATGAGGCACCTATACCCCAGCACTGTGAAAACATATAGAATGGCCTCTTAAAACTTTCTACTTAAATAATACCTTTGGTTCCATGGCTGAACTTGTTGGGAATAAGCCCCCAAAATCTGGCCATAAACTTGCCCCACAGCTGGCCATAAACAAAATCTCTGCAGCACTGTGACATGTTCATGATGGCCATGACGCCCATGCTGTAAGGTTGTGGGTTTACCAGAATGAGGGCAAGGAACACCTGGTCCACCCAAGGCAGAAAACCGCTTAAAGGCTTTCTTAAACCATAAACAGTAGCATGAGTGATCTGTGCCTTAAGGACATGCTCCTGCTGCAGATAGCTAGTCAGAGCCCATCCCTTTATTTCGGCCCATCCCTTTGTTTCCCATAAGGAATACTTTCACTTAATCTATAATCTATAGAAATAATGCTTATCACTGGCTTGCTGTCAATAAATACATGGATAAATCTCTGTTCAAGGCTCTCAGCTCTGAAGGTTGCAAGACCCCTGATTTCCTACTCCATACCTCTGTATTTCTGTGTATGTTTCTTTAATTCTTCTAGCACTGCTGGGTTAGGGTCTCCCCAACCAAGCTGGTCTCAACAAGTGGTGCCTAACATGGGCGAACTGATCTTGGCATAAACTCAGTTAATGTTTGTTTTTTGGTTTTTTTTTTTT
>NW_012115344.1:121932-173697 GCF_000951035.1 Colobus angolensis palliatus | reverse complement strand
GCACTCACTAGTGAGATGACCCCAGTACCTCGGTTCAAAATGCAGAAATCACCGGTCTTCTGTGTCCTTCGCGCTGGGAGTTGGAGACTGGAGCTGTTCCTATTCGGCCATCTTGCTCCGCCCCCTAATGTTTGTTTATCACTCTAACAAAATTCCTGCGGTACATTGGTATCCTTAATAAAGAAGCTATTGCTTGTAATTTTATTATGCATTCTTTATGATTGCATGGGATCTGACTATGCAAGTTAGAGATATGTAAGACAGACTAGCATGCTAGCAACTCTAGAGCAGGAGCCAATGCTATGGTCTGCAGGTGGAATTACTTTTTCACCAGGGAAACCTCAGTTTTACTCTTAAGGCCTTTCAACAGAGTGGATGAGTCCCACCTACTTTGTTGAAGATAATCTTTACTTAAAGTCAACTGATGGCAGATGTAAACCACATCTACAAAATACTTTCAAAGCAGTACCTTGTGTCTTAGTCCATTTTCTGCTGCTATAACAGAATACTACCAACTAGGTAATTTACAAACAATGGAAGTTTATTTGGCTCACAGTTCTGGAGGCTGGGAAGTCCAAAAGCATGGTGCCAAAATCTAATGAGGGTCATCCAAAGGCAGAAGGCAGAAGCAAGCACAGAACAGAGAAAAGGGGAGCCGAATTTGTTGGGAGACCACCCCCATAGTAACTAACCTAGATCCACAATAATGGCATTAATCCATTCATGAGGGCAGAGCCTTCATGGTCTAATCACCTCTTAAAGGTCTCACTTCCCAGTACTATTGCATTGAGTATTAAGTTTCTAAAATGTATACTTTGGGGGGCATGCTCAGACCATAGCACCTACTTTAATTGAATAGCTGGGCACTGTAGCCTGGCCAAGGTGACACATAAAACTAACCATCATAGTACATTCCTGTCAACATGGCATTCATACACATCTTAAACTTTATGTAATTTTAAAATGACAACAATAAATTCCCACCAAGATGGCTGACTGGGAGCAGCTAGTGTACACCACTCTCATGGAGAGAAGAAAGAATGGTGAGTCAACACTAGCTCTTCAATTGGATCATCCAGGTGGACACACTGGGAATCATCAAGAAAGCAATGCAACACACAGAGAATGGAGAAGAGCAAGACAGGACAACCTTTGACCTGGGAGTGGTGCAGAACCAAGGGAGCCTTCCCACTGTGGTGAAATGGTGAGTGAGAGTTCCCAGGGACCCACACTAACCCCATGAACCTTTGTGACTCTAGGCTCAGAAAATCCTCCATTACCTCCATTACCCTTCACTCTGGGGCTTTCAGATCGATATGAAAGGGTATGTGGAGTCTTAGCAGAGCTGCCACTCAGGCATATGAGTGACTCTGCCTTTCTCTTAGGTGGACCTCCCAGAGGCAACCAAAAGCCTCTTTGCCACTACCCCCACTGCCCACAGGCTAGGGAAGGAACAAAGATCCTGTGGGCTTTACCCACACCTCCAGTAAGCCACAGCTACCCTAAGAAGAAGAGGCCAATCTCTCTCCCTCATGATCCTCCTCTCCCCCTTGTTTACCACCAGGCAGAGGATCCTGGCTTGGACCCACAACACAGCTACCCCACTCCAAGTCAATCATGTCAATTGGTAGTGACTCTGCAATTCTCTGGGTTGGAGCCCCAAGAGACAAGTAAAAGGCCCTCTGCTACAGTGACGGCCAAGATTTCTTCCCCTGCTGCCTCTAAGCTGGGGAGGGAGCATAAAGCCTGAGCTTCCTCCCACAGCTGTGGTGTGCAGCCCAGTGCCAAGCCAAGATCTGTAGCCAGAACTCAATGGGGCAAGGAGCCCACACTTTCAGAATACTGAGAGGGAGCATGGTTGCAATCATGAGGAAACATAGAGTGAAGGGGTGGCCTGCCCCTCCACACCTGTGGGTGTTTCTTGTCAGGTGAGAAAAGAGACTGAGAAAAGAAAGAGACACAAAGACAAAGTATAGAGAAAGTGGGCCCAGGGGACCAGTGCTCAGCATACGGAGGACCCGCGCCGGCACCAGTGTCTGAGTTCCCTCAGTATTTATTGATCATCTTTACCGTTTTGGAGAGGGTGATGTGGCAGGACAATAGGGTAGTAGTGGGGAGAGGGTCAGCAGGAAAACATGTGAACAAATGTCTCTGTGTCATAAACAAGGTTAAGAAAAATGTGCTGCGCTTTAATGTGCACATACATAAACATCTCGGTGCATTAAAGAGCAGCATTGCCGCTAAGGTGTCTCACCTCCAGCCCTAAGGCAGTTTTCTCCTATCTCAGTAAATAGAACATAAAACCTGGTTTTACACTGAGACATTCCATTGACCTGGGACAAGCAGGAGACAGATGACTTTCTCTTATCTCAACTGCAAAGAGGCCTTCCTCTTTTACTAATCCTCCTCAACACAGACCCTTTACGGGTGTCAGGCCGGGAGACGGTCAAGTCTTTCCCTTCCCACGAGGCCATATTTCAGACTATCGCATGGGGAAAAACCTTGGACAATACCTGGCTTTCCTAGGCAGAGGTCCCTGTGGCCTTCCTCAATGTTTGTGTCCCTGGGTACTTGAGATTAGAGAATGGTGATGACTTTTAACAAGCGTACTGCCTTCAAGCACTTGTTTAACAAAGCACATCCTGAATAGCCCTAAATCCATTGAACCTTGAGTAAACACAGTACATGTTTCTGCAAGCACAGGGTTGGAGGTAGGGTTACAGATTAACAGCATCTCAAGGCAGAAGAATTTTTCTTAGTACAGAACAAAATGGAGTCTCTTATGTCTTACTTCTTTCTACATAGACACAGCAACAGTCTGATCTCTCTTTCTTTTCTCCATAATAGAGGAGCCATGTAGCTGAGCAAGAACCTACCTACTGGCCATTAAACTTAAGCACCATCTACTGGATCATAGCCCAAAATTCAACATCAAAATATTTTACTAATATACTCCCCTACAACATGAAACCAAGGATACGAATTCAGCTACAAATATGACCCTGCACAAAGCCTCAGTCCTCTGAAAACATCCAGAAAAGAACTTAATTGACTGTACTCAAATTACTCCACCATGGTTAAAGGAACATCAGCCCACATAGATGAGACAGAACCGGTGCAAGAACTCTGGCAACTCAAAAAGCTGGATTGTCTTATTTCCTCCAAATGACCACACTAGCTCCCCAGCAAAATTTCTTAATTAGACTAAAATGGATGAAATGACAGATATAAAATTCAGAATATGAATAAAAGCTAAGATCATCAAGATTCAGGAGAAAGTCAAAACTCAATCATAGAAATAGGAGGATTACAATAAAATAATACAGGAACTGAAATATGAGATGGACTTTATAAGAAAAAACCAAACTGATCTGATACAGCTGAAAAAAGACACTGCAATAATTTTATAATACAGTTGCAAGTGTTAACAGCAGAATAGACCAAGCTGAAGAAAGAATCTCACAGTTCAAAAATAGGTTCTCTGAACTAACTCAGCCAGACAAAACTAAATTTAAAAGAATAAAAAAGAATGAATGAAACCTCTAAGAAATATGAGATCATGTAAAGAGGCCAAATGTATGACTCATTGGTGTCCTTGAAGGAGAGAGAGAGAAAACAAGCAAGTTGGAAAACATATCTGAAGATATCATTCACAAAAATTTTCCCAACCTCACTAGAAAGGCCAACATTCTAATACAGGAAATCCAGAGAACCCCTGCAAGTTACTATATAAGATGACCATTCCCAGGATATATAATCATCAGATTATTCAAGATCAACATTATATATATATATATATATATATATATATTTTTAAAAGGCAGCTGGAAAAAAGGAACAAATCACCTATAAAGGGAAACTCATCAGGGTAACAGCACATTTTCAACAGAAACCCTACAAACCAGAAGAGATTGGGGGCCTATATTAAACATTCTTAAATAAAAGAAACTCCAACCATGAATTTCATTTCCAGCCAAACTGAGTTCCATGAGTAAAGGAGAAATAAAAATCCTTTTCAAACAAGCAAATGCTAAGGGAATTTGTTACCATCAGACCTGCCTTACAAGAGGTCCTTAAGAGAGTGCTAAATATAAAAACAAAAGACCATTATCAGCCACCACAAAAACTTACTTAAGTCTACAGACCATTGGCACTATAAAGAAACCACACAATCAAATCTGCATAATAACCAGCTAATAATGTGATTGCAGGATCAAATCTACACATACATATCAATATTAACCTTGAATGGAAATTGGCTAAATGCCCTAATTAAAAGGCACAGAGTGGTAAGTTGGATAGAGAAGCAAGGCCCAATTGTATGCTGTCTTCAAGAGATTCATCTCACATGCAATGACACCCATAGGCTCAAAGTTAAAGGATGGAGAAAAGTCTACCAAGCAAACGGAAAACAAGCAAATACACAAAAAGCAGAGTTTGCTATTTTAACTTGAGTCAAAACAGCCTTTAAATAAATAACAAGAGACAAAAATGGGCATTACATAATGGTAGAGAGTTCAATTCAACAAGATCTAACTATGTTAAATATGTATGCATCAAAGACAGGAGCACCCACATTGATAAAGCAAGTTCTTAGAGACCTACAAAGAGTCTTAGACAATCACAGAATAATAGTGGGAGACTTCGACACCCCACTGACAGTATTAGACAGATTATTGAGGCAGAAAACTAACAAAGATATTCAGGACCTGAACTAGACACTTGACCAAAAGGGCCTAACAGATATCTACACAACTCTCTCCCCAAAACAACAGAGTATACATTCTTGTCATCTGCACATGACACATACTCTAAAATTGACTACATAAATAGCCATAAAACAATCCTTAGCAAATCCAAAAAAAATCCCAGATCATACCAAACTCACTCTCAGACCACAGTAAAATAAAAATAGAAATCAATACTAAGAAAATAATTTTTAAAATGCCATTACATGGAAATTGAACAACCTGCTCCTGGATGACTTTAAGGTAAATAATAAAATTAAAACAGAAATTAAATTCTTTGAAACTAATGAGAACAAAGATACAACATATAAGAATCATTGGGGCATAACTAAAGTGGGGTTAAGAGGGAAGTTTATAGCACTAAATTCCCATATCAAAAAGTTAGAAAGATTTAAAATTAACAACCTAATGTCACACCTAAAGTAACCTGAGAAATAAGGGCAAACTATCCCCCAAACTTGTAAAAGACAACATGTACCCAACATTAGAGCTGAATGGAAAGAAATGGAGATACAAAAAACCATACACAAAATCAATGAATCCAGGAGTTTGTTTTTTGAAGGAATAAGTAAGATTGAGAGACTTCTAGCTATACTGATAAAAAATAAAAGAGAGATTTAAATAAACGCAATCCAAAATAGCAAAGCATACATTATCACTAAATCCCACAGAAATACAAAAACCCTCAGAGACTACTACAAACACCTACATGCACAAAAACTAGAAAACCTAGAAGAAATAAATAAATTTCTAGAAATATAAAACCTCCTAAGATTGAACCAGAAAAAGCTGAATCTCTGAACAGATCAATAATAAGTTCCAAAATTGAATCAGTAAGGGAAAAAACCTACCAACCAGAAAAAGCCCAGGACCAAATAAATTAACAGCTGAATACTTTCACAGCAACAGATGTACAAAAAATATCTGGTACCATTCGTGCTGAAACTATTCCAAAAATTGAGGGAGAAGGACTCCTCACTAATTCTATGAGGCCAGCATCACTGTGATACCAAAATCTGCTATCAAACACAGCAAAAAAAGAAAACTTTAGGCCAATATCCTGGTGAACATAGATTTAAGAAATTCCTCAACAAAATACTGGCAAACCAAATCCGTCACCACATCAAAAAGCTCATCCATCAAAATCAAGTAGGCTTTATTCCTGGAATGTAAGGGTGGTTCAACAAACACAAATCAATAAATGTGATTCATCACATAAACAGAACTAAAACCAAAACCCACATGAATATCTCAGTAGATGCAGAAGTCTTTCAATAGAAGTCAGGATCCCTTCATGTTAAAAGCCCTCAATAAACTAGATATTAAAGAAACATACCTCAAAATAATGAGAATCATCTATGACAAACAGACAGCCAATATCGTACTGAATGGGCAAAAGCTGGAAGCATTCCCCTTGAGAACTGGCACAAGACAAGGATGCCCTATCTCACCACTTCTATTCAACATAGTACTGGAAGTCCTAGCCGGAGTAATCAGATAAGAGAAAAATCAAAATCATCTGTTTGTAGATAATATGATTCTATACCTAGAGAACCCCATAGTTTCTGCCCAAAAGCCTCTAGATCTGATAAACAACTTAAGCAAATTTTCAGGATTCAAAAACAATGTACAAAATTAAGTAGTATTTCTATACACAAACAATGTCCAAGCCAAGAGCCAAATCAAGAACAATTCCATTCACAATAGCCACAAAAAGGGTAAAATACCTAGGAATACAGTTAACCAGTGAGGTGAAAGATCTTTGCAATGAGAATTACAAAACATTGCTGAAAGAAATTAGAGATAACACAAACAATTGGAAAATTATTCCATGCTCATGGGATAGAAGTATCACGCTGTTAAAATGGCTATACTGACCAAAGCAATTTGAAAACAATATCAAACTACCAATATCAAACAATATCAAAACAATATCAAACTACCAATGACATTATTCAAAGAATTAGAAAAAAACTATTTTAAAATTCATATGGAACCAAAAATGAACCCAAATAAACAAGGCAATTCTAAGAAAAAAAAAAAATGAAGAAGAAGCTGAACTTTGTTCCCATCTTCAAATTATACTACAAGGCTACAGTAACCAAAACAACATGATACTGATACCAAAATAGACACATAGAGCAATTGAACAAAACAGAGAACCCAGCAATAATGCCACACACCTGCAACCATCTGATCTTTGACAAAATTGACACAATTATAAAATGGGGAAAGGACTCCCTATTCAATAAAAAGTGCTGAGATAACTGGCTAGCCATATGTAGAAGATTGAGATGACCCCTTCTAAGCTTGCACTATATACAAAAATCCACTGAAGATGGATTAAAGAGTTAAATGTAAAACTTAAAACTAAAAAAATTCCTGGAACATAACCTAGGAAATACCATTCTTCACATAGGCCCTGGAAAAGATTTCATGATGATGCCAAAAGTAATTGCAACAAAAACAAAAATTGACAAATAGGATATAATTAAACTTAAGAGCTTCTGCACAGCAAAAGAAACTATCAACAGAATAAACAGACAACCTACAGAATGAGAAAAAATATTTGCAAACTATGCATCTAACAAAGGTCTAATATCCAGAATTTATAAGGAATTTAAACAAATTTATAAGCAAAAAACAAACAATCTCGTTAAAAAGTGAGCAAATGACGTGAACGGATCTGTATTAGTCAGGGTTCTCTAGAGGGACAGAACTAATAGGATAGATGTATATATAAAGGGGAGTTTATTAAGGAGTATTAACTCACACGATCACAAGGTCCCACCATAGCCCTCTGCAAGCTAAGGAGCAAGGAAACTAGTCAGAGTCCCAAAGCTGAAGAACTTGGAGTCTGACGTTCAAGGGCAGGAAGCATCCAGCATGGGAGGAAGATGTAGGCTGGGAGGCTAAGCCAGTTTATCCTTTTCATGTTCTTCTGCCTGCATTTATTCTAGCCTCACTGGCAGCTGATGATTGTATCCACCCAAATTAAGATTGTATCCACCCAAATTAAGGCTGGGTCTGCCTTTCCCAGCCCACTGACTCAAATGTTATTCTCCTTTGGCAACACCCTCACAGACAAACCGAGGAACAATACTTTGCATCTTTCAATCCAATCAAGTTTACACTCAATATTAACCATCACAAGACCCTTCTCAAAATACGACATACATGTGGTCAGAAAGCTTATTTTAAAATGCTCAGTATAACTAATCATTGGAGAAATGCAAATCAAACCCCAATGAGATTACCATCTCACAACAGTCAGAATGACTATTATTAAAAAGTGAAAAAATAGCAGATGCTCTCGAGGTTGCAGAGAAAATGGGACGCTTACACACTGCTGGTGAGAATGTAAATTAGTTCAACCTTTGTGGAAAGCAGTGTAGCAATTTCTCAAAGAACGTAAAACAGAATTACCATTCAACCCAACAATCTCATTATTGGGTATATACCTAAAGGAAGAGAAATTATGCTACTATAAAGATACATGCATGTGTATGTTCATAGCAGCACTATTCACAGTAGCAAAGACACAAAATCAACTTAAATGGCCATCAGTGGTAGACAGGATAGAGAAAATGTGGTACATATACACCATGAAATACTACACAGCCATAAAAAAAGAATGAGCTCATGTCCCTTGTAGCAACATGGATGGAGTTGGAGGCCATTATCCTAAGCAAACTAACACAAAACAGAAAGCCAAATATCACATGTACTTACTTATAAGTGGAAGCTAAACACTGAGAACATATGGACACAAAGAAGGCAACAATAGGCACTGGGGGCTATTTGAGGATGGAGGATGGGAGGAGGGAGAGGATCATAAAACTACCTATGAGGTACTATGCTTACTACCTGGGTGATGAAATAATTGTACACCAAACCCCTGTGACATGCCATTTGCCTTTATAACAAACCTCCACATGTACCCCCAAACCTAAAATAAAAGTTTTTTTTTTAAAAAAAGAACAATAATAAAATTGTATTTTCACTTAACAGATGTAACTATTCTGTATACAATAAAAAATGTGCTAATAGTTTCCCCCCAAAAATATGCAATGTCCTTGGGTGATGTTCACTATTCTCACTGATCTTCTCTTAACTTGTATACTGTAATGGAAAATTAACTATCATTAATACATTTTAAAAGATAAAGAGATGTGTGCAAAGGAAAATATTTTTATATAGGCATATATATGTGTATATATACATGTATATATAAACAGACTCATACCACAACAAGAAGAAATATTCATAACAACTATAGTCCTCATTTCTACAGCTGGTCATATGATTGTAGCTTGTATTTATGACTATCATATTCCACTACTCATTCTGTATTCCCCTTGCCCTCTGCAGGTGTTCCAGCTGGTCATGTTTTTTTCCTGGTGAAATGACACAAACCTTCCTCCTAAAGGATCTGGAAGTTCTGCCGAAATTGAATTGTAGTTTTCCATTGACCTTAGTCATAGGAATGTTTGTACTGAAGGATGCTCTAAGGGATCTCCTCTACTCAAGACACATTCCTTTTAGCTTAATTGTGCAATAGCACCCAATTTCTCCTTGATAATCAGGATCAGCCACTCCAACCAGTTCAGTAACTCCCTTCTTTGCCTGAAGAAGGGAGGCATAAAAGACCAAAGTGTGTGAATCGTAGTCTTAATTTCTACTTCAGTAGAATCATGTCTCCTGGTGGAATCATTCTTCCTTTTGGAACTAAGACCTCTAGGTCAGCAGAGCATTAGGTTTTTGGGATAGGAAGAAAAAAAGTTGCTAGTGAGTCACAAAGGGCAGCCTGCTCACTGTCTGCAAGCTGAACAAGGTAAATGTTGAGTAGCCAGATGCTTAGTCCACCAATTTTCCTACTACTACATACTCTATCCATTAGTGTATAATAAGCAATTAATTGGGAGAACTAGCAAACATTGGGAGATTGTCCTATTCTGCAGGGTTATTGGGAAGGAGAAAATGTTAATTACCACTAAGAAAAACAAAACAAAACAAAAAATTAAGTGCTAAAATCTATCATATTCTGGCATTAGGATTTTTCTGTTTTTTCCATAGAATATTGTAAAACATTTAGACAATAGGGTTTGTACTGTTAAAAGATCATTTTGTGTTTATAATGGTTTCTTTAAAACATCATGTTAAGAATAAATTCTGGTCTGTGATATCAGCACTTTGGGAGGCTGAGGTGCAAGGATAGATTGAGGCCAGGAGTCTGAGACCAGCCTGGGCAACAAAGCAAGACCCTGTTTCTATAAAAACAAAACAAAAATTTTAAAAAAGAATGAACTCTGCTATTGAACAATATTGATGAGGTAGTATAGCTTATTGAGATTAAATAAATAATCTAAGAAAGTACATAGAAAAAATGAACAGCATGCAGTTTTGGTGAGATTGATAAAATAAATGCAGAGCCAGTAGAATGATCTCGAAGGACTAAGGATTCCATGCTATTGTATTTTAGGATATAAATTGAGCTAATATATTTTAAACTTTTGACTTAAATGAATGATACAATGTATTTATATAATTCTACACTTTTATAATTGATTATAACCAGAAAAAATAAAAATAAAATACTGTCACTCTATTTGAACTATCTTGAGAGAAATATTATCTACTTCATAAAATACTAATGAATTTTGTGCAACTTTCTTGTTTTATCTCCTCACAGATTTTGGCCATCAGCTTTTGTGGCACAGATGACTATGAAATTAATGGAAAATTAAAAACTAAATATTCATTTCTTCTAGGATACAAAGCGGCTGGAATTGTGGAGAGGATTGGAAAAGGAGTGAGAAAGGTAAAACCAGGTAAAATAACACAAAAGTAGAGACTTGTCAAATAGTGTTGGGGGGTGGTGGTTTCTGAGAGTTTACAGATTGCAAAGAGGAATTCCAGTATGATCTTCATCCTATCATAGATTTAACTAGTGTTTCTTTAGTGCCAGCTATCTGCTAAGTAGTAGTTTGGTGCTGAATCTTTTTTTAAAAATTAAGAACCAAATCTTTCCTCTCATAGAACTTACATTCTGGTGAGAATAAACAAGATAAAAAGAAAGCTAGGCCCCAGTGTGTATTGTTCCCCTCTGTGTGTCCATGTGTTCTCATCATTTAGCTCCCCCTTATAAGAACATGTGGTATGTGGTTCTCTATTCCTGAGTTAGTTTGCTAAGGATAATTGCCTCCAGCTCCATCCATGTTCCTGCAAAGGACATGATCTTGTTCTTTTTTATGGCTGCACAGTATTCCATGTTGTACATGTACCACATTTTCTTTATCCAGTCTACCATTGATTTAGGTTCACTCCATGTCTTTGCTATTGTGAATAGTGCTACAGTAAACATACATGTGCTTGTATCTTTATAATAGAACAGTTCATATTCCTTTGGATATATACCCCAGTAATGGGATTCCTGGAACAAATGGTATTTCTGTCTTTAGGAATTTGAGGAATCGCCACACTGTTTTCCACAGTGGTCAAACTAATTTTACACTCCTACCAACAGTGTGTAAGCATCCATTTTTCTTCACAATCTCACCAGCATCTGTTATTTTTTGACTGTTTAATAACAGTCATTCTGTCTGGTGTGAGATGGTATCTCATTGTGGTTTTGATTTGCATTTCTCTAATGATCAATGATGTTGAATATTTTTTCATGATTGTGGGCTGCATGTATGTCTTCTTTTGAAAAGTATCTTCAATTGCCTATTACAGGGTGGAGGGTGGGAGGAAGGAGAAGATCAGTAAAAATAACTAACATGTGCTAGGCTTAATACCTGAGTGAAGAAATAATCTGTATGACAAACCCCCAGGGCACAAGTTTACCTATTTAACAAAACTGCCTATGTATCCCTGAACCTAAAATAAAACTTAAACTAAAAAAGAATAAACTGAAAATGACAGATAAAAATTTAAACAAAGAAGACACACATAAAGCCTCATGTAATTAAATAGTAGGTTTTAAATGGACATGAAGTAGAACACTGTAGTACACTGTAAGGACTTTTACTCCTAAAGGATTTTGGGCAAAGATAATAAGTGTTCTTATATGTTTAAAAGGAACACTCAGCTGCCATATTGAAAAAAAGATACGAGGAGGAAATAAAGGTGGAAGTAGGAGGCAAGTTAGGATGTTATTATAGCAGTAAACGCAAGAGGTGATGATAGCTTGGACCAGGATGACAGTATGAAAGTAGTGAAAAGTAATTGGATTCTAAGTATATTTTGAAGATAGAGTGAACAGAACTTGCTAAAGTGTGAGAAATAAAGGCATCAAGGATGACTTCAAAGTTTGGGTAGAAAGCCTAATAAGTAGAGTGGGATTGCAATTTACAGAAAAGAAGGCTGTGGAAAGCATAGATTTCGAGGAGCTATAGTGAGCTTGAATATGGCCAGGTTATATTTAGGATGTCTGATGAGAGCTTCCTTATGTCTTCATTATAGTAGAGATATATGTGTGTGTATGTGTGTATACATATGTCAATATATATTACATATAAATATATATAATTAATATGTATTAATATAGGGATATTTTAAAAATTCATTTGCTCTTGGAGAAGATCTAAACATGTAAGCTCAGTTCATCATCTTAAATCAGAAATATCCTCTATATTTTCTTTACTTCTAATAGTTTTTTCTTTCAGATGTTGTCAAAATATTTGGTTTCTTTTCTCTAAACTCAGGCCAGATAATCTTGGAAGCTGAAATAACACAGCCCTTACTATACCCATATGACATAGTTACTATAGTAACTCAATTCCATGGTCATCCAGTAAAACTTCCCCCAAAGAAGTGGCTTGTCAGATAGAGGTTCAATGATCCATCATAATTTCAACCAAGTTTCAGAAAGTTGAAAAAATTCCCCGTGATTTAATAAGATTTTACTTTACCAGTGTCATAGAGATGAAATTAAAAATTAGAAGTGCCAGCTTTTTGGGTTTCTGACAAATGGACTGAAGTGAGTAGGTCTGGCTAAAGTGACCTGAGGCATGACCATTTGAGGTTCTAGTATTCATTTGACTAGGGACAATGTGTCTCACAGGTTAAATTTCTATTCCTCTTTGGGTATAAAAGGCCTCTCTTTCTTTGCAGCACTGTCTTCACTTTTCCTCGTTCTTCTTAGTTTTAACCTTGCCTCACTCAGAAGGTAACAAGACTACTGGGTGAGATCTGAGGTGGGGGCCCCTAAACAGCCTCTCTGCCTCCGGTTCTTCCCAGGCCCATCATCTCCAATATCCCCAGTGTTGTGTTTCAAAACTAGATTACACCTCTTGAGCAGTTTCCTCAGTTATCATCAAAGTGTAAATATTGTATCCCTCTCAGTATTCTTAATAAACAGTAACAGAGTTCTCTTAGTTCTCTTCTTAGGAAAAAAATATTTCATGAGCTACTATGGCTAATGTACAAAATTGCCAAGTGCCAATAAGAGAGAGCTGTTAAATGCTTTCTGTCTTTACCACTAACTTATTAAACTCATTCAGAATTTTATTGATGTGTATTTCACACACCATACAATTCACTCATTTAAAGTGTACAGTTCAATGGTTTTTAGTATATCTGCAAATATGTGCAACCATCACCATAGTCAGCTTTAGAACGTTTTTGTCACCTTAAATACAAACTCTGTACTCTTTAGCTACCCTCTTTCCTCCTCCTCTGACCAGGCCTTAAGAAATGTATAATCTTTTTCGTCTCTGTAGATTTACCTATTCTGAACATTTCACATACATTGAATCATATAATATGTAGTCTTTTGTGTCTGTCGGGCTTCTTTCACTTAGCATGAAGTTTCATTCATGTTATAGCATGTATCAGTATTTTATTTCTTTTTATGGCTCAATAATTTTCCAATGGATGCCACATTTTGTTTATCCAATCATGAATTGATGAGGATTTGGATTTTTTTTTTTTTTTTTTACATTTTGGTTGTTGTAAATAATGCTTCTATGAATATTCACATACAAGATTTTGTGTGGACATACATTTCCATTTTTCCTGGGTAACTCTATGTTTTGTAGTTTGAGTACTGCCATACTGTTTTACATTCCCGCCAGCAGCACAGGAGAGCTCTTATTTCACTACATTCTCATTTTTTTTATTCTTGCCACATCCTAGTGGGTGTGTAGGCAGTTTCAAACGATGATGAAAACAGCCCCCACTAGGGCAATGTCAAGCAAAACTGTGATATCAGGGCAACCACAGAGAATAGCCACTAGGACAATGCCTAGTGGAGCCATGGGAATGGGGCTGCTTCCAAGATGCCAGAACTGTAGAGCCACCAGCATGCAGCATCAGCCTGAAAAAGCTTCAGGCATGTGACTTCAATGAAAGAGAGCTGAAGCATGAGCTGTACCCAGCAAAGTCATAGGCACAGAGTTGCCTGCAGCCTTTGGGGCCCAACCCTCACCCCAGTGTGTCCAGAAGATAGGATATGGAGTAATATAAGACTGTTCTCAAGGCTTAAGACCTAATGTTGTTTGTTGGGTTTTGGACCTACTTGGGACCCATCTCTTTTCTTTTTTTCACTGTTTCTCCCTTTTGGGAAGGGAATGTCCTTCCTCTAGCTGTCCCACCATTGTATTCTGGAAGTGCATAGCTGATTTGCTTTCACAGGCTCACAGTAGAGGAAAATTTAATATTGGAGCTAGTTAAGACTTTGGGGCCTATTAGGATGGAATGCATGCATTTTGTACATGAGAAGGACATGAATTTTAGGGGACCAGAGGTGAAATGCTATAGTTTGAATGTGTCCTTTTCAAAATTCATGTGTTGGAAACCTAATTTCCAATGTTACAGTATTAGGAGATGAGACCTTTTGGGAGGTGATTAGGTCATAAGGGTGGAGCCCTCATGAATAAATTTAATGTTGCTATAAAAAGGGCTTGCAAAAGTGAGTTTATACTCTCTTATCCTTTCTCTCTCTGTCATGTGCGAATGCAATAAAAAGGCCCACATTAGATGCCCACACCTTGATTTTGGACTTCCCAGCCTCCAGAACTGTGAGAAATAAATTTCTGTTCTTTGTAAATTACCCAGTCTCAGTTATTCTGGTATAGCAGCACAAACAGACTAAGCCACCTTCCTTTATTTAATTATGGTTTTCTTTAGTTTTTTTACCATATTTATAATATCTGCTTTGAAGGCTTTGTGTGTTAAATTCAATGTCTGGCTGTTCTCACAGGCAATTTCTTTTGCCTGCTTTTTTTCCCCCAGTGTATGGGTCATAATTTCTGGTTTTATTTTTTTGCATGTCTTGGAGTTTTTGAGAAACTGGACATTTTAGATAATACTGACAGAACAATCAAGTGACTTACCACAGTACACAAGCTAGGAAATAGTAAGTACGTGGCTCAAAACCCAGTTCTTTGATAAATTTAATCAGGAGGATAAAGGATTCCTACCTTCATCAAAAGTGAGCTTGGGCATGTGTTGTGAGAGGTTTTAATTGAAATACACCATAGTCCTTTGTATATATTTCTCCTTTCGACATTCCAGAGAGAATTTTTGATAAATGATTGCATTGTTCTCTCCAGGAGACAAAGTCGTCCTTCAGTATGGAAAATCTGACCCTTGTTTGTTCCCTAAAGGAAATACATGCAATCAATTCAAGTAGGTCTCTTTAATTACTGACTAAATTTTCATCCTATACCTTCATTCATCTCTCATATGTGCTTTTATGGTTTGCTTTACTAAGCTTTGATGGTATTTGTGAAACCATGGCTGATGACACCACCAGATTTACCCGTAAAAGAAAACCAATCTACCAACTCCCTAACACAAGCACCTTCACTGAATACACAGTGTTAAGAGAAAGTGCATTTGTCAGAATTGATCCTGAAGCTCCTCTAGAAAAAGTATGGTTGACAGGCTGTGGATTACTTGCAGGAAGAGGGCAGGAATAAATAATGCAAAGGTAAATATTTAGATTGGCTTTTTTCCATCACAGTCTTTTAAAGCCTCCACCATAGGCCCTTGCATTTAATGTATACAAGAAGTAAGCCAAGCTCATCTCTGTGATGCCTCCTTCAGGCCATCCTGTTTGAAAAGCTCAAGGCACAAAAGAAAGGGGAATAGGAGAAAGAGATGTATGCTCAAGATTGCCATTTTTCAGCTTTTATGATTGCCTTCTTTTCACCCATTCTAGGTTTAATGGTTTTATAAATGTTCACAAAAATGAAAGGAAGGAACAAACACAAAATGCTACAAGTCAGGCTTCCTTGTTGCTTAGCACATTTGAGCATACACAACTTAGTTTATACCACTTAGTATTTTACTTTTACTTGTTGCATTTTTGTTTGTTTTCTTGCATACAAAAAAGAATGCATGGAAAACAGGAGTAAAGGGAAGTGTTAAGAGTGGGATAGCAACTCCTTAGGATTCTTGGAGTTATCTCATAAAGTACTAACAAAATGGTAGCATCTGTTCTTAACCAGTATTTTTAGGAGATTATAATTTAGAAAGCTTGCTTTTTGAAGAAAACTGGAATATGAAAAGTAAAGAGTTTGCTGGTCTTCTCTTTTGGTATAGGAAATTTAAATACCCTCAAATCCTAGTCTGAGATATTGTAAAGTGGAGAACAGAAAGGGAAAAAAGACAGCTCTTCCATTTGCCCTTTGTCTACAAGAATTTCTGCTTAAAACATTTGGGGCCAAATTTTAAAGACCCAAATCAATCTATCAAGAAATAAAACCCCCTAATACTACTGATTTTTGCAACTCTCAAGTGTGACACAAATTCATAACTTTATAAACTGCCTGTGCTCCATTGGTAACTGGGCATTGTATATGCTCAGTTGACTACCTGAATAGACAATCCCCCAAAAGAAGTGACACTGAACTAATGACTGAAGGTGCTGGCCATCTCTGTCTCAACAGAAATTGCCTGAAGGGCCAAGGGCTTCTCAGTCAAGAAGTTAATTTTATTTTAAAAAAAGCACCCTTTTCAGGAAGATTGCATAAGTTAACTGGCTTTTCTTAGTGCAATAATGGAACCTAAGTATTGTCCTCTTCTAAACAAGGGTAAGTAGCTTTGGGTTAAAAATAACAATTCAGGCCAGGTACAGTGGCTCACGCCTGTAATCCCAGCACTTTGGGAGACTGAGGCTGGTAGATCATGAGGTCAGGAGATCGAGACCATCCTGGCTAACATGGTGAAACCCTGTCTCTACTGAAAGTACAAAAAATTAGCTGGGCGTGGTGGCGGGCGCCTGTAGTCCCAGCTACTTGGGAGGCTGAGGCAGGAGAATGGCATGAACCCCAGAGGCGGAGCTTGCAGTGACCAGAGATCAGGCCACTACACTTCAGCCTGGGCGACAGAGCCAGACTCTGTCTCAAAAAAGAAAAAAAAATTAAATAAATAAATAAAATAACAATTCAGCTACCTTTTGTTGCCCTTTCTCATTTTTATGAGTCTAGTCTCATTTCCTACCCCCTTTCAGTTATTTCAAAGAAGAATAAAGGCTTTCTAAGGAATGACAGTTACTAAATGGATTCTATGGATGCATACTTTATTAGAATTGTTTAGCCTAATCATTAGAATGGAATCATTTAGAATCATTACATGTGTATCCTTGGTTAAAGGACATGCAGTCAGTACAGATTTTTATGTGCATTCCTAGGAAATTCTTAGTCATGTATTTCTGTTTTTTTATGCATGGTGACCTCATAAGTAGACATCAAAAACTGAATCACAGTGGCCGGGTAGAATAAAAATTTTGCAGCTTCCTTCATGTAAATATAATGCCCAAAGGGAGAAATTTACATCTTCAGCTACTGCTATTCATCTGGTCTTCAACCTAAAAAAGAAAAATTGGAAACTGCTCTCCAAGCCCTTAGGGGAATCATAATTTTGACAATTCTAATATTAGTTTCTGACATTCCTATAAGAAATCTTTTCCTCTGTTGTCTAGAGATTGGTAGTACATCATATAAAGCTCTTAAGTTCCTTTCAAAGGAAAGTGTTATTTGAAAGATTTAATAATTTAAAAAGACAAATTGACCAGAAACATGACCTCCCTTTCCCAGAGGAATGGGGTCCACTCATTTTCTCAGCCTGTATTGTCTTTGGATATCTGTGTCTTCTGATAATCTAGGTCAAATTCTTTCTAACTTGTGTTGTGTTTGGCCTGGGTGAAGTTGGTCTTTTTATTATTATGGGTTGCAAAGCTACTGGTGCTTCCAGGATCACTGATGTTGACATCAACAGAGACAAATTTAAGAAAGCCACATCTCTGGGAGCTGCTGAATGTTATCAGTTCCAGGGATCTTGAGAAGCCTGTCTGACAGGTGCTCATTGAAGTGAGTGACAACATGGTATTTGAAGTTACAGGCTTTGTTAAAACCAAGGTGTACTCCCCTCTGAAATTTTTAAGATTGCAGATTTTATGGTTGGGCAACCAATATGATTTGGCTGTGTCCCCCCACCCAAATCTCATCTTTAATTGTAGCTTCTATAATTCCCATGTGTCATGGGAAAGACCCAGTGGGAGGTAATTGAATCATGGTGGCAAGTCTTTCCTATGCTGTTCTGGTGATAGTGAATAAGTGTCATGAGATCTGATGGTTTTATAAAGGGGAGTTCTCCGGCACAAGCTCTCTTTTTGCCTGGTGGATATAAGACGTCTCCTTGCTCTTCATTTGGCTTCCGCCATGCTTGTGAGGCCTTCCCAGCCATGTGGAACCGTAAGTTCATCAAACCTCTTTCCTTTATAAATTACCCAGTCTTTGGTATGTATTTAGTAGCAGCATGAGAATGGAGTAGTACAGCAACCCATCAGTTGCTGGGAATCTGACTTTTAATAGCCTCTCAGAGTTGGGATGAGGCCTTTAAGATGATCTAATCCAGCCACTATGTAAGAGCAGGGAATCCCCTTCTTGCTGTTGCTACAGTACCACTTCCAGTGAGGGGAAATGTCACACAAGAAAAGGCAGCCATTGCCCTTTCAGAAAAGTGGCAGTTTCTCATCTTCACCCTTTAGATAGCTCTCTCCTTCCTCAATGTATCCACAACCACAAAGACAGGTTCTTTTACTATCCCAGAATATAATTTTCCAGCATTCAAACCTGCCACTTGCTATCTTACCATCATTTGACCTGTATTAGAATTTGTTTCTTAATGTTTAGTCTACCCATGATCGACCTACCAGAGTTTTCCTTATTGAAAAGATGTAAGAAAAATGACCTGAGTAATTCTGCTTTCTCTGCCTACTCTTCTCTTCCTTTTTCCTTGTTTGAGACATAGCATTATAACATTAACCACATTGAAAGCCTCCTTATTTGCCTTTAATTTTCTTCTTTTTAAAGAAAGTCTCAAGTCATTCTTTTGGTCTTTATCTTTGAGACACTGTTCTTATAGGTCCTGAGACTCTATTTTATTATCCTGGATAGCAGGGCTCTCCTTTAATTTGTTGTTCTTTTCTTTGGTTTAAGAGATCTAGTGCAGCCATATGGGAATCATTACATGTGTATCCCTGTTCTTCCTCACAGAGATCATTTGCAGAATCCATTGTCAGAGTTTCATACTTCAAATATTCCTCCCCTCTTAAATAACTTATTGTCTTGAGTATATAGCCATGGGCTCTAACGTATTTTTCCTAAACTTTTAAAAATTTGGCCTTTCCAAAGCTTAAATATAAGTCTGATTCTTCTTACTGTTGCTTCCTTGATGATTAGGAAGGAAATCATCTAAGGTGACATGGTCATTTCCATCCTTCATCTTACTAACAAATAACGTTCCCCACTTGCATAGAGTTCAGTCAAGAAAAAGAGTTCTCTTCATTGCTCTTTGAGTTGGTTGGAAAATGCAGCTGTCGGCAAAGCAAAAGCAAAATGAGACTTCCAGCACATATTCAGTTAGTCTCCGGCACTGCTACTCATCACTGAGCTTTATCTCTATGGTTTATTTTGCCTTTTGATTATTTGTTAAGGTGCTTTCCTCTGCACTTAAACCCAGTTATTGAAACTTCATGGGGGATCTTTTAGGTGCACAGAACGTTTATTTTTATTTGTAAGTAATTTTCTCCCAAAAAGGGGTCATTTTAATGAACAGATTGTGATAAAAAGAGATCATTTTAACTGGTGGGAGGAGATTGGTTTTACCAGGGATTGCTAAGCAATCTGGCTTCATATTTAAATGATGTCTTTATATGAAAAAGTCTCTCTTTTTCATTCTCTGCCCTTAAACAAGTTGACTGCCCTGAAATCCTGCCATAAGAATTATGGAAAATGTATGATTAATGGAATAGTTCCTTTTGGAACACATTTCATTTGATACAATGCTGCTCTTTTTTAGAAAAAATAAATAGAAAGGCTCTCTGTTTGGAGGTAAGGAGATAAGAAGACAATAATTTCCAGTATAAATGTGAACACAGCCATACATAATTGGTGTCTTTCCAAAAGCCAGATTGCTACTTTACCTCATGAAAAGTATTTTTAAAAAGTTTAAAAAACAAAACTAACAAAACACAAAACAATAAAATGTGAAGGAGAGATTTTAGCCGCTGTGAGTTCCATTCATCTTCATGCCTGGCTGCAGTCAGTGTCAAGAGAATTCCTCACCAACTCCCGTCTCCAGGATGTGTCAACACAGTGGTTTAAGCAACTTCCATTACCACACCTCCAATAATTAAAATAAAGGGAAATAACCCAGCAGCAGTCCAAGGATGAACATAAAATCAAGGCTTAAAACATTTTGGTGGGGTGAGTTGTTTGAAGGTTAACACACAGACAAACACACACACACACACACACACACACACACACACACACACACACATTTTGGCTGTCTTAAAAGAGAAAAGCAAAAGTGGGTACATGTTCACATATAGTTTCCAAATCTCTTCTAGTCAGAGGAGTCTCATCTAGACTCCATAATAATTTTCTTTCAGCCTCTAAAGGTTTTATAATCATTTTTCAATAGCCAGGACACCCAAGGGCATTTAACCATCAACAGATACATGTTCCGACAAATGGAAGAGAGAAAACTCCTAAAATAAAGGGTACTATAGATATTATATACCTTATGGGAAAAGGCCTGAAAGAAAATTCTCCAAAGTGTTAAATGTGTTTTTTCTGATTTCTTTTCTTTGTTTCTTTCTTTTTTTTTTTTTTCTGAGACAGGGTCTTGAGACCAGGCTGGTCTCAAGCTCCTAGGCTCAAGTGATCCTCCTGTCTTGGCCAACCAAAGTGCTGAGATTACAGATGTGAACCACAGTGCCCAGCCTAAATGTTTTTTCTGGACATAGGAGGACAGCTAATTTGATGGATTTATTTTAGTCTTTATTTTCTAATTTTCCTCCATGAGCATATTACTGTTTTTTAAAAATTTGTTTTTAGATTGGACAGCAAAAACTTTTGTTTCTTCTATTTCTATTCTTTTCTTATTCATTTTTTAGTTGTAAAAGTAATGTGAGAATAAATTTTCATTATAAAAATTTAAATGATATAAATATAGAGAATATAGAAACTCTAGAGGCATACTGTCCAACGGTAGCCACTAGCCACATGTGGCTATTAAACACTTGAAGTATGGCTAGTCGCAATTAAGGTGTGCTATGCGTATAATGTAAAATATTTGATTTAAAGTTTTTGATCTTAATTACATGATGAAATAATATTTTTGGATATACCCAGTTAGATTAAATATGTTACTGAGATTAATTTCCCCTGTTCCTTTTTGCTTTTTATAATGCAATAACTAGGAAATTAAAGATTAAATATAAAATTTGCTAGTAAAGTTAAATATATAGTCGAATTCAGAATATGCCAATACTGTTATGATGCTTTGTACATCTCTAGTATAAAAGTTAAAAGTCAAAACAGCCAAAAATAACTACATAGGGGGATTTATTCCTGGTATGCAAGGCTGGTTTAACATATGGAAATCAATCAATATCATACATCATATTAACAGACTGAAAGACAAAAATCAAATTATCTTATCAATTGATGCAGATGCAGCATTTGACAAAGTTCAAGATTTTTCTTGATAAAAACTCTTAACAGTTTAGACATAAAAGGAAAGTTCCTCAACTTAAAGGTCATCTATAAAAACTCCCAGCTAACATCCTAATCAAGGGGGGAAACTAATTAATTGTTCTTGATAATACTTTTAAACAAGAAGAAGAAATAAAAGGTATCCATTTGGAAATGAAGCAGTAAAATTATCTCTATTTTCAGATGACATGATCCTATATGTAGAAAACCCCAAAGGTTCCACCAGAAAACCATTAATATAATAAATAAATTTAGTAAAGTTGCAAGATATAAAATCAGTATACAAAATTTGTGACATTCTATATACAAATAATGACCTAGCTGAAAAAAAAAATCCCATTTACAATAGCATCAAAAAATAAAATAAAATATTTAAAAATAAATTTAACCAAGAAGGCAAAAGACCTCTGCAAGGCAAACTACAAAACAGTTAAAGAAATTGAAAAGAATACAAACAACTGTAAAGACATCCCATGTTCACAGATCAGCAGAATTAACATTGTTCAAGTGACCATACTACTCAAAGCAATCTACAGATTCAGCGCAATTCCTACCAAAATACCAATGACATTCTTCACAGAAATAGAAAAAAAATGTAAAATGTATCTAGAACTACACAACCCTCAACAGCCAAAGCAATCCTGAGCAAAAGGAAGAAAGCTGCAGGTATCACATGATCTGACCTCAAAATATACTACAAAGCTATAGTAACCCAAATAGCATGCTACAGGCATAAAAACAGACACATCGACCAGTATAACAGAATATAGAGCCCAGAAATAAATAAATCCAAGTCCAAATTAATTTTCAACAAGGGCACCAAGAAAACACAATGAGGAAGGGATAGTTTCTTCAACAAATGGTGCTGAGAAACTGGATTTAGTCCCAAAAATGAACAATGGGGACTATATTAAACTGAAAGGCTTCCACATAGCAAAGGAAGGAACCAACAAAATGAAAATACAATCTACAGATTGGGGAAAAAAATTTGTAAACCTTGTACCAGATTGGATGTTAATATTCAAAGTTTGTAAATAGCTCATACAAACATATATAACCTGCTTTTAAAATAGGCAAAGGACTTGACATAGATATTTCTACAAAAAGCACATAAAAATAGCTAACAGGTACATTAAAAGGTACTCAACATCCTTAATAATCAGAAAAATACAAATCAAGCCTGGATGCAGTGGCTCACCCCTATAATCCCAGCACTCTGGGATGCTGAAGAGGGCAGATTATTTGAGGTCAAGGGTTCGAGAGCATCCTGGCCAACATGGTGAAACCATGTCTCTACTAAAAATATAAAAAATAATTAGCTGGGCATGGTGGGGAATGCCTGTAATCCCAGCTACCTGGGAGGCTGAGGCAGGAGAATCGTTTGAACCCAGGGGTTGGAGGGCGCAGTGAGCCCTTGTCAAAAGAATATGTCTATATCAGGGTGGCTTTCTGGAGTGGGAAGAGAAATTCAAGACTCTTCAAACCGATGTTAATCTAACTCTACCTATATATTCTCTTCTAAAATCTTTATTCCAGTCACAGGGTTTAAGTGCTATATTTACCACTAGGTGGTGGTAACACACCAGGCACAGCCATCACAGTGCCCAGTCAGCTAGGGAAGAGAGGCGATGGAACACAAGATTGGAGGCAGGAAAGGCTGTGGCCATTTACCTCCCTGAACTAAAAATCCTTAGAAGGTAAAAATAAAGGCTACTGTATAGCCCTTTCAATAAGACATTATTGATAAGTTGGAACATTCTGCAATACGTTACTTCCACTGACATAATTGACAATCTGCATCCTACCTCAATAATTGACATTCTGCAACCTACCTCAATATTCTTCCATTTTTTCTTCACTAAAGATGAGCTACAAATACTTATAATAATACATCCCGAGACAAGCAGAGTTAACAGTTAAAATAATCCCTACAAAAATGCTTTACAAACACACAAGTGCCGGAGAAATACGGATTATGCTTGACTTCTTACGTTTTTATTCCAGGATGAGAATATTTAGAAGAGTGCTTTTCACTCCTGGAAATACCAAAGGATCACTTGGGGACTTTTTGCAGGAGATTTTCCAGATATTTAGGTGGGATTTACCCTCTGTGATAGTTCAATAAATAGTTACTGAGTGAATGAGTGATTTAATGAATGAATACGTAAGACAAGTGTGGAGTTGGTGAAATGAAAGGTCCTGACTTAGAGATAGACTCTTCTGGCTGGACAGTAGGCTGTGGGAAAGGAGGGCAAGGGAAGAGGGGGAGACACAAAGGATCTCCAGTCAGTGACAGGCACTGTCCTTCCAGAAAAGTTGGAGTTTGGGTAGTTGCAGTAACCCTGAAGCACCTGGACGTTAACAGACCAAGTGCAAAAGTCAGCAGTTTGAGAGTTTCCCTCCGAGAATACTGAGTTTATTAATTTCTGGTACCAGACCTTTATTCCAAGTTGAAGAGGCTTCTCCTACTTCTAATCTGTGGCTGGTAACCCTGCCTCAAGGATAAATACTATCCTTCTAATCCTAGGGTTTTCTAAGTATTTGCTTTCTCTGAAGATATGTTGGTCCTCTTTGGCTATGGACTAGAGGAAACCTACAGAGCATAACCCAGGACCACTTCTGCCCAGGGCAGTACCAATGACCCTTGGAATAAAGATGTTTTGCTCTTCAGTCAAACATCAGAAGCACCTGAGAAGCTTTGCAAAATCGTGTAGGCTCTGAAGTCCAGTCAACAGTTTATGTTTCAAAAGCCTTCCCTGGTGATTGATGAAGAGCCAGGGTTGAGAAAAATAACTAGAACCAGACCTCAAAGACTTGCTCCAGGGCCAGAGGGCACTGACCGCTACACCAATGCCAGGTCACCCTGTTCCCTGTCATATTGGGCTTATATAATACTGAGTTTTCAGTAGCTTGACCAATACCAGAAATGTTGCAATATTAAAGGCAAATTCGATAGCCCAGCTGCTCATTTATGGTCGGCTGGGGGGGACATCATTTTCTTTTTCCTAGCTTAATAATACTAATAGCTAATACTGATTGAATGATCACAATATTCTAGATTCCATTAAGCAATTTATATGCATTTATTCAATTTAACCCCCACAACCATCCTACGAGGCAGGAACTTTTATTACAGGTATATTTTACAGGTGAGAAAACTGAGGCTTATAAAGAAGTTGTGGATGGATCACTTAGTTTGGAAGGCGGCAGAATCATGACCAGAACCAACTTGTGTTTGAAACCAAAGCTTCTGTTCCTCCAGAGCACATATTTCTGTTATCTGTGGAGGCAAGCTTCATGAAAGAATCTGACTGATAATACCTATAGGTTATTGAAACAAAAGCCAATGCAGTTTGGAAGCAATAATAGTAGAAAATATAACAATCATTGTGTCGTTTCTGGCTTTAGTAGGAAAGAAATAGGTGGTGTCATCAAGGTGAGTTATTGCAAAGAGTTTAGTAGATTATTTATAAACCTATGGACAGCATTTTGTAAAAGCAACCAGAAAGGGTCTAGTACCCTGGAGCTGGTATATGTGGGAGCAGGGGAGGAAGCACTTGCTGGAAGCTGGAGAGAGGCAGGACTCTATGAAGGTGGCCTCATGACAGAGATTCATTGGGTAGAGGGAGCCACCCAAGAGGCATCTGGGGAATAATACCACAACCTGACTCTGCCTCACTCTTCTCCTGCACTGTGTTTCTCAGCCTCCAACTGACTTCTCCCTTGACCAAAATGCAGCCAAGGGGCAAGAAAGCCCTTGACTAGTCCACCTGAGTGAGTTAGCCCACCCAGTTACAGAGCAGGATGGACAGGGGAGCAGGGAAAGGAAGTTGGTGCTACCCAGAAGACTTATATTGACTTAAAATATATCTTTAGGTCCGGGCATGGTGGCTGATACCTATAATCCCAGCACTTTGGGAGGCCGAGGCAGGTGAATCACTTGAGGTCAGGTGTTCGAGACTAGCCTGGTCAACATAGTGAAACCCCGTCTCTACTAAAATTACAAAAATTAGCCAGGCATGGTGGAATGCACCTGTAATCCCAACTACTTGGGAGGCTGAGGCAGGAGAATCACTTGAACCCGGGATGGAGGTTGCAGTGAGCTGAGATCGAGCCACTGTACTCCAGCCTGGGTGAAAGAGTGTGACCCTGTCTCAAAAAAAAAAAAGTGTGTATATATAATATATATGTCATATATATGCAGACATATATCAGAATATATATATAATATATATAGTCTTTAGGTACTTTGGTTGAAAAATGAAAGGTATTACCCTCCAAAATAATGATTAGCAATCACAAATAAAACTGTCCTAGTAAGCACCTATTACAGTGTGCACTTTAACTGCATTATGTTATTCTATGTTTATAATACCTCTTCAAGACATGCCTTATTTACTGGGTCTCAGAAAAATGCAGTACCTCTTCCAAGGTATATAGTTAGTACCTGGCCAAGCTTAGATTCTAACTCCAAAACCTGTTTTATTTTCACCATAAAACACTGAAAATGAGCCAAACTGAAAATGACTAAGCAAATAATTTTATCTAGAAAGACCTGAAAGAGTAAGAAGAAAAAATATAATTAATATTTTTTAGATAAATCATTTTTATAACATGATAATTCAAAGCATAAAAAACATTGACGTTGCTCAGTCTTCTCTCATTTTTCTCTTTAAAAGGAAATACTCCAATGTAATGGCACACTCAAAAGAAGTTAATAATTGGCCTGTCTTGCTGAATCAGTTTAGACTTACCTAATTTGTTTTGTTGACTTTCACTCCTTCACTGGGGTGGATGGAGAGAGATATATTTACACAGGGCTGTGTTTTAACATAAACTGAGGTGGGGTTCCTGAAGCTGGGCTCCCCAAAGGAACAGAATAGGCAGGGTATAGTGCAACCATGGCATGACTGCCTCAGACCGACTCGATGCCTTTCTCAAAGTCCTAATAACAGAATCAACCTTTAGCTGGCACATTTCCTAGCATAGTGCCATTTTAATCCACGAGCCCAAATTAGTTTGTCAGATGGGTTGGTGAGCTCTCTCCTTACATGGAGCAAAACAAGAACAGAAGGAAGGATATAAGTCAGGGGAGAGGATGTGAGAAAGACCTAGATCTCAAAACATTTCAAGGAGGGAGCTCTTTTGTGTGTGTGTATTGTGTGAGGCAATCTAGTGGGCAGACAAGGCAGAAACTAAGGAAACAGGAGATTCATGACTAAATCTGCATAATTACATCTGGCACTAGCCACAGGCAAGAGTCATTCTGTCAGCTCACCTGTTTCCAAGCCTTGCCTCTGATTTAATACAATGCTCCTTGTTTGATTAATTAATGTTAGTTGCTTATTGTCTTACTAAACTTTTCATAGGACAATGTCTTATGTTTTCTGCTATACTGTAAATGTATCTTTTATGTTGCACATAGCACAATGTTGTGCCACTGTTAGGATAATCGGTAGCTAAATGTATGAGTGGAATGAAGGAATGGTAGTTAAGAATCTTTGCAGACTAGGGCAGAGATAGGAAGGTGTTGGGGGAGTCTGAGACAGGCATCAGGTTTCACCTCATAGCATTCCTTAGGAATGATTGCTCATTCAGACAACTCCAATTTCCTGGTTTTCTTCTTTGGGTTAAAATGTGTATACCTCTTCTCTCAGAGTCTGTTCCCTGGAAGCAGCTCATCTTCCTTGGGGGCTGTCCTTTACCCCAAGGTTGTCCTCACCTCCTGTGCTCCTCCACCACGCCAAGAGTCTCCAGGCCTCTGCTCCTTTATTTTTCCAGCTCTAGGGGGAAATTGCCTTTTGTGAAAAGTAATAGATAGAAACAAGTAAGAAACAGTAAAATTGTTTAATATATTTATGATTTCTTCTTGTCATTACTTACTGGATTAGAAAAAGAAATAAAATATATACTTTATTTCCCAGAAAAAGTTTCTGCATTTAAATATCCTAAGAATCGAGTCTGTACAGGATTTGGAGTCCAGATTTGTGACTATTATAGAAGAGAAGGTTACATACATGGTTTTCAAAATTGCTTTAGCCATAAAATTCTTACCACTCTTCCCTTGTGCTGTCCCTGAGGGGAATCAATAAAGAACACTTGAAATCTGTTTCTAGATGATTGGAAAAGGTAGAACTCCAAACAGTGCCAGTTAGTGGGGTGCTAAGTTAGTTGGCCATCAGGCTGAGGAGATATGGTATCACTGGCTGTTATATTTAAGTCAGTATTATGGTACACATTGGTGGGGGATAATCTATTAATGGTTAGAAATATTGGTCTTGATGAAGTCTGGATTCAGATTCCACCGCTGCTTAGCTGTGTGATATTGGATTAGTTGCTTAACCTAGCAACACTTCAATTTGCTTATCTGTGATATGGGGATACTAATATCAACCACTTCATAAAGTTATTTTATAAAAATGAAACAACATAATGCATGTAAAGCTCTTAGCCCTGCATCTGGCACATGATAAACATTCAATAAATATTAGCTAACATTTGTATAATCATATCTCTTGACAGTTTGAATTGATTTCCATTTATGCATAGTGTAGAAAACTTATTGTCCAATACAAATCCAAACTACTTTTGATTACTTTAGTTGAAGTTCACCAGGGAGACACCTGAAATCGAAGAAAGATTTGGGTTTGCTTGTTGCAACAAGAGACAGCATGACTTTGGGAACTGTGAGGTATCTCATAAGAGGATTTCAGAAAGAAGTTATTATAAGAGTTGTGTTTGTGTTAGATGAGTCTGCAAAGGGTTTAAGGAAGTAGAGCTTTGCCTAGGAATGTATGCTGTCAGTAAGCAGGGGCAATTCTATGATTGGGCATTTTAATAGCATTTCTCAAGAAGGCAAGAGGAATAAAGTGGAAATGAACCTGTAATTGGTAAAGAAGCAGCAGTTACTCATTTAACCAGATATTGTAGTTATCTTTTCTGTGCAGCAAATTATCCCAAAACTTAGCAGCTTAAAACAACCGCCAGTTAGTTGTCTCTCACTCTTTCTAAGGATCAGATATCCAGGAAAGGATTAGCTGCATAGTTCTGGCTCAGGGTGTTTCTTGAGGTCTCACTGAAGCTGTCTGCTGGAGCTGCAGTCCTAGAAGACTGGAGCCAAAGTTGAGCTTCCAACTCTTTCAAGTGGCTGTTGACAGAAGGCTCCAGTTCCTGTCTACAGGACTGCTCGTGACATGGCATACCCCATTGTGAGGGAGAAGAGAGCACAGAAGGAATAAGGTCCAAAGAGTTTTATGATAGAGTCTTAGAACAACACATTGTCACCTCCACCTGATTCTATTCATTAGAATGAAGTCACTAAGTCCAGCCACCCAAAGGAGGGAAAGCTCTACCTCCTGAGGGGAAGAGGATTCAAAAACTGCGGACATTTTTTTCACACTTCCACATTAGGAAAGTATGATGTTTGGTCACTTTTGTGATTTGAACAATGATCATGTAGGTGGACATGTGTGTATGCATGCTCTGACATGATTACAGAGTGGCCATGTTTTTCTTAATCCATTATGGTCACACAGCAGATTTGTGTAATGTTGATATTTTAGGAAGCTATTTAAGTTTAACAAAGAACATCTGAACTTGCTGTGAGTGTCAGATCAACTCCTGGATTGATCCGATTTATTTAGGGACTGATTTATTTCTCCATACTGTCCATAATAATTTCAACATTAAGGACTGTGGTCCTAGACACAACGGTATGGCTCACAGACCATTTTCCAGGTATTTCCTTTCTACTTGAGTAACAGAATCTGAGCTTTATTTGGCATACATCTCAAGGCAAGTATCCCCTTCCCTGCTGCTAGTCTAGGTTTCACAGGTGACCTAGTTCTGGTGAAAAGTTGTAAAGGGACATCACCAGGATGCTTTCTAGGAAAGATTGCTTTCCATGAAAAGAAGGAGGCACGTGAATGGGAATGTCCTATTTAGTACTTTTCTGGATTTTTGTGTTTGTGTGAGGATGAGATGTTTGCAACTGCAGCAGCCATCTTGCTAGCATGAGAGGAAGGAATAAAAGCCAGCCCAAAGTCCTGACATCACTAGGGTCCTAGACCAAGGCCAGCAATCACCAACCTCTAAACTTCTTGCTATTTTGGATTTTTTTAAACACACACACACACACACAGTTTTATTTTAGAGTATTTCTGTTTCTTGGATGAAAAATTTCTAACTGTCATAAGGAATCTCCTCAAGATAAATTTGATTGTTTGCTCTAGGAATTTTGTATAAAACAATAAAAGAGAATAAAAATTGTTTCTATGAAGAAACAAGAAAGCTGTCACTTTGTATGAGGCACAGTATAACAGAATTACCTATGCACTTTGGGTGTTCTCATCATATTCCTACATAATCCCTCTATGGTATTAAAACATTCCCTATTCACAAAAGTTTAAACTGAGATCTAGATGGGGTTAGTAACTTATTATGGTCAGCTGCTAAATATCAGAGCCAGAATTCAACTAATGTCTATTAGACTCAGACCCCAAATTTGCTTGCTAGCACTGGCCTGATTTAAAGCAGCACGTGATTAAAGTATTATTCTAGTTGTCTCTCTGATAAATGACATTGGCTAGCATTCCTTTATAACATCTCTCATCTCTAGTGGAGAAATTGATAAGGAAATATGAGAAGACCAAAACTAGAGGAGCAGTTGACCTTATAGAAATGCTAAGGGAATTCAAAGGGACTTGAAAAATAGATAAGCTTTAAAATATGAAAAATGCTACTTTTAAATCAAAAGTGACATTACAATTTTAGAGACTAAAACATGATGTTCAAGAAAATGTCTTTCATTGAAAGAATACACAAATGTGGACTGGTAATTCTTCATAGAGTATGTTTTTGCTGAGAATAAATTAGCCTAGATTTAATGTTTACTCTTCTTTTTGGAAAGTAGAGTTATTTGGGGACAAAAGATTATTGATATAAAAGTTGGTTAAACACTCACAGGAAGCAGTGAGCTAACGTGCAACCTTGAGAATGTATGCTTCTCTCACAGATCTTTGCAATCCTTGGGTCATGAGATCCCCTCATGAGCCCATTCCACGGGGGCCTTCTGATACACAGAGCTGCGTGGAGTCTCAGCAGAGCAGCTGCTCAGGCACACACAGAGATGCAGGATCCTTAGATATTCGAGTTCTCTGGGCTTTCCAGCAAAAGTAGCTGCAACTCCAGCAAAGCGGGAGGTTAGACCCTGGTACATTTCTCTAGAAAAAAGACTGAATCCAGGGGGCTGAGGAGTGACAGCCTGCAGGCCCCATTTCCATGGCACCTCACAGGATAAGACCCACTGCCTTGGAATTCCAGTCAGCCACCAGTAGCAGCATTGCACTGCACTTCCCTGCGATGGAGCTCCCAGGTGTAGGGGCGGGCTGCCATCTTTGCTCTTTGGGCAACTTAGCCATTCCTGTCTTCAGGCTTTGGAGAAGTCTGCTTCCCTGGGTGTGGGAGATTTCCTTGGCTCTGTGTTACTCCCAGGTGGGCTGTTGTCCTGCCTTGCTTTTCTCCATTCTTAGTGAGTTAAGTTGTTTCCTTAATTAGTCCCAATGCACATACCTGGATGCTTCAGTTGAAGGTGTTGTATTTACTTGCCCCTTCTCTTTTTCTCCATGAAAGCCATGCACACTAGCCAGGGACAAAGATAGTACCCAAGCACAGCACAGCTGCTCTGTGAAAATGTGAACAAACTGTTTTTTTAAGTGAGTTCCCAATCCCATTCCTCCTTATTGGGTGGGAACTCCCAACTGAGGTCTCCAGCCACCTCCTACAATTATATTTGGGCCAGCAACAGGTCTGTACCTCCATGGTACAGAGCTTTCAGAGGAGGGGCAGGCTGCCATCTTTGCTCTTTTGCAGCTTTCACTGGTGATACCTCCAGGTGCTGGAAAATCCGAGGAGACTAGAAATAGGAGTAGGCCACCAGCATACTGCAGCAGTCCCACAGAAAAGTGGCCAGACTGTTGCTTAGGTGCCTGTGCCCATATCTCCTCACTAGGCAGCTCCTTCAGGCCTGGGACCCCAGCCACCTGCTGCCAGAGCTATCAAGCCAGTAGCAATTCAACAACTCCCTGAACAGTGTCTCCAGGGGAAACTAAATGCCTTTCTACCACTGCCTCTGCAGTGAAACTGCATTTACTACCCTTGGACCAATGAAGGAGCAAAGACCATAAGTGCTTTAACCATACCTCCAACAAGCTGCAATTGACCCAAGGAGAGGAGGCCAGTTTGTCTCCCATGGGTCTCACACACCCAGCACTGCTTGTCACCAGGCAGGGACCCCTGGCTTGGACCCACAGCACAGACCCTCCATCCTGAGATGATTGTACTGAGTAATTACTGACCTGCATCTCTCTGGGTTGGAGCCCCTGGGAGACAAGCAAAAGACCCTTGGCCACAACCACTACTAAGGTTCTTTACTCTGCTGCCTACAAGTTGGGGAAGGAACATAAACACTGAGATTGTCCCAGAGCTGCAGTGGGCAGCCCAGGAGTGCCAAGCCATGATCAGCCACCAGCACTCAATGGGGAGAGGCACTCACACTTTCAGAGTGCTGAGAGGGAACATACCTGCAACTGTGCAGAAACATAGGGGAGCCGCACAGCTGAGCAAGAGTCCACCAACTAATAAGCCTAGGTGACACCTATTGGATCACACCCCAAAGCTTCAACACCAAAAATGCCTTGCTAATACACCCCATTCTGAAACCAGAGACAAGAAATCAGCTTCAAATAAAGACCCTGCACAAAGTCTTGGTCTGGTGAAAACATCAAAAAAGAAGTCTATTGACTGCTGTAAAGGAACATCCACATGCAGAGATGAAAAAGAAAAAAGTCCAGAACTCCAGTAACTCAAATGGCCAGAGTGTTGTATGTCCTCCAAATGACTGTACTAGTTCTCCAACAAAAGTTCTTAACAAGGCTGAACTGGCTGTAATGATTGAAGTAAAACTAAGAATATGGATAGGAAAGAAGACCATCAGATTCAGAAAGACAGCAAAACCTAATCCAAGGAAAATAAGAATCACCATAAAGTGATACAGGAGCTGAAGGATAAAACAGCTGGTATAAAAAAGAGCCTGATGGGTCTAAAAGAGCTGAATAACACAATACAAGAATTTCACAATGCAGTCACAAGTATTAATGCAGAATAAATCAAGCTTAGGAAAGGATCTCAGAATCTCACATGAAAATAAAGAAAAAAGAATAAAAATAGAAAGGAATGAACAAAACCTCTCAGAAGTCTCGGATTATGTAAAGAGGTGAAATCCACTAATCACTGTTATCACCGAAAGGGAGGGGGAGAAGCAAACAACTTGGAAAATATATCTCAGAACATTGTCCCTGAAAGCTTCCCCAACCTTGCTAGAGAGGCTAAGAGTCAAATTCAAGAAATGTAGAGAAGTGCAACATTCTACACAGGAAGATCATCCCCAAGACACATAATCATCAACTTCTCCAAGGCTGAAATAAAAGAAAGAATGTTAAAGACAGGTAGAGAAAAAGGGCAGCTCAACTACAAAGGGAACACCATCAGGCTAACAGCAGACTTCTCAACTGAAACTCTACAGGCCAGAAGATACTAGAGGCTTAGATTCAACATTCTTAAGGAAAAAAATCTTTAACCAAGAATTTTTATATCCAGTCAAATAAAGCTTCCTAAGTGAAGGAGGAATAAGATCCTTTGCAAATAAGCAAATGTTGAGGGAGTTTGTTACCACCAGACCTGCCTTATGAGAAATCTCGAAAGGTGCACTAAATATGGAAAGAAAAGTCTGCTATCAGCTAATACAAAAACACATATAAACACACAAACCAGTATCACTATCACTGTAAAGCAACTGCACAAACAAGGCAACATGGTAACCAGCTAACAACACAATGACATGATCCAATCCACACATATCAATACTAACCTTGAATGTAAACAGGCTAAATACCCTACTTAAAAGGCATAGAGTGGCAAGTTGGAGAAAAAAGCAAGACCTAGTGATATGCTGTCCTCAAGAGACCCATTTCACACAAAATGACACCCATAGACTCAAAATAAAGCCTATTTTGAGGGATGGAGAAACATCTACCAAGCAAATGGAAAACAGAAAAAAGCAGGGGTTGCAATCCTAATTTCAGACAAAAGAAACTTCAAACCAACAAAGATTAAAAAAAGACAAGGACATTGCATAATGGTAAAGGGTTCAATTCAATAAGAAGACTTAACTACCCTAAATAGATATGCATCAAACACAGGAGCACTCAGATTCATGAAGCAAGTTCTTAGAGACCTACGACAAGACACAGACTCTCATACAATAGTAGTGGGAGATTTCAACACTCTGTTGACAATATTAGACAGATCTTTGAGGCAGAAAATTAGCAGAGATATTCAGGATCTGAACTAAACATTGGACCAAATGGATCTGATACACTTCTACAGAACTCTCCACACCAAAACAACAGAGTATACATTCTTCTCTTTGCTATATGGCACATACCCTAAAATTGACCATGTAATTGGACATAGAACAATCCTTAGCAAATGCAAAAAATATCCACATCATACCAAACACACTCTCAGACCACAGTGCAATAAAAACAGAAGTCAAGACTGAGAAAATAATTCAAAACCATGCAATTATGTGAAAATTAAACAATGTGCTCCTGAATTATTTTTGGGCAAGTAATGAAATTAGGCAGAAATCAATAAGCTTTTGAAACTAATGAGAACAAAGATACCACATTCCAGAATCTCTGGGACATAACTAAGGCAGTGTTCAAAGGGAAATTCATTGCACTAAATGCCCATATAAAAAAGTCAGAAAGATCTCAAGTTAACAACCTAATATCACAACTGAAAAAAAAAGTCAGAAAGATCTCAAGTTAACAATCTAATATCACAACTGAAAAAAATATGTCAGAAAGATCTCAAGTTAACAACCTAATATCACAACTGAAAAAAATTAGAGAAGCAAGAAAAAATCAACCCCCAAACTAGCAGAAGACAAGAAATAACCAAAATCAAACCTTAACTGAAGGAAATTGAGACATGAAAAGCCATTCAAAAGATCAGTGAATCTGAGAGTTTGTTTTTTGAAAAAAAATTAATAAGATAGACCACTAGCTTAAATAACAAAGAAGAAAAGATCCAAATAAACACAATTTGAAATGATGAAGGGAATGTTACCACTGACCCCATGGGACTATAAATAACCATCAGAAACTACAACAAACACCTCTACACACACAAACTAGAAAACCTAGAAGAGATGGATAAATTCCTGGACACATACACTCTCCCAAGACTGAACTAGAAAGAAATTGATTTCCTAAATAGACCGACAACGAGTTCTAAAATTGAATTAGTAATAAATATCTGACTAACCAAAATAAAGCCTAGGACCTGATGGATTCACAAATTCTACCAGATGTGCAAAGAAGAGCTGCTATCATTCTTACAAAAACTATTCCAAAAAATTGAGGAGACAGTACTCCTCCCCAACTCATTCTATGAGGCCAGCATTATTCTGATACCAAAAACTGTCATAGACACAACAAGAAAAGAAAACTTCAGGCCAATATACTTGATTAATATCAATACAAAAATCTTCAACAAAATACTTGCAAATCAAATCCAGCAGCACATCAAAAAGCTAATCCACCATGATCAAGTAGGCTTAATCCCTGGGATACCCAAGGTTGGTTCAACATATGCAAATCAATAAATGTGATTCATCACATAAACAGAACTAAAGAAAAAACACATTTTTATCTCAGTAGATGCAGAAAAGGCTTTTGATAAAATTCAACATGACTTCATGTTAAAACTCTCAATAAACTAGGTATTGAAGGGACGTACTTCAAAATAATAAGAGCCATTTATGACAAGCCCACACCCAACATTATACTGAATAGGCAAAAGCTGGAACCATTCCCCTTGAACACCAGCACAAGACAAGGATGCCCTCTTTCACCACTCCTATTCAACATAGTATTGGAAGTCCTAGCCACAGTAATCGGGCAAGAAAAGAAATAAAAGGCATCCAAATAGGAAGAGAGGAAGTCAAGCTATCTGTTCACAGATGACATAATTCTGTATCTAAGAAAACCCCATAGTCTCAGCCCAAAAGCTCCTCAGTTGATAAACAACTTCAGCAAAGTCACAGGATACAAAATTACTGTGCAAAAATCACTAGCATTCCTATATACCAACAATAACCAAGCTAAGAGTGAAATCAGAAAGGAATCTCATTCACAATTGCCACAAAAAGAATAAAATACATAGGAATACAGCTAACCAGGGAGGTGAAAGATGTCCACAATGAGAATTACAAAACACTGCTCAAAGAAATCAGAGATAACACAAACAAATGGAAAAAACATTCCATGTTCATGGATAGGAAAAATTAATATCATTGAAATGGCCATATCACCCAAACCAATTTACAGATTCAGTGCTATTCTTATCAATCTACCAGACATTCTTCAACTAGAAAAAAATATTTTAAAATTTACATGGAACCAAAAAACAACCTGAATAGCCAACACAATCCTAAGGGGAAAAAAATCAAAAACAAACAAACAAACAAACAAACAGAAAAGCAAAGCTGGAGGAATCGTGTTACCTAACTTCAAACTATACTACAGGGTGACAGTAACCAAAATAGCATGGTATTGATACAAAAACAGGCACATAGACCAATGGAACAGAATAGAGAACCCAGATATAAAGCTGTACATCTATGACCACCTGATCTTCAACAAAAACAAGCAATGGGGAAAAGTTTCTCTATTCAATAAATGGTACTGGGATAACTGGCCAGCCATACGCAGAAAATTAAAACTGGACCCCTTCCTTATGCCATATACAAAAATTAACTCAAGATGAATTAAAGACTCAAATGTAAAACTCAAAACTATAAAAACTCTGGAAGACAACCTAGGCAATACCATCCTGGACATAGGAATGGGCAAAGATTTTATGACAAAGGCACCAAAAGCGATTGCAACATAAGGAAAAACTGACAAATGGAATCTAATTAAACTCAAGAGCTTCAGCACAGCAAAAGGTACTATCAACAGAATACAAAAACAACCTATAGAATGGGAGAAAATAGTTACAAACTGTGCATCTGACAAAGGTCTAATATCCAGTGTCCATAAGAAACTTAAACAAATTTACAAGATAAAAACAAACAACCCCATTAAAAAGTAGGCAAAAAGCATGAACAGACACTTCTCAAAAGAAGAATACATGTGGCCAACAATCATGTGGAAAAAGTTCAACATCACTGATCATTAGAAAAATGCGAATTGAAACCACAATGAGATACAATCTCATACCAGTCAGAATGGCTACTATTAAAAAGTAAAGAAAAAAAAAAAACAGATGCTGGCGAGGTTGTGGAGAAAAGGCAATGCTTATACACTCTTGGTGGGAGTGTAAATTAGCTCAACCTTTGTGGAAGACAGTGTGGTGATTCCTCAAAAACCTAAAGTCAGAACTATCATTTTACCCAGCAATCCCATTACCGGGTATATACCCAAAGCAATATAGATTGTTCTGTATAGAGACATATGCACACACATATTCGTTGCAGCACATTTCGCAACAGCAAAGACATGATATCAACCTAAATGCCCATCAGTGGTAGACTGGATAAAGAAAATGTGGTATATATACACCATGGAATACTATGCAACCATAAAAAAGGAATGAGATTAGTCTTTTGCAGGAACATGGATGGGGCTAGAGGCTATTTTCCTCAGTAAACTAACACAGGAACAGAAAACCAACTACTGCATGTTCTCACTTGTAAGTGGGAGGTAAATGATGAGCATGAACACAAGGAAACAACAGATACTGGGCTGTTCTTGAGAGTGAAGGTTGGAAGGAGGGAGAAGAGCAGCAAAGATAACTATTGAGTACTGGCTTAATTCCCAGGTGACTAAATAATCTGTACAACAAACCTCCATGAAATGAGTTTACCTATGTAACAAACCTTCACATGTACCCCTGAACCTAAAGTAAGCATTAAAAATAATGAGCAGAATTTTATAATTGTTCTGAGATAATTATCTTTGGCTACAAAGATTAATAACAAAGGTGATGCCAGTCTGAGTTTGGACAGGCAGTTAGTTGCTGGGCAGATATCCTCACAGAAGTATTTTTAAGGTTGTGATGACCTTTCTGCATCATTGTGGTTTCTGTAGAGTCTTTTGTGGGAGTTTTTGTTATCTGGCATATTAGTGTGAGAAGCCTCTCTTCATAGCCCTCCCCATCTCTATTTGTCAGGGGTTTTTGTGTTTATTTGTTTGTTTTAAACATACACGATTCCATTTTGATTCTGATCACTTTCATATTTCTCTTTTTGATTAAGATTGTTCTCTGAAGGTATCACAGATCAATCATCCTGTAGTTAGGTTTTGATTGTCCTTCAGTACCCAAATGAACCTGCGCTGAGTTGCTGGTCTGTTCCACGTTGGAGAGAGTGACTGGCAACTAAGAGTCAATGTCAAACTCCATTTAGCAACATTTCAGCAATAAGGGAAATTTGAATGAACAGCTCTCCAGCCACTCCTCAGGTGGCTCTTCTCTTTTAAAGATCGGATAATATGGGGATGAAAGACTATGGAAAAAAAAAAAGATTGTGGAGAATCTATGATATTCTAAGCCTATTGGAACAGAAACTGTCTCAGAATCATTTTAGTATCTGACCCCACCACCAATATCCCGGCACCTAGGCCCACAGTAGAAACTAATAAAAAATCTCGTTGAATGAATAAAAGATTTATTGCCTAATTAAGTAAATGAATGATCACTCACACTTGTGACATTTGTAACTTTTAGGCGATCCTGTGAACTGAGTTTTCCAGACTCCAGTTCGATTCAGTCAGTTCTCTTCTTTCTCAAAGCCCAGCCAAGCCTTCTTGATCCCATTCTGATCCTTCACACTGGAGGACTAGTCAAGCAGTTAATCACAGCTGGTGGTTTCTTCAGCTGCAAAGGGAACTGTCGCTCTCACTGTGACTCAGCTCTTTTCCACTGCTTGTAGGAATTGCTGTTTGTTGAATAAATCTGGTCGAGTTTGACAAGAAAGGTCTCCTAGGAAGTGTTAAAATAAATAAGATCTTGGTAAGGTGTCTCCTAGACATGTGAAATAAACAAAACAAAAAAAACACTTGATAAAAAGAATTGTTTGATTAATGGGCTATCCTTTGATTAAAATTGTAAGCATTTGATTTAAAACTGGTTGGTAGAACTTTCACTTACTAAGTAGTTTACATTCAGGTATCAGTATTGTCTTTGAAGTGTAAGAAGGTGGTCATCTTTTTGCTGTATGCTTAAAAGGATTTGTGAGTGAGTGTTGGCTGGAGTGCCCAGACTCTGACTCTATATGGAGAGTCACCCTTGCAGTACTTGGGCAGCCCCATGTCTAAATACTTTGTTCCTTTCAATATCATTATGTTTCCCTGCCTCTTCATGACTGGCCCCCTTCTTGGGATGTTACAGAACTACCCTCAGTTGCCCAGTGAGCCACTGATGTAACAGAATGTGTACCTGCCCTTACAGTGTCCTCCAGGACCCACTTTCTCATGTCCTGTGTTTTTCTGGACACATTTGGTACTCCTATACACACACTTTCTTCACTCCTCCTTGTTGACCCTGCCTGGAGAGGAGAGATCCTATAATATTCCTTTCCGTTAGAGACCCCTTTTGTGTTCATTTCATAGGGCTGCCATAACAAGGTACACAAACTTGGTAGCTTAAAATAACTGAAATTTGTTCTCTCATGGTTTCTGAACACCAGAAGTCCAAAATCAAAGTGTTATCAGGATTGGATACTCCTGGAGTCTCTGAGGTAGAATCTGTTCCATGCCTTTCCCCTAGCTTCTGGTAGTTCCCAGCAATCTTTGGCATCCTTTGGCTTGTGGATGTATCACTCCAATCTCTGCCCCTGTGGTCACATGCTGTTCTCCTCTGTGTTCCTCTTTGCATCTTCACCTAGCCTTCATATAAGGACACTAATCTTTGAATTTAGAGCTCACTCTAATTCAATATGACCTCATCTTAACTACTTGCATTACATCTGCAAGGACCCTATTCTCAAATAAGGCCACATTCTGAGGTTCTGGCATACATGAATTTTGGAGGAACACTATTCAATCCAATACACCTCCTTTCTTCCCAGCCGGGTCTTACAAGAACACAAGGCATCATTCGAGCTTTCTTGAGATTTTGCCCACACCCTAAGCCTATATATATATGTGCAAGCCCATTTATCTAAAGAGAAAAGAACTAGAAAGCTAGGCTTTCGTCATTTGAATGCACATTTAAGAGTAGCAGCTCAGAGAAAATAATATGTGTATAAATTATTCAAAGCTTGCCTGGTGGTATCCTAATAAGGGTAGTTACCTTGCAGTGGGCAGGCTTATCACTGATCTTCAGTAATGATAAAAAAAAAAGCTAACACTTGTTGATCATAAACAGGTTTTTAGGGACTATTTCAAGTCTTTTATAAATGGTATCTCATTAAATCTTTGTAACAGTTTTGTGAAAGAAGTACTAAATTGGTATTATCCTCATTTTACAGGTGAAGAAACGGAGACTTGCAGAAATTAGTTTACCAAAGGTAACAATATTCTTAAATGGATGTCAGAGTCCAGAGACGAAACTTTTAAACACTTCAATGTGGTCTCCTTATAAAAAATACATTGTCTTCTCCATTTGGCAGATGAGAAAAAATGTGGGTACAAGAAATTAAGTCATTTGTCTGAAGTGTTATAGCCGATACATCTGAAATGAAAATCCTGATCTGTTTTCCCTTAAATCTAAATTCTTTTTATAGCACCTGACTGCAAGTTTGTTTCTACAGGGGCCCAGGTGAGGACAGCAATGGAGGAAAGCAGGTAACTGCCTCTTTGAGGATTCAGCAGATCAAAAAAAGAAAAAAACGAGATTGAACCATGAGTAATAACCTCAATGGTTTGCCAAGAGTTTGCTAAACCCACACTAGCCTGACTATGCCTGAGTTTGCATTTGGGAGCCCTTTCTTTCCTTTTGATGCTGAGATTCTGTGAGCAAGACACTGCCTTCGGCTCCATGGATGTCCTCAGAGGACACAGAAACTCCCATTTAGGGGGCTTCATGATGATAATATTGACTATACTGATACTTAATGTAAACTACTTAGTAAATGAAAGTTCTACCAGGCAGAACTTTTAAATACTTAAAATTGTAAGTATTTAAACTTAATACTTATAATTTTAATGAAGGGATATTCCATTACTTGATTAAATGATGATGGCTCAACTTAGAACTTGATGTTAGGACTCAGACCACTTGCTGGTTTCCAGCTCATTTCCTTTCCTCTTTTTTTCCTTTTTCCTTCTTCTTATGTATCCCCTTTGTTCAACTTTTTATAAATATTTCCACAATCCACCAATAGGTTTCATGTCACCCATGTAGAATATCATTTCCGCTTTGAGAATACCTTGAGGTTTATTTTAAATTGTGTCTCAGTCTCTTTCTCTAAAATGAACAATATCATCTGCTTTGTAAGAGTTTTATAATCAAATGAGATAATTATTTAGTAATCTAAGAAACATTAGCTATGATTAATTGAAGGAACATTGAGTTAAAAAGAGAAAGCTATACAGCATAATTTAACCAACGTAATTTCTAGCAAATTACAGACCATAATTTCAGATAAAAGGAGGTTACCTACTCTCCTTACACAATGGCACAAATTTGGCCAGATCTCTGACTTTCAAGCATCTTTTGATATAAAATATCCTGTTCTACTTTTTTCATAAAGCACTGAAATATTTCAGAAATTCTTCCATTTCAGTGTCCAAGTTACATTTCCAACACTAGGTCTCGAATATGGAAGTGACATCAACAACAACAATGCCAAAACCCTTTACCAGTCTATGCATTGATTTTTAATTTATTTAATTAATTCGCCGTAGTTTAGGCGGAGTTAAACCTTTTTATTCTAAAATTAGAAGTTCTTCATTTTGAAGAAATCCAGGACAAACCACAGCTTCTTGTCAGTTTAGACCTCTCTTACACAATTATAGCTCTGACCTCAATTTAGCCACCAGCTTCCTCATAGTTATATAATTCCTGGTCTCGTCCTCAGTCAGCACTGTCATAAGACTCAATCTTGTCACAAAACTTCATTCCTAGGACCAAAATAGATATATATATATATATACAAGGCCACAGTGTTGTCTGACCATAGTTCTTCAACAACGTCCAGGGCTCTTTCCTCCAGAGGTGTGTTTAGCTGAGCAACCTCAGATTTCATATCAGACAGGCACCTACTCCTTAAGGTTCAATTGGACTCTTCCTTTTGCTTTTATCCCTTAGAATAAATGCACATTTTATACTTACACATTTCCATTTTTTCCAGGCAAATTATAGAAGAAGTGAGAGAGCACACCTATGTTATCTGAGAGGAAACTGGCAAAGACAAGCCAGCCCTCTGAGGATGCTATGCTTTACCTCGATAATGACACAAAAAGTGAGAGGATGCAGTGCCAGTCTTGGAAGGACAGAAGGTACAGGGGCATATCTCACAAAGCATAGTCTTTGGAATGAACTAGGGTGATCTAATACATGGTTTTGAGCTGTGTTTCTTAAACTATCCGTGATGAAGACCCATTCTATTCCTCCTCCAGTCCATCATGGACTGATCCTTTTATAAAATATAATAAAAATGGGTTACTAGAAAAATAAAATGGAAAGCAAAATACTAGTCCATATTTTTATGACAGTTAACAGATATAAACTTAATTTGTCAAGTTTCTATAGAAGTTTCTAAACACTCTTAGTTTTGAGGTCCATCTCCTCATGGACCACTCATAATCAGAGGATTGATGCTGGGCTAGGACCACGCTTTGGGTGGCACTGCTAGTATGGAAGAATAGTGGTCCCAGATAGGCTTCACACTGGGTCGCTTAGGAAGATGTCCCAAAACTTGTGTTTATTGAAAGGGGAATCATGTGGATGTTGTTCTGGTATTGTGTTTTGTAACGGCTTCTCAATTCTTTCTAATGTGCAGTGAAGTTGAAAAACATTGCTCCAGAATAACAGGCCTTGTTGTTATTTAAGCTTCATTTCTGTCAATTACTGACAAACAGCCAGATCTACATAAAGAATAATAACCCTGAAGGTACAGACAGCTTAGACATTCTATCCCTGTCCAGCTAAATTATATAAATAAAATTCTAGCTTTTATTTTTTAGAGATAGCCCTGGTAGTCATTAAAAAAAAAAACTCTTAAGGAATTTCTTTAAGACAAAATGACATTCTTTGCTCTGATATCAGCATTGATTAACCATTTGATCTAAATTTGTTTCCTGTGTGAATTTCCCAGAAGGAGGTACATTTTACAGTATGGTACACATGGACCTGTGTGTAAAACCAGACTTCATTTTACTACCTGTGGGAACAGGGGCAAGTTATCTAAAATCTCTGACTTCAGTTTCTTTTTTATTAAGTTCAGGAATACATGTGCAGGTTTGTTACGTAGGTAAACATGTGTCATGGGGTGGTATTGTGCAGATTATTTCATCATTCAGTTATTAAGCCTAGTACCCATTAGTTATTTTTCCTGATACTTTCCCTCCTCCCACCCTCTACCCTCTTGTAAGCCCCAGTGTGTGTTCTTCCCCTCTACATGTCCATGTGTTCTCATCATTTAGCTCCCACTTATAAGTGAGAACATGTGGCATTTGGTTTTCTGTTCCTGCATTAGTTTGCTAAGGATAATGGCCTCCAGCTCTATCCATGTCACAGCAAAGGACATAATCTCATTCATTATAATGGCTGCATAGTATTCCATGGTGTGTACGTACCACATTTTCTTTATCTAGTCTACCATTAATGGACATTTAGGTTGATTCCATGTCTTTGCTATTGTGAATGGTGCTACAGTAAACATACATGTGCATGTGTCTTTATAATAGAACAATTTCTATTCCTTTGGGTATATACTCAGTAATGGGATTGCTGGGTCGAATGGCAGTTCTGTCTTTAGGTCTTTGAGGAACCACCACACTGTTTTCTACAGTGGCTGAACTAATTTACACTCCCACCAACAGTGTATAAGCATTCCTTTTTCTCCAGAACCTCGCCAGCATCTGTTATTTTTTGACTTTTTAATAACGGCTATTCTGACTAGTGTGAGATGGTATCTCATTGTGGTTTTGATTTGCATTTCTCTCATGATCAGTGACGTTGAGCTTTTTTTCATATGATTGCTTAGCGCCTTGGGGTCATTTTCAACATATCTTTAGTCGCATACATCACAAAACTGATTCTCCTGTGTTTTTTATTTTTATTTTTTTAGGGGGGGCGGGGGTGGGAGATAATGAGTAGAAAAAAAAAACAAAAAACTTGGGTTTATTTTTTTCACAATCCTTGACATCCTTGAAATGAAATTCCTATCAGCCAGCACACTGATTTCATAAGCTGAGTGAAATGGAGAGTTTATGTGGAGCAGATGTGAAGCCTTCACCTTGTGAAAAATCTGCTTTGGATTCTTTTCTTGAGTAGGGTGTGTGTGCAGAAGCAAATTTTCTGAAACTACTAGGCACGATCTCACACGGCAGTTCTGAAAGCTGGCACAGTGTGCCTGAACAAGGATTAGCAAAAGCGTGACAAATCTGGGCAGAGCTGCAGAGGCCCGATCTCTGCCCTACTCCTGGCACAACCTCATTCCCAGTTGACTTGGCAGAGTTGATGGTATGAAAGAATGAGTTTCAGCTTGCATCTAGCCATAGGATTTACCACCTGAGTTTTCAGTGTTGGAGAAAGAAAATTTTAGAGACAATGGCAAGAATAAAACCCCACCCTCAAGGTTTGGAGTTTACTAAGGTGGAGTGTAAGTGAGCAGCATTCACCCTAATACTGGGTGACTAGTTATATGCCACTCAGTAAGTACAATTGCATAACTATTTATGCTATTAAGAATGATTTAGCAATAAACAGAGATCCTTTCTTCCCTTCTTAACCTTAGGGAAATACCTATTTACTTTTCAGTTACTGAGTGTTTGACAGTTTAATAAGCACTTCCACACTTGTGCTTTACAGCAAGCTCTGAAGTGGGTATTATTTCCTCCCTTTGTGAAGGTTGGAGCATTTAGTTTTCTCACCATAAGTGTCTACCAGTCCCTACTGGAGCAGATACCTAGCTCTTCCGACTGTAGTGACTCTTTCACTTCTCTGCTGTCATTATGAGACTGGAGTGAGAACACTTCTGGACAGAGTCCGTAACAGAAAGCTGCTACCGAAGGGCGAAGAAGCAAGGCTGTGGGAGAGTAGTGCTGATGATATGACCCTGTAAGCTTCCCACACTCACAGACTCCCACACTTACAGGTGATGCAGAGTGTGGAAAGGGTGAAGGGTGACCAGCTAGTTTCCATTTGCCTGGGACTCTCCTGGTTTGGGAACTGAAAATCTTGCATCCTGGGAACTCCCTCAATTCTGTGCACACCAATGGCTGGTCAACCCCTGTGTGGATCGTATTTTGCCTCTGGTTTCATCTTAATTTCTGGTAGCACTTTCAGATTCAAAAGACTTAGTCCTCAAACTCTTAGGAAATTCTGGTGGCTTCCAGGACCTCACAGTCAATTGCTGCAAGACAGTTTTACTGAGCCAGGACTCCAAGACATTTGGTCTCAAGTGGTTACATATTTAAATATTTGAGCAACCAATCCATAATAATAATAATAATAATCCAAGCAGCCAACTGCGGTCAAGTTAATAATAATGACATCTGCTACTGATTATGAGCCAGGCAGTATACTTCAGTGCTTTCTGACCCTCACCACCAATCCTCAGGACATCCATGCAACGTGGCTATTCATTAGTCTCATTTTATGAATATGAAAACTGAAGTCATACATATTCAAGCAAGGCTCCAAGTCCTGAACCAAGTGGATCTAATTCCAAAGCCCGTATTCCTGTAGTACACTTTTCAAAGTTCCTCTAAGTTCCCCTGTATCTTGATCTGAGGAAACTACAGTTGCATGGATGTTTTGAGGTAATCATTAAAGGCTTTTGTAAACTTTGGGAGTAGGACCAGGCTCAGGGTAACTAGGAGACTGAGTACCCTGAGAGTTCCCCAGAATTTCATAGAAATATGGTGTTTAGAAGAAAGAGTCATCTGGTAAACCCTCTAAACCTAAAATATATATTCAAACTGACCAATTTTTTTTTATTACCTTCCAAGATTCAGCTTTTGGTACTTTATCATCCAGTCAAGTCTCATGGAGACTGGATTAGGACCATAAGACCTATTCAGATATTAAACTTCACATGATACATTATTTTGTGTAAAACAATTTTTAGATTAATATGCTACAAAGTTTTGCCAAGCCCTTAAGAGGGAGTTTATCAATTCAGCGCTTTTGCATTTGTGCTGTCACTACCCATGTTTGAATGCATTTACTTTTGTGCATAGTAAACAAGTTTTTGTTTGAAAGTTGAGACTAAGAATACCTGTTCTTGTCCACACCTGTTTAACTTTGTCTTACCGTGCTGGCAAACATACTGGAGTTCTTCAGCATTTACTGCTAAAGCGATGGTGCTTACTCACAAGCCAAATCAACTGGCAATGCTCTTTCCTGGTGGATTTAAGTTGGCTAATGAGTTATAGCAACAAATTCTAATTACAAATTCTGAATTTGACATAATATATGTTAAATTGGATGTACATTTACTATATTATATTGAGAGAGAGATTTGTGGAAAAAACGTGTACTCATTTTCCAAAAGAAACTTTTGTTTGTATCTAAAAAATGAACTCTTAACAAATTTCATCTCTGGGTTGTTAAGAGCCCAGGTTCTGGATTTCATAGCTTGAACAGCTTTGCCTAAAGACTTAGAAAACCTGCTTCACCGGATCACTTAACAAGAGTAAAATCTCCTTTGTGTAAAGTTTTCTTGGAGGTGATGGTGTACCAGTATGCTGACCACCTACTGTCAAAAATAACATCTATACTGGACATTCTCCTATCAAATAGTAGATCCAGAAGCTTCTGGTGCCATTGCAACTTATATTAGGAAATAGTGGTCTGTAATGGTTAAACAGCTACTGAAGAAGACCTAGGAACTTTCCCAAGTAAATGAAAAACCTCTGGCATTCCAGAGCCAGTATGCAGACTGGATTTCAATTTCTCTTGAGCCCCTGCACTGTGTTACATTGGTGCCATAAACAAACTGTACAACCATATGAGAAAACCCTGTAGTTAATGTGATTTGGGGTCAGATGATAATTTCTCTATGTGCAGACACAGAAAGTTTTACTTAATTTTCTATACCTAAAATACTTAGAAACCATAGTCTTCCATATTGATATTTTATATCATCTCAACTTCTCTTGCAGAAACTTGACCGACTGTTGCAATTATTTTACATTTCCTTGGCTCTATTTTCATTTATGTTTAATTCCAGAAACCACATCAAGTCTTTGCAGAATGAAGTAGAGTATAAAGAAGTAGAGATGTATACATGTATCTCTAAAATCAGTCGTGCCTAGGCAAAGCACCCTGCACTTAAACACACAATACATTTTTTCATGATTGTGTTGAACTGACATAACCTAACCTGTTTTTATATCCTTCAAAATAAGGTAGGCATGAATGCTTTCAGCTCTTGTCAGTAGCTTTGATTATCCTGTTTTTGTTAGATCCCTCCTCTTGGTTTGATCATAGTAGTTACTGTATTTCTTTTTATAAGTTGGTTTGCAAAGGGTGGGGCTTGCAGACCATTGGAAATTTGTAACAGCTGTGAGTCATATTATTGAAGGCAGAACTTTTGAGCCAGACTATTTATGTGAAGGAACAAGATGCTGTTATTTATAACTGAGATTCAGTCAGAAAAAGTCTTTGTTTGCAGAAATACAGATCCAAGACAAAGACAGGATGGGTACTGCTGGAAAAGTAAGTGGAACATTTCTATCCCCTCCTCATCATGACCTAATGGTGTGAGACTGATACTTAGAACTTTGAATCCATCAAAGTAATTAAACAGTTGGAGATATTCCTTGAGGAATGAAATGCCTCGTGAGCAGGCATACAGTGAGGGAAACACTGGGTACAGTGTTTCAGAGAATGTCAGTGGAAGCAGGGGTAAGTTGGAAATAGCATATCCAATGTTACCAAGACATCGGAGGAAAATAGAGAAAAGTGATTTATATTGGCATTATTCATAATTTGATTTCAGGATAGCTGGGCAATTGCTCCAGGAAGCAAAATGTTTCCACAAGGACACTTCAATCGTCTCAGTAGCATGCGCTGCCTTCACTGCAGTAGTTCAGTGGGAGACCAGGGTCTCATGCCCAGATGTTGGAAGAAACGTTCCTGCTGTTAAGAATGGAAAATGCTAATTCTGGGATGCAAAATGGACAAGAAAGTGTCATGATTTTTAGGTTTCTTACGAATGTAGTTTTTATCAAAATATATATTTTAAAATTCTTTAAAATCAAGACTATGTTATTGGTAAATTATGTTTATTGTTTTAAAAACAACAGAGTCAGCAGAGTTGGTATTAACTTTAGAAATAGCTTTACTTTCTTTTTTTTTATTTGAAAGTAGGTCAGTATAATTCCTTGCTTTAAACGGGTACATAATTGCTTAAAGAACTAAGTGCTTTTGTTTGTTTTGTTTTAACTTGAACAATTTTGCATTTAGCCTGCTTAAGGTTTTGGAAAAATAAAGATGACATGTGAAGTCTGGGTAATGTAACAAGTCAGGAAACTCTATGATGTTAGAATTTGAAATAATTTTTACTAGAATTGAGTAGAACTGGAATAAAACCATCCTAATATGAGTCAGAAATCCAGCAAAACTAGATTACTTAGAAATTTAATTTTGCACTACAGAAGCTAGCAACTCTACCCATGGAAATTAATGAATCTTAGAACTGAAAGGAATCTTAAAAATTTGCAACTTTAACCACTCAACAGATGCTTCAGGTCTGGTTACACTATTTCTAGAAAGTGGATATTCATCCGTTGTAAGAACATTTCTAATGATGTAGAAAGTAGCCTCAAGGCAGCATTTTCCAATTATAATTACTAATACAGTGTATAATATATAAAGACCATAAAAGCTATATAATTTTGATATATGGTCATGCAATAGTGTAGTTTGCATAAGGATTATATATTTCCCAAGGTGCTGTAGTGTTCCAGTGTAGCTCATGAAAGGAGTTTCCCTTTAAATTGGGATTGATTTTTTTCTCTTTATAATAAATGTGTTCTTTTTCATTAAAAAAGTAAAAGATAACTGTATTAGTTTCCTAGGGCTTCCATAACAAAGTATCACAGACTGGACGGCTTAAACAGCAGAAATTTGTTTTCTTGTACATCTGAAGGCAAGTATTCTGAGATTAAGGTGTCATCAGGGTTGGTTTCTTTTGAGGCCTGTGTCCTTGGCTTGTGGATGACCCTCTTCTCCCTGTCTTTACATGATCTTCCCTTTTTGTTTGTATCCTAATCTCCCCTTCTAATAAAGACACCAGCCATATTGGATTAGGTTCCACCCTGATCACCACATTTTAAATTAATTACCTCTTGAAAGACCCCATCTCCAAATACAGTCACCTTCTGAGGTACTGGGGGTTAGGACTTCAGCATATGAATTCGGAGGGAGACACAATTCATCCCATACCAATGAATATTCTAGAAAACTTGGAAGGTCAGAAAATAAGAGGGAAAAAAATCAATCATAATATCACATTCCCAGACTATCATTTTTGTGTGTGTGTTTCCTTCTATTTTTCCATCCATAGTTTATGTAGCCGTACTCATACTATATACAAATATTTTTATCCTATTTTTCCAACTTAAACATTTTTTCAATTTATTACAATTTATAAACATTTTTAAATGTCTAATTTTCTGCACTTACCACAATTTATTTCATCATTCCTCTATTATTGTTTACATATTTTCCTTTATAAATAGTGCTGTGATTACATCTACTATATAGAGAGATTTTTCTAAAGATAGTATTTTCTCGAGGTAGGCTTTAAAAATGGAATTACAGGGTAAGCATGTCACAACATCCTTAAGTATCTTGATGTACCATGCAAATTACTTTCTAAAGGGTTGACATAGGTAAGATGGCCCATTTTACTATTTCTCTGACAATACTGTGTATTCTCATTAAGTTCTCATTAGGTAAAAAGTCATTATCAGAGCTTGTGCCTGTAGTCCCAGCTACTGGGGAGGCTGAGATGGGAAGATAACTTGAGCCCAGGAGCTAGAGTACAATCTAGGCAACAGAGTGTGATATTGTCTTAAAAAAATTTAAAACTTCATTATAGACTTGATAGGCAGAGGATTGTATCTAATTTTAATTTTTTTAAAAAGGCCTTTTTATGAGTGAGAACAAGTATGTCACAATCTATTCATTAATCTGTTGCAGTTTTTTCCATAGGTCCTTTGCCCGCCATGTTATCTCCCAGGGTGTAAGTGTGTTATGTGGAAGTGGGAAGGAGTGTTAGGAGTGAAGTTGTTAACGTTTCCTCTGTAAATTTGAGTAAGCATTGTATTTATCAAATGTGGTAACTTTTATCTATTTTGCTTTAATATTTTTCCTCAGTACTACTTGCTGTCAATGTGGAAAATTTACTGTTTCTCAACATAAAAAATTTTAATTCTTAGAAGCTGTTTCCTCTATGACTTTTTTTAACTTTTATTTTAGGTTCAGGGGTACATGTGCAGGTTTGCTACATAGGCAAATTGTGTATTGTGAGGTTTGCTGTACAAATTATTTTGTCACCCAGATAATAAGCATGGTACCTAATTGGTGGTTTTTCGATCCCTACCCTCCCTCCACCTTCCACTCTCAAATGGGCCCTGGTGTCCATTGTTCCTTTCTTTGTGTCCATAGGTACTCAATATTTAGCTTGAGTACCTATGTGCTCAAGGTACATAAATAAGAACATGTAGTTATTTAGTTTTCTGTTTCTGTATTCATTCGCTTAGGATAACGGCCTCCAGCTCCATCCATGTTCCTGCAAAGGACATGATCTTATTTTTTATATGGCTGCACAGTATTCCGTGGTATATATGTACCACATTTTCTTTATCCAGCCTAGCATTGATGGGCACTAAGATTGATTCCATGTCTTTGCTATTGTGAATAGCGCTTTAGTGAACATATGCATACATGTGTCTTTATGATAGGATGATTTATATTCCTTTGGGTATGTACCCAGTAATGGGATTGCTGGGTCAAATGTTAATCCTGTTTTAAGTTCTTTGAGAAATGGCCAGACTGCTTTCCACAATCGCTGAACTAATTAACCTTCCCACCAGCAGAGCATAAGTGTTCCCTTTTCGCCCCAAACTCACCAGTTTATTTTTTTGACTTTTTAACAATAATCATTCTGACTGGTATGAGATATTACCTCATTGTGGTTTTGATTTGTATTTCTCTAATGATCAGTGATGTTGAGTATTTTTTCATATGCTTGTTGGCCATATGTATGTTTTGTTTTGAAAAACCTCTGTTCATATCCTTTGCCCACTTTGTTGATGGCATTGCTTGTTTTTTGCTTACTATTTTGTTTAAGTTCCTTATAGATGCCAGATATTAGACCTTCGTTGGATGCATAGTTTGCAAATATTTTCTCCAATTCCGTAGGTTGTCTGTGTACTCTGTTGTTGGTTTCTCTTGCTATGCAGAAGTTCTTTAGTTAAATTAGGTCCCATTTGCCAATTTTTGTTTTTGTTGCAATTGCTTTTGGCATCTTTTTCATTAAGTCTTTACCAGGTCCTGTGTTCAGAATGGTATTCCCTAGGTTATCTTCCAGGGGTTTTATAGTTTTGGGTTTTAGATTTAAGTCACATCTTAAGTTAATTTTATATATGATATAAGGAAGGGATCTGGATTCAGTCTTCTGCATATGGCTAGCCAGTTATCCCAGCACCATTTATTGAGAGGGCATTCTTTCCCCATTGCTTGTCCTTTGT